>NC_061786.1:7435000-7745681 GCF_022458985.1 Mugil cephalus
GCACAGTGCGTAAAAAAAGACCTTATTTTTTATGGGATCACTGCTGCTATAATTATACTATCACCAGTTTCGCCAGTTCTCCCATTTTAATATTATAAGCCACAGAGCTGACTGGCTCATTATTAAAGCTCGTTAGATTTTCTTTTTTTTATTCTGATCCCAGCTTTGCAATCAAACATACAGCAGGATGGACTCATCCAAAAACAATTAATTTTTCGGATGAACCCCAAAAAACGGGCCCCGTCTGATTAATTATAATTCCCTCCTAAAAATTCATGCCCACGATTGTTCCCAAATAAGTGAAGAAAGGGCTTTTTATATTCTTGATTAAATAAATCTTTCGATTGAATGCACAAATAAGAATGCCGCAGGAGAATCCATAATAATGTTGATCATTGCCTCCTTTTAATCGCTGAATTTCAGCGTGTTTGGATGCCTCAGGCTGGGAGTTAGTCTTTGATAAAGGTAACCCTGCCTGCCTCAGGGTGCCTATGATAAATGTACAGAGTGACAAGACCGATTTCCTCCCTCTATGATTAAAAGGCTATATATAATATTCAGGTAAAGCCGGGTCCGGTTTATTTATGTGGGCTAAGCCATGGCCCGAGGAGACTTTGCTGGAGGGTAGAAATCATTTTGGAGACCCCCTTTTTTTAAAAAAAGAAAAAAAAAGAAAAGAAAAAAATGAAATCCAGCCACCCTTCCCTCCCGGGCAAAAAGTCTTTATTCGTCTTTTTCCCTCTAATGATTAAACATGTCACGGCGAGATTATAGCATCGCGCCCATGCCCCGAGGAGATGCCTTCATTTGTTAAACCACCAGTTTATTTGTAACGGTGAATTTCATGCCACGCTGTGCCATTCGCCTTAATCTTTTTCTGTGTAAGACTAAAAAAAAAAAAGGAGGTTTATTATTTTTTAATCACTTCCCATTTCAGTGTCGCGCTGACACTGGCAGGGAGAGGAGGGAGGAATGGCCAAAGTCTTTGTGACTTCTTCACATAAATCAAAAGGGGACAGCTATTAGCCCGGCTATAAACACGGTTAATTCCACAATAAATGGATAAATAGATATATAAATAAAAACATCTCTCTCCCCGGGAGAACCTGATCTGGGCCGCTCTGGGTGGCACAAGTACAGACAACTTGTCCTCCTTGTTAGGCAGCGTGTGTGTGAGAGCGGTAATAACGTTAACAGCTGTTGACATCTGTAGAGCTCTAGCGGTCTCTACCGGCAAAATTAAGAAACAACAGGGGGTGCTCATTGTGTGCACCCAATTAGACAACTTCAAACGGCCAATAAAGCTGCGGTGGAATCAGACACATGTTATGATATGAGGACCGTCGAGCGTGTTTAATACTTCAGCTGCAGCGGAGGACGTCGCCTTCATTCGTATCCGTTATATATTTTAAGACACACACTTTGTGTTCAGTTATCTGGGCATGTTGGAGGATGGACGACTGTGAGCGCGCCATTTATGGAAACTGTTGCAGTGCATTATTTTTAATTTGCACGTTTTTGATGTCTTTATTATTTTTTTCTATATATATTTTTTCTATAACATATTTAATATTTTTTTCTTATTTCCAAATAATGTAGAAGTTCACCCCGTGACTGGGTGAGGGTGCAGATCACCATCACAGTCACAATGATCGTGTTCAATCAGGCGTAGGCTGGCCACGTGAGTGTGTAATGATCAACAGCTACTGTAGGATAAAACAGCACAGGCCTGCACTGTGAATAACCAGCCTTTTCTTTAGATCTGATTTAAGACGCGTCAGATCATGGTCATCCTGCATTCATTGACTAATGTGCGCGCTCGCACGCATACAAATAATATAAAAAAAAGCGAGCAAAAGAAAATAAGAAGTGTCTGTTAAGCTGTAAAAAAACAGAAAATACTGTATGCAAACTGCCTGGAGCATCCAGTGCGCTTACCTTGACTGGAGGGGGGCTGAATGTGTTGCCAGCGTTAAGACAGCGCGCAGAGTTAATGAAATATCTCCAAATGGGAGTCAGGAGTGCGTGCAGAGATAAGCCTGATGTGGTTTATATACCCAGAAAGCAAGTGCTCCTCTTCTCATATTGTCCAAGAGCGTTTGCATAGCTGGCCAAGTGGCTCTGCTCTTGCTGACTCGCTAACATTGCACCGTGTTTGTTTTCCCCTTGCTATGACGTGAGACAAAATATTGGCCATATGTTCATCGGCAATAAATTGGTCTTGAGCGCAAACACAGCTCCGGGAGGACGGTGCTTTTAACCCGCACAGCCAGTTTTGTCCCTTTGAGATGTTTTAGGGACACCAAACTATCTGGCGCATAAATGTGGGTGAACGATAATGTCACAACAGCCTTTTTAAGAGATAATTGTTCGCCTATGGAAGAGCTGCCGGTTGGTCTTTATGCTGCGACCTATTATTCCTCACGCAGGGCTCTCTAATAAATCGCTTGGTAACCAAGAAGCAGCGCTGTCCAAAGAGCAGATGTGGCATGTTATCCACGCCACAGTTGCGTTTACATTAGATACCCTGATACAATGATTGATAACCAAGGTCACAGTGATTCACAATGATTCGGGACCCGGGCAACTCCCCTGAGGCAGGCTACTAACACATAATGTTTGTAACATAGATCCACGACACTGAAAATAGACGCAACTGAGAGAGAGCAGAGGCCACAGACACAGATATCATTAACAGCACAGACAGAGTCAGATATCGACTGATACAACCTCCTAAATTTATCTGCACAATTATCTAAAAATTAAATAGTTAATAAGAATAACAACAATAGTAGTAATAATAATAATAATAATAATAATAATAATAATATATATCTATCTATCTATCTATCTATCTATCTATCTATCTATCTATCTATCTATCTATCTATCTATCTATCTATCTATCTAAAGTACATTAGATTACATATTTAGAATAAAATGCATTTAAATATTTTTTTCCCCCCAAAATTGAAAAGCTTTAAAATACTTAAAAATGTATTATAAATTTAGGTGAAACAACAGGATGATTTTTGTTCAGTATTTTTTTAAAACACAAAAACAGTGCCTGTCACCTTATAAAAGCAGATATGAGCAAATCAGTGCCCGCTGTGTGACTCAAATTGAAGGACTTGCATGTTTAAGCACACTTCATGTGGAGCGTACATCTATAAAAAGCAGAATTTAAAAAACAGCTTGACAGTACAACAAGAAAACAAGCTAAATGACTCACTTTATTTTTTTATTTTTTTATGGTTTTCACCAAAAAAAAAAGAGCCTTTATTCTCTTGAGCGCATCTTTACACCTGTTGCATGTACACTGGAAACGTTGTGCCGCACAGAAAGCATCATGTATCAAAGGTTACAGGAGTAGCAGGCGTAAAGGTGTAAAGACGGGGGGTGGGTGGGGGGGCGTTAGTAATTGTCAAGGAAGAAAGCAATATGAGACGAACACCAGTTGTGTTGTTATGACACCTCTGGGGGGTGGATAACTTAAATCAAGACAATGATTTTATTGTGGGCAGCCTGGAATCTATGCATGGTAATAATGGTGTTGCCTAGTAGTGCAGGAGCGACCATCAATCAATAGTGAATACATTACTGATGGGTTTTGTGCGGGGCCACTTTGCTGATGAAAGACAGAGATTATCCTGCCCACCATCACTGTGTTTAAGAGTATCACTAAGACGTTGAGAATACAAATAAATAAATAGGCCTCATACCTCGTTTGAAATTCCACATTAAGGCAAAGTAGTTAGTTAGAGTTGGAATGTATTCATGAGGTTCAGACGAACGAGAGAAAGCGTACCACTTAGACCCTCTATGAATACCCTTGTGCTGTTTGAGATTTGCCACAAGTGCTTTGGGTGCTAAATACAAGACCTCCTGAAAAAGGATGGGTAAGATAGGCCCTGGCGGTCAAGCTATTATCAATCCCTGGCCTAAAGCTTGATGACTAAGATACTTCAGATGTAGTTAATGGCTGAGTAAGGACACTGATGGCACAGGCATTCTGAAATCAATCAGTTCAAGTTTTAATGTATCGACCACTCCAGGAGAATGAAAACAGAGAGAGCTTCTCGACGCACAAATGCCAGAGAGACCGGGTTGATTTTCGTGGAAGATACACTTTCAAAAAAAAAAAAGAAAAAAGAAAAAGTTTAATTAAGCCTGAGGGCTCACTTGTGCGGGTTGAGTCTCATACATGATGATAGTGGGTCCTGTCAATTTGAAAGGCTCAGCGATTTTTCTTCACAAATACACGCACTTAGAGAGGTTTAGCATTAGATCACCAAGTCCTTGGTGTTAAGGCGAGTGAATAGGAATTTTCAGCCCTTTAAGAGATGTGAAGCAAAGCGGAGGAGATGAGTTGTTTTCCAACAAAGTGCCCAATTTTGTGAATCGTGTGCACCAGTGAATATTACCATTTCTTAAATGACAACGGCGCATTGTGAATTTGAGGAGCTGTGAAGTGTAGGGCGATCGGTCTTAACATTTTTGCCCTGCTATGTTACCTACTGGAGAGGAAGAGAGGGGATGGAGCGAACAGTGCAAAAGTGGTGAGCCGTGTCAAAGTGTTAACTGAGTGACAAAAGTTCCTTTATAGCTCTCGTGAAATGTCTGGTATTTCCATCAAAATATCAGACTTATGGGGTGCGTGGAAAGGTTTCGTGGGTATTGCTTGACATGAATAACTTAAGGCTTGAATGCCTTTCTTCCAGTTCTGAGTCTCTAGTGCAAGGCCAACGCACAGCCTTGGTGAGCCATATAGCTGTTGTTAACCCTGCTGCTGAGGCTAAGGGGCAAAAATACAGTACTCGGTCGACACATTCTGTAAGCATTTCAGCCTCTGTGTCATGTAGGTGCAAAACAAATTGCCCGGGTCAGATTCTTGTGACCCTGTAAGTCTCAAATAATAATGAAGAATTGATCCAATCAGAAATTTCACTTAAATACATGTCAGGTACCATCAGGAAACGTGGCTTATGGGGACGATATAGCCGCTGATATGAGAGACTGGACGCACCCTTTACACATAAAAGCCGTAAATACTGTGAACAAATTCTATAGCAGGGCAGATATATGACTGCTTGGCTGCTTTTCTGTTCAATGGCTTGAGCATTATATCGTTGTGTGCCTCTGTAACAAGCGAGAAGGTCATCTGTCCAGGTCACTTTCAACGTTCCGGACAAAGGCTATTTCCAAGGTGAGAGCAGAGAAGTCCTGTCAAAACACAGTTGTGGCCACCTTAACAATGAAGTGCTTTATACGTTGGAGAGGTTTTTGAAATGGATGGATAGCCTGCACCTGAAGAGTGGAACACCTTAAAATGGAAGAGCTGCAGCACTATCTCAAGGTAGCCAGTCTGCGTTGATCTGCAGGGCTGTATTGATTCCGCGGTGAATTCATGAAGAGAAGACTTAAGAAATGCAGAGAGCAATAGTTAAGTTGCTTTCGTCTCCCAAGAGCTCCTCCATTTTTCTGAAACAATCAATCGTACCATGAGTCAAGGACGGATCATCGCGAGCTGAGCGAGCTCGTCCTTGCCTTTACTCCAGCTGCACAGAACAGCTTTGGAGCACAGATTCAAAAGGACTGCAAGGATATTGACTGTTACCTTCAACTGTACGTCCACAGTGAAGTAGGGATGGAAGAATATAACTCTGGCATTTGAATGGTATTGCATGGACAAAACAGGGCTGAATTAGAGGAGGGATGTCTCAAGGCCACATTTTTTCTTACAAGTGTATCTAGCTGAAGAATACATATGCTATAACCCTCAAGCAGGAATTATTCGGGGAACCTTGCAATTTTAGTAGCTGGACAAAACCTTAGACAAATTAATGTGGTAAAACTTTATACAGCCTGCAGTTCAGAGTGCTGTGCTTCCTGATACTGAAATGTAGATGCAGTGGAAGAAAACAGCACTACAGTGAACAATGAATGAAGAACTGGCCATTAGAGGAAAAGGGAAATACACTCTAATTAAGTGGTGAAAAGGGGTAATACTATAAGACACATCTTGACGCATAATGGCGGTCATATTGATATCAAGTGTCGAATGTTCAAAGTAAACATAAGACTGTTTACATGTTATTATTTTGCAAGAACTTGTTTCAGCGAAGGCTTTTGTCCTGTGCGTCCATGTTTTTACCGTGCATGTTTATTATTCACATTTAAATGCTATATGTAAAAAAAAAAAAAAAAAGTGTTGGGTGGACGGTTGCGTGATGAATTGTTTCTTTGCGTGTGCATCCCTCTGAGCATCTAAAAGGCGGTGGGACAACAGTGATGCCGTGTCTCCGCTTTCCAGTTGCTGGCCAGAACAAAAGTCTGCATTTGTCGTAGGTGTCATTTTTTCCTCTCTCTCTCTCTCTTAAACAAATACATTACATGGACTGAAATGCGATGTAGAAACAAGGTTTCTACCAAAACTTCTGTTTTTGTTTCCCTGCGTAAAGTGGAATGTATGTCTGCTTTGCTCTAAACTGGTTACTTGGTAGCAGTGCTTGGTACACACAGTTTGGTTTTCTCCAACTGTGGCTACACTGAAGTGCCAGTCAGAACCAGTAAGCAAACTGCGATCAAATCAAGGTAATTAATGGACTTAAATACACAGTAAATGTGGTGAATTAGCCCCTTCTTTATATAAAAACATATGATAACATGTGCACCTTCTTTGAAGACGTGTCAAATGACATGGTGTACTGTACAGTGACAAAGGTTCAGTGAGGGTTGGGCATTCAGCTACTTCAGCTACTTCAACCGGATGAATATGAAACAGCATATTATGTGGGTACTCTGTACATGTACACTTTAATACTTCTGACTCTGTAACTCTGCAATCGATGCAAAACCAAAGGTGTCACACCAAACTATGCTACAGTGTATATTCTATAACAACCTTTAAAACAATTAAGTTCCCTTTTTATCCAACTGCAAACATGGACAAAGTCTCTTGAATACTGCAGCCAAGACACGTTGTAGTTAGGAGGATTTACCTCAAAGTCAGCTTGAATCACTTCAAGTAATGATATTATGTCTATAACAAGAGTTTGGTTGGCGTTAGTGTCACTCTGCTCAAACCATTTTCCCTCATTTTCTTTAGTTAAGTTTCCTTTGTGTTACTAGAAACTACAACAGGGATGTCTTTACACTCAAGAGATTCTCCCCATTAATCAAAAAACCTTCAATTGTTGAAGTTTGAGGATAAAATATTGATTCCGATTTTCACAACGGATCCACGTTTGAACAGAAAAGAACATTTATTTTGCCTCAATTCTGCGCTCTGAAGGTAAAGCTTTCCTGCGAGCACATGTGTGGTGTACGGTTTCGTGCAGAGCATTGTGCATGAGTGCGAATGTTGATGGCTGAGTTTCTTCTGTGTGTGCGCGTGCGTGTGTGTGTGTGTGTCTGCATGTGTGCAAGGAAAGTCCCTATTTGAGTACAGTGAACAGCCCATCAGGATATGTAACCAAAACAACACAATGGAGAGAAACAGAAGGGCTTGGGGGCATGAAACACTCACCTTGAACCAGGCTGCTCCTTGCAGACACAAGGATTGCCCATCTGCCCATTTCTGAAGCCTTTTGATTAACAATGTGTCCAAAATGAAAGCCGAAAAGGAGAAAACACAATTTAGTAATTTCAATGGCTTTCCGCAGATGGGTTGCCAACATATTTGGATAATTAACGTGTAGATATTTTCTTTATACTGCGCTCACGATGGCAATTAACAGGTTTTGTGGAGAGGTGAAAACTTTTTTTGAGGCGGTGAAGATGGATGGAAATGCATTAGAGGAGGTCATGAACATGGGCTTCTATTATTTGTGCTAAAAGGATGCTTTTATAAGGTGATAGCAATTGAGGATTGAAAAAAAAAATCCAAGGGCAAATAAATGATAAAGAACTCACCTTTAATTGGCAATCTTTTTGGTCCAAATAAATACCACTCCAAAATTTGTATCCACAATTCCATTGACAGCATGGCAAGTCTCTCTTGAACTAGAATTATGAAACGCTAAAGGAACCACAATGCTGACCGAAAAGGACAACTCTATCTCTGGCAAGCCAAAGGTTTCCAAATTGCCCACTCTCTGACTCTCATGATACTATGCAATTCAACAGCAACAGTAATTGGCTGAAAATAGTTCAAAAGATTCGCGCCGTTGTTTCAGGGAAGCCTTCATTCAGAAAATGTAACGAATTTCCTGCCACCAGCCCGAAAAACATTTGAAGTGAAACGCGCATAAGTGAATCCTGATTCAAAGAGCTCTGATTGTGTAGTTTGAAAAACACAATACACCTTCAACTGAACTGTCAAGGTTGTCTTTTCAAATGTTCACTTAATTTAATTTTGCACTGCAGCAGTTGTAGTAAAGTGTGACAGGGCCTTCACCCCTAAACCACCCTGTCTCTCAGTCTCTGCTCTCTGTCTCTCTCTCTCTCTCTCTCTCTCTGTCGCCACCTAATGGCGGGAGTGTGCGTCAATTCTGAGCTCTGGAGCCCAGCTGAGGAAAAGTGTGCACCAACACATCCTCCCTCTCTCAGGTAATTATGTCTTTTATCTAGGAGACACATACAGCTACTTTAACATTGGATATCCAGCCGTCCTAATGGCCCATTATTCAAATAAATGGGGGAAACACTGTGGGGTTGGTGACCCCCTCCGTGCGGCAGGGTCCTCCATCCAGGCACACCTGCTGAGACAAGGTAACGTTTATCACTGACACCTTCGCAGGACAGAAACAAAATGGCAGGCGGGGTCAGCGGTAAGGAGCACACTGGGCCTGTCATATTGCAAACATATCCATTTGGTACGCCTCTACTCTTGTGGTTGCCAGGCTACTGCCTAATATATGGTGACTGAGTGTGCGTCAGGAAAACAGAAGTAAGATGTTGACTTTGAGATAAGTACCTCTTCAAATTAAACAGCGCCATCACATTGCATTCAAAATAACATTTCCAAAGGTCAACTTTAAATGGTCCCCATTTGGCAAAAAAATACCCGTGTTCTTCAACTCACTAAATCATCACATTTGCATACCAGTTACGTTAGTTAGTGGCATTTAATTATTTATGTTTTAATTACACGGAATGAAGGGGATAATATCACTGTACGGTAGTTTTGTGCCGCGTGTGCCCCTGTCATCTGAGCACTCGGATGTCTCCTTATTAAAGTACACAAAAAGATAATTATGTCCGGCTCTGTCTAAACATTGCCATGGTGCTGCACTAGAGAATCATCGCTGAATTGGACACAGGAGAGGGTTAGACCTCTTATGATTAATGTGCTTGGTCACACACACTCGGGAGTGGTAAAGGCATGTCAACTCCTTCTCTGTCCCGCTCTCCTCCAGAGTCAAGGGTCAGCAAAATTGTTTTGGTGGCGCTGATTGCCGCATCAACTAGACTTATCATGTGCAGCGACCTCACCTATGGACTCCAGACTGCAGAGCCGGCCGGCTGACATCACAGCTGAAGAAGACACACCCTCCTCCCAAAAACCCCATGTCCGCTTGAGTGCATCATTGGGGAGCGAACAAAGGCACAGAGGGAGACGGACGGGAACCAAACATACAGGGACTCTTTAGACATGTACAGTATTCATGTGTATGCAGTTATCATTTATATATGGACGAAGTCACGAGACCAGGGAAGAACGCTGTGTTTTTTGTTTTGTTTTTTTACATTGGCACGACTCATTCCCACCGGTTCTCCCACGAAACACCCATCACCTGGAAAGCCTTGCTGAATAGAGTTGCTGATGTCATTGGAGAGATGGTATTGATTGACCAAGGGGCAGCAAAGGCCAATGCAATTAAGGGACAAGAAAACATATAGCGTTAAAGACTGTGTAAATAAAGGGACTCTGCAGTAGGGCAGACAAAGGCCAGTTCAGGGCCCATTCAGGAGCTCCTTGTTCCCCGTTGGCCCAGAGTCTTGTCCAAGGACTGAGGGTCTGGGTGGGAGGCCTGGGGGAGGTGGTAAAGAACGAGGGATGCAGTGTGTGTGGGTGGGTGTCCGGAGGGATAAGCACCGAGGGTGTTGCTAGGCTATCTCTGAGAGGTGACAAGAGCTTAGCCCTGCCTATGTCCGGAGCTGTCAGGTGATCACGGATGATCTGCATCTCAAGGAGGGGGTTGTTGAAAGGAAGAATGCATGTTTTTATAGGCTTCTGGCTGGTTTGCTTTGCTGTCCTTTTCACACACGTCCTTCCGTTTTCTTTCTCTTTCAGAACCCGTATTACTATATTTCCACATCAGATTAAGCTCTTTAATTGTGGAGCAAACACACGATCCAAGGTAGTCATAGTCATACTAATGGCTTTCCAGATACTTTACACAGCCAGCATTTAAACCTTGTCAAGGTTAATATAAAGTTTATGAGAAGGTTAAAGTGACATTCTGGTAAAACCTACGTGCATCTGTTAATCATTAAACCCATTAAAACGGAGAAACAAAAGTCTAAGAACTGGAAATAAATGAGGACTCACATAAAATGTGCAGTATACCTGGATGTGTCTGTACTTACACAGTTCATGCATACAGCGGAGGTGGTTTGGACTTAATTCTCAAATGGGTAAAATATCAGGCACGTAGCATAAGGAAATATTTCCCAGCTCTGCACAAATGTGTGGATGTTATGGCCGAGGCTAATTAGGGGCCAGCATGGAGGAGCGTACAACCATGCTAGCTGTACCGCACGAGCACAGCTGCACACCGAGTTGAATGCTAACAGCATGTTGCAGACATGCTCATACCGACAAAGATAACACGCCGAAGACGGGAGAAATGTTTACCACGATCAGTGCCTTAGCTTGTCAGACTGCCAGCATTCGCAAATTAGCATCGCCTGTTGGGGATGTCTTCCATTTTAGACCTGCAAGCTCTGGACAAATTCAAATTTTTAAACTGATGTGGTGCTGGAACATTTGGGAATCGAAGCAGGTACACTGGAAGACATGTAATCCATGCAGCATTTCACTTCTGATGGCACAGGGTCAAAAGTAATGAGGACATTTCACTATCCAACATCCTAGCATAGCTGGAATCATCCTTCCTGTAGTTTCTTTTTTAGTTTGTACCTATGTTTGACTATTCTGTGACTAGTGTATGCACAGGATCCCGCCGATCTTTCCAAAACACTCACTGTGACAAGTCAAAATGCCTGCCGTGAGAAAGGCCTAGAAAGGACTGAACCCCATTTGAATAGCACACATGCCAAACCTATTAGCATTGTCCTAAATGGTGCTTTCAGCAGTATTCATTACTGGGTGCATGGTCTATGTCACTGTCAAAGGGACTGCTCACACAACAGACTGCTCAACCCCTGTTTGATGTGGCTCTTCCTCTGGCAACAAACAACAAGCAGGGTCACCTACTCCGATGCGTTTCCTCTCACCATTTTCCGCGCCCTCTGTATCCGTATTCAGGAGGAAAAAAGCAAAACAAAACAATGGAGTCTACTTCATCTGTCTCCCAGGTGTCAGTGTGAACATGATCCCGGGATAATTCACCCCAGTTTCTCATTTCTTGCTCATCAAATGACGGCCACTGCCTCCCTGTCTTTACTCTCATTTACATTTTCTCATTAGCTCCACACTTTTATCATTCAAATTCGTATGTTGTCTAGAGAAGCGGACGGACGCGCGATGTTGTCGCCCTTGCTCTCCTTGTGCAACAAAAGAGGTATAGTGTTTCAGGGGCCTGCGTGCGTCTTAACCACCACCTGAGGATACAGACGAACACTTTCTCATTTGCAGGTAAAAAAGAAAAAAGAAAAAGTCCATTCTTTGAATTATTGCCTTTCCTTTAAATCCTCTGGCTGTATTACATCTGTCACTGACTGTGACCCTCCTTTCAATAGCTATAATACAAAAAAAACACTGCTGAACCCTCTTTCTGGAAATGTACCGGTGACATTTGAGTAGTGTCCTAATGTACAGAAAGAGTGTCGGACATTGTATTCAGTGAGTTCAATGTCTCTGCCTGAGTGAATAGGACCACACAGATATTACGCGTTCTGTGGTCCCCTACCAGCACATAGACTCTAGCCCTTGACCACCATTTTAAAGGGTTCACCACTTGACCATGGTTTTCCACCACATTCAGCTGCGGTAAATGCGTGTTAGTGCTTTCCTTTAGATGATAGCCGGGCAGTGTAATGTTGTTCCCACTGCAGTTCAAGGATGCCACGGCATTAATGAATGTGTATGGAACGCCAAACATATTCATGTGCAGTTACATTTTCTTACTGTACAATAAGCCCTCGCTGATGTATAGCCCTGCTGATGATTTAGCCCCGGCGAAGCTGTCTGTGTTATGGGTTTAAATTTCATCAGTCTCGCCCCAAACAGCAGCATCCTCAGAGGTAATGTATGCCGTGGGAGGAATCGTACGCATCCACTAAATCACGCAACTTACAGACAGCGAAACGCACTGGGAGACTGAAGTGATGGAGGGAGAAACTTGGGACTTGATAGGCTCAGTCTAGAGAGATGGGCAGCGATTAGATTGGCGTGTTGGTAGATTAGTATGGAGACATGGGGGCAATATTCTCACACGTCTTTCTACAATAAATATATTTTTAATTTGTGCTCTTTTATTAACCAGCAAAATCACTTCAAAATGAATAGCACATTATTAAGTCTTCTAGTGGCTCTTACTGTTCTTTATCATGAGTTTGTATCACTGTGCAATTCATCTCCAGCCATTCTTCACACTAAATATGTTTTATATGAGCCTTCATTTATCATGGCCTGTCAGCTCTTAACTGTATCATTATTCAGTCTAGAGTTATAAATTGGAATCATTAAACGGTTTTTCATATAATCTGATGCAATAACTGCTCCCCCTTTATTGGCTTGTGAAAAGAAAATAGTAAATACAATTGTCTGTCAAGATCTTTGGAGATAGCCGTCTCTCTCAGGCTGAAATGAAATTAGGCCAGCCGAGGAGACAGGATCAATGTCAGCAGATTTGTTCGACTTTCATCGTGGAGGGGACGGGGGTTGAGCAGATGAAGGATGGAGAGAAAAGGAAGCTGACACCGCCGAAACCGATGAGGAATGTGGGCTTAGCTGTCAATATTTTTTTTTCATACAGTGTCACATCAATCAGAGTTGCCTTTTCAGCTCCTAGCGGCAGTGCTGCAGAGACGTTTGTAATGGAGATATTACATTCCCTGAATCAAATGTGTGGCCCCTGTATCTTTTTTGTCCGGTGCCTGAGACGTTTTCATGAAAGGAGATGAAGTGATTAACAATGACAATGTGGGGTCACATTTTCCATCACTTGTATCATATTCTAATCAGAAGTGGACCTTGGCAGCGTGAACTACCTCTATCACTGCTATATTTCGAATTGTTAAGTAGCCCAAACGCTGTACCATGTAGAAGGTTTAGAAATCAAACAAGAGTGCAGTTTTTCTATTACCAGAATGATATTTTTTAATGACACCTTCAAGGCAGTGATACTTGCCCATAAGCAAGACTTGTTTCCACAAAGTCTTTGGAGGATATTTCAAAATAGAAAAGAAAAAAAAAGTGGAAATTGGCACAAGATTAGATGTGACACACTGTCACAGTTCAGCTCCTTCGAGAACATGCCTGCTGTTTTGAGTCACGGTGCTTTCTTGTGTCTCATCCCGTAAAGAGACGGTTAAACCCTGGTTAAAGACTGCCACCCTCTGGTAGACTCAGAGACCAACTTCTCCTCTCTACGTTATGAGGACGTAAATGTACTTTTAATGGACACAGTGAAGATTTTTCACAAACCAGTGTTAAATATAGTGCAAAATGTGAATGTTTCACTAATTATTTTAATTACTGGATTAATATGATTGCTAAGATTGATATAAAAAGTGTAAATATATACTTTAAATAAGTGAAAATGTGTGATCGGATTAGGGTTGCAACTATCATACACCATTCACATGTTTCGTCATGGGTTTGTATCATTATATGCCAGGCCCCCCTGCAGCTTGTAATCATCAGCGGGTAGCGTGTGGATGTGGTTCAACCCCGTAAGTATCTGATTCTATATGTGGTTCAGGCTCAGCCTTGTGTAAGCCCAAAGGAGTCAGAACACAGAGGGAGACTTGCTTTCACAGGACAAGCCATTTTATAAAAGCCTATGCCGCCATCTACTGGATGGCACAGTCTAATGATGACGTCTGACACTGCATGACACCATCCTAACAGTGCTGGTTGAATGAGAAGTCAGTTTTAAACCCAGTTTCTTCCTTTCCGTGTTTTCATTGAGCTGCTCTGTGATCAGGCGTCAGCACACGGCATAAGGAGCTCATTCTGTGTCGGACACAAAATACCAAACGAGCAACTTCCACTTTAGGCCAGATGGTGGTGTGTTTGTATTAGATTGGACCCGCAGGAATGTGAGGTACACTAAGGTTTTGTGCCATTTCAGGTAAAGTGACAAACGGATTTGAGCAGTATGAGGCGATGATGGTGAGGAGTACTTCATGAGTGATACACAGTTTAAATCAGTTATGTGAATTAAGTTTGCAGTGGCTACTGTTAAGCCGGTGTCTGACTTCATCCTTTGAAGGTGATCTCTTTCAATCAGTTATTTTACTGTGATGATAATATATTTTTTTCTAAGAGGTCGGAGGTATTTTCTTTCCTGAGAGTTCAAGTGTAAGTTTACCTAAAAAAAATTCCATTGTTTGCAAAATGTCCAGAGCTCCAGACCGGGACTATTTATTTACCCCTACAGGCCCATGTTTCCACCTGCATGTTGAAAGTGTTTACATGTAAACTCTCCCCAAAAGAAAGTTGGGTCACTCTAAGGTCTCTGTTCTGTCAATATGGAAATAAAGCTCTGCGACGACTCCCCGCCTTCCCCCGTCTCCCTTTCTCTTGTTGTCTTTCTCGATACCCCATCCAATCTATCCGTGCGTGCCCAGTGAAGACACATGCTTGAATTTTCTGGAAAATTAAGATGGAACAAACCAGCTAATGCGCAACAGAACGAATGTGTCACTTCGTGTCAAACAGTTACACATAAAGAGTGACAGAGCCAGCACCGATGGCAAATATGATCTACCACATAATGATTTAGTGGGAAGGAGTCATTTTCTGAATGAGCAAAGAGAAGCAGTCCAGTCTGTGAGTGTCATTGATTGTGTTTTAGTTGGTTGTTAATGTTTTGGAGCACGCGTTTCTGTGAGCCACCTGCTCAGAAGTTGAGTTTCACTGTAGTTGTGTTCCGTACGAATGGGTGGAGCTAATGAAAGTTTCACGTTCACATAAGGGAAATGAGGACAGGAAGGAAACGAAGGAACAGATACGCTCTGATATTTCTATAATCTTGACAATCTTACTATTAGTAGCTCAGCTGGTACAACTTAAAATGCCAGTTAGGCTCACATCCATGACCTTCAATGCATTCATCAGTTAAAGAGCATCGCGGGCATGAGCTGTTTAATATTTTGCACCTTTAGAAACACCTTTACACTCAAGAGTGATATGTGTGCTCACGGAAAAAAAGTGCACTTCCTTCACTCAACCTCCTGCGGTTTCCACTCAATCACTGGTCCCACTTCTTTAATGCGGCCCTGCCTCCAACTCATCGGCCTGCATTCTGTAAAAACATGTAACTGATCCTCTGTCTCGTCAGTGCTTAAAGATGATGACATGAACGTCCAACTACGTGTTCTCGGTCACCTGTGACCCACGCCTCGTTAGACAGGCAGATTCCGCAAACGTGTCATCACTTTGCACCATCTTGTCGATGCTATCGCAGCTATCTGCATTCTCTCTGAGAACTTGATATGACCTCGGCGCAGAGAAAAGCGGTGGGAACGTCTTTGCGTACGAGATTTAAGGGACAGTTCAAAGGGCTTTCAGGTTTCCACGGCCGATCCTCCCTTCACAATGAAAAAGCCACCCAGAAAAAGTCGAAGAATGGTGCGATTAAAGGTGCCCCACCTTTGCACAGCGAGATCTATTCTTCTCTACACTATGGCAGTGATTTCCAGTTGTTTAGACTACAGTATGAATTGTAAATAAACCTACAAAGCATTATTGTGATAATTAAATCACATTTAATTTTCAGGACGTTTATTCTCCATTGAGCTGGAAAACCTTTCCCCTGATGTGTAGAGAAAAGAAAACTATTAAAAGTAGCCCATCAAACCTGTCCTCCGGGACTTGCTTGCACTTGCCTTGGCTCCAGTTCAGAAAAAGTGAAAGAGGGCAGAGAATGGCTCAGAATGGATCATGTGAAGACAGGGAGACAGTGACAAATCCATTTTTAGCTTAAGCTCAAACATTTTAGCTCCAGAATGATAATAACGTCTCGCTTGGTTTAGCCGAGCCGTCTCTGAAGAGTGAGTATCACTTTCAGACGGTTCCCTCTCTGCTGACAGGTCACAGCGCTGCAGCAGAAATACCACTGACACCGACTTGTCTCTCCTTGCATTAACACTTCATGGGGAAGTGTAAAGTTATGATACAGAAGCTTCAAGGTGGATTATGTGCGCTCCAAAATAAGGATCATGTGGTACTAGCACCTTTGAATATGAATCCTATTTTCAGAGATGATGAGAGATGTGGAAATAACCATTTTCCAAATCGTTTTAAATATTTCTATCATGTCCCAGTGTCCATGTATGAGTACATACGGTTTAGTGCAAAAGAAAATTACACCCTCACTGCATATGGAGACAAATGGAGATTTTGAATTGAAATACAGTACTGTTCACCACTATCATTAGAAAAACTGGGTAAGAAATCATGTTTTGTTTTACCATCAGGAGATTTCAAACCCTTGTAGTGAGTCCGGTGCGCAGCATCGAAACGCCTTACTAAGAAGCTTTATGTTTCCTTGAATCCGTCACGTATGTGCATAGATGAGGGGCATTGCTAGGACTGTAAATATTACATGCTTTGTTCTTGAGAAGGCTTGGGGATCCAGGAACTGAGGCAGAAAACAACTTTTGTCCACTGGTTCTATCAAGGATAGACCAAAGACTTTCTGTATTTTGCTCGTCGTGAGCTGTCAATAATCACCCGTGAAAATGAATGAATTGTCCTGCGAAGCCTTATGCGTCTTAATCATCTGCGTTCCATTGTTTCACCCGGTGACATACTTTCTTCAATAGGACAGACACTAGCAAAGTAGTTCAATTTGGTTAAGTCACCGTCACATTCAGAATTGTGTTTTTTTTTGTTTTTGTTTTTTTGCCATGAAAGTTCACACATACAGTGAATTTGTTTTGCGATTTTAAAATATACAAAGAAGATTCAAAAGTCTGTGACACATATGCTCAACTTCTGTGCGTAACTTAGATTAAAACATACAATACATATTGATTCTTAGTTAAGACAAAAGCACCACGTGTGTTAGAATATGATGCGTCCCCAACCAATGCTCCATTTACATAACTTGAGGCTGAGAGCCAGTATTTCCTTTTGCTTATAGTTGCAATGTCTCCAGTCTGTTGAGATGAATAAAGAGCATAAATCTAACACTAAGCATTTAATATCCAAACACATGGAAACAGACTAAACATGTATTATCATCATTATAGCAATCATCATCATTACAGTGACAAAGAACAGGAATACTCAAGCTTTCACTCCACTGTCTCTATCCTGTCCTCGGGTAAGGATCCCGCGCTCTATGTCAAGGGGAAATCCTTGCCATGTTTCTGAGTGAAGGGGGCTCTGAGCCAATATCGGTGCGTACTGCCAAGGAAAGACTCAACCTTCTGATCCTGGGAAGTGTGCCGCAGCCTTTTTTTTTTTTATACGATGCTGTAATTGTTTCTCTGTCTCGGGCAGGGGGTCTGGGACGTGTCTTTCCTGCCCGAGGAGGCACTTGAGTGCGGAGTTCCATCTCCGTAGATGTTTTGGAGATGTGGTAGCAGGTTGTGGTCGGCAGCATATGGGCCCACTTTAAAACCTTCACAAAAGCCTCTCCTTCGAGATAATTGCGCTACGAATTAGACCACGGAGGCTTTGATTTATCAACACAGTTGTTGACAACGAGTTTCCACCCCCTCAGAGTTTCCATTGCCAGATCTACCATGATAACCAAAACGGAACGTAACACTAAACCGGATTCATCATCTTGAACAAATTGTCTTGATTGTAATGAGTTAATACAGAGACGGTGTCGGCGAGGTGATGGCAGAATAATTTCCTCCTGCTGCAAATGTCAGCTGAGGCTGAATGTCCTCTGATTAGACCGAAGGTGATGAAGGTAAGTTCTCCTTGACACCTTGCAACACCGTGAGCCTTCTAGGAAGCACACTGAGACCTTTGACCAAACCCATAATTAGCTGTAATATGGGTGTACACAATCCAAATACGGTTACATCAACAATGACAGTGAAGCAATCCTGCTTTTATTTTTTCATTTTACATTTTCCACAACTGTTCCGAAAAATAACATGATGACGCGCCACCTCCCCCTCACAAACCCTCATTATTAGAGCCGATGTCAACAGCATTTGACATGAAGCGTGATCTCGCTTGTAACTGTTACTACAAATAATTAGTTGTGCAACCACAGACTGTTTATCTTTTCCGTCTGTCTTTCTGGCCCCAGCACTGCGTGTTCTCTGAAAATATGTTAATGTGAAACACAAAGATCAACTGGTCAAAATCAGAATATCCATTCCACATAGACCTATTGTGGCTGGTTACAGGACCAACACTAACTGGTTGTGGTCGTTTTCCAGGCAGCTAATGATTCAAGATTAGGCGGCAAAATCAGTTATCAGGTCCTAAAACTCAAAACCTGGGCAAAATAAACAAGCTGAAGAAGGATTTGTTCTACTTTTCTCTGTAAAATGTTTTAGACTGAAACAATAATAAAAACTAATTTGGAGTTGCAGCTCAGGTAACAAAAGGAACACACGCTGTCTCTTTTCCTGTCGGTAATTCTTTATTGGTAATAATAACACAGGCGATCTTAGCCCAGTGATAACATCCAAACAGCAATATATTAAAAAAATTCAATAACATGACAAAATGGGTTTGAAATGGATTACAAACTTAGCTTAAGCCGTGTGTGTGGTTTTAACTAAACAAAGGAAAAGTTGCTACAAATTTGTGTATCAGAACATGATACCTACATTTTAGGGACCTACACCAGCTGTGACTGAAATACACTACAACACCACATAATGCAACATGTGAGTCCCGGCGACTTATATTATATTACACTGTATAGTTTGCTGACCTTACACATACCTTATCTATGCTATACATGTCTTATCTTGTGATTTTTTCATGCAGGACATATACTACGCATGGATCATCTTTACACAACTGGTCCCTGGATGACTCTTCCGCCACGGCTGCTGCCATGTCTGTGCAGATGAACTGATTTCAATTTTCACTGAGTAGAAGAGAAAACGCATGTTTACACTCACTAGGTACCCATTTTCGCACACTTGCTCATTATTGTAAATCCTGTGAGTGAATGTGTGCTGCTCGGAAACGCATTCATTCAGGAAGGGGCATGTTGAGGAAAATGGGGGAGTTATAAGGGGCTTTTTCTTGGCCAGCAAGTCCAGGCTTGGTTGCGGGCCTGTCTGTCCCTACTCAGCACAAACATGTCAGACATTTCACCACCAGCATGAGTGAACTAAGTTCCCCCATTCCTTTGCCGTAGGTAGAAGCGATCCCCTCCCCGTGCTGTATGCCTGATTTGTGCCCAGCGTGATTCGTTTCTTAATGCACCTTAATTAGCTTTTAAAAGGCATATGCTTATTCTTGCTAAATATGGCGAGTCGATGAGAGACGCGAGGGATTCCTGCAACATCTGCACACTGCAGAGCACACATCCACGTTTTTGAAAGCCCGAAAGCCAGCGTGCCCACATGTGAGCAAAAAACTATTTTGTGGGCTGAGTTTCTAACATGGCTCGACGCTGTCTTAGCTGCTCACTTAACCGGGGCACCGGAGTCAGCTTTCACGTTCAACGCCGCAGAATCTGAACCCCCCACAGTTACGGCACTACAATTCTTGGAGGAGAGAAACGTCCACTTGATTAATCCGCGGGTGTCGGGACAAACAAGTCTCCATTATACGGACACTGGACTCGGGTTTTGCAGCTTTCAACAGATCACCACCATGACAGACGACCACAAGCAGGAATACATATGCATTTCAGGAAGCCGGCACAGGTCTCTTATGAGAAACGTGAAAGCATGGCTCCGGCTGGAATATACTAAGAACACCCAAAACAAACCCACTTCCCGGCCCAACTGGCATCCGCACAAGGGTAGAAATAAGGGACTGTATTTATGAGCATGTGGCTGTAGTTCACTCAGGTCAGTGCACTGATAGAGTGCAAGGAAAGATATATACTGAAGGGGAATATGACCTATGCGACTTGTGTTTATCTTATTAGCAAATCACTGAACTCAAATTTCATTTTCTCTGTGGAAAAGCAGCAGTTATTTAGTTTAGTCTGCATTTGTCTTGCCGCCCCCCCCTCCTCCCACACACACACACACACACACACACTCGGTCCCGTGCGCTCTCACATAGTTTACTAAAAACACAGATTCTGATTCTCCAGTGTTATGACATCAATATTCAATCTGTCTTTGGGATTTCTTTTTCAGGACGCCACGATTATGCTGGTAACATTGACTGATATTGAGCTTGGCTTTCGGGAGGAGACACACGGTTTTCATAAGCCCATTAATCTTAAAAGGAGCAACTGTCAGAAAACATACAGTACCCCTATGCCTGACATAAAAAAGGCCCGTCCAAGGCCTTGATTTCTGGTTTGGCGGAAAACAATATCACACTGCCTCCAATAGAAGGCCTTGAATGTCCCCATGCAGGATTTTCCATTTTGGATCTGGCATTCCTAAGCTTAGAAGCATGGACTTCTGCCACAGCTGCAATCTCAACTATTCACGACACGTGACTGGATTTGCAGCTCAGGGGCCGTCACTTGAGAAATCACGGCTTATTATTATTATTGCAGGTGTCGTGACACTCTAGTTAAGAGAGGGCAAATTCTCGGTATCATCTCAGACACAACACGAAGCTAATCTCAAACAACCCGGCAGAACTGCCGACTGAAAATACAAGGTTAACGTCACATTTCCACATACATCCCAGTCGTTTTTAAACACCGGGCTGTTCTCCAAGTAGGGCAGGCATGAATCAGCAGCAGCCATAGACCTAGTCTAAAGTGCTCCAAAAGTAATTAAGGTTCCTTCTCTTAATTAACAACAGATCTGGCGCAGCAAAGGCCGTGAGCCAAACAAAAACCATGCACGGCAATATAAAAAGCTACACATAACAATGCCTTGAAAAGTCTTCTGGCTGAACACACTGGACAGACTGTGAAGTTGAGTGTTAATGATAGAGTCATAAAACAAATGTGCACTTATGCAACAGTATTTATGCAGTTTATGTGTTTCAGTCACACTACTGCAGGTGTTGCAAACTGTTTTCAGGGCTCTGCTGTGTTTGTAATCAACCAAATCCACTGACAAGAACAACAATCACGACCTCTTGATCCCCGAGGCACACCGACTCGTCCGTCGGTTTGATCGTAAATTGATTTTAAAACTCAAGCTGCATGTCAAGAGAGCGTTTTCATGGAGGATTATTCTTCTCGTGGCCACAGAGGGAGCCCTTTGTCATGCTTTCACACCGATAGCCTTGAAACTGCGTGTGTGCTTTACAGATATGAAACACAGGAAAGAGACTGTGATCTTGATCCTGCCTCTTAGGCAATATAATTTTTTTTTTTTTTACTTATTTATTTGTTTTAAATACATAAAAGGAAAGCCCTTATTTAAGGATTAGCCCGATATTGCATAACACTAACTATCGGTGAGTGATGATGGAAATACAGATCTGAGAGAATAGGATCAGAGAAAAGTTTGGCCATGATCAGATTCATGGCTGAATTGCCTCCAAAGAAATGAAAATAACTAGGCCCGCAATGTGTAAATGAAGCGTAACAAATGGACTCACTGTATGTTCCACTGATGACATTAATGTATAGGGGGTATATTGTGTTTTGCTTCACTTCACACCTTGAACTCTTTTAGTTCAGGGAGCAACGATGAACAAATGTCACGTCTGGTAAACAGATCTGGTCGCACCTTGAGTCTATTGGTTTGAGAACATATGCTCTCAAACCAATAGTATTCTTATCAGCATTGTTTAAAGGCTATCTTTGGCAGACTAGATTATTATCATCCAACCACATTTAGGCTCATAGTTTGTTTTTAAAGATGTACGCCGTATCCTGCTTAAAAGTGTCATGTCTGGGGAAATTACCATTGTGTATTAAAATTACGGTGTACTAGCACAGATGCTGTCATCGGGACATGGAAGCTCTTGTGCTTTTTGATTGCTAAAATATAAAATCTACATTAGTTTGTCAGAATTTTTAGGTGTCACCTACCTCGAAGAACTCATCGACTCTTGTGTGGCATCAGATGGTATCGTTGCACCTTCTCATCATCAGATATAGCATATTTATTTAAACCAGTCTCAAGTGCGTCCTTCTTTCTAACTGGGACATGAGAAGAAATCCACAGACATGAGAGAGACGCAACAGAAACCCTGCAAGTTCTGCAGCTTTGTAGTAACTTAAGCTTTACAAATAGTTTTTATTCTTGCCCTCAACATGTTTTTTGAAAAGGACTGGGAGTTTTCTTTTTTTTTTTTTTAGAAGTGAACTAGTTTGCGGTTGTAGCTTCTCTTGTCTGATGTGAATGGATGTTAGTGAGTTCACTTTAACACAGATAGACACTCGTAAAGCACATTACGCTTTCAACAAATATGACACTAATAGGTACAGACAAACCCATAAAGTAATCATAAAGCATAAAACCACGGGTAGAACAAAGGTAAAATGAAATCCAACTTATGAGATAAAACGCAGATGTGGAATTGGCAGCATCATCGAGTGACCCTGTTCGAGTACCTCTACTCTGCCCTACGGTCATTTAAACTTCCAGCGGTAAGTTTAGATTGTCGTGAAGGCCGACTGCTCCCCAATATGTGCTGGAATGCTGCTGTTCAAGTCTTAACACTCCTCAGTCTTTTGGGACGGTCATCTAATGTGATATGTCAAGTATTTTCAACATGTCAGGGAAAAAAAGTCTCGTACAGCAAACTGAGTGCATCTCCATGTGTATAATAACCATAACCCCACATCACAAAAGCCCAAGTCTGCTCACATTATGTGCTGACAATTTATTATTATTGAAAATAAAAAAAATAAAAAAAATACCAAGAGCATAGAGGAAAAATAATCTCCTTTATGTTTCCACTTTAAATGAAAAGCAAATTTGTCCACAACATGCGACATAGTTGTCTTGGTTTCCCAAGGACATAATTCCACATGTGTGTAATAAGATAGTAGCATAAAATGCCTGGGTAAGTTGCACTAATTAAAACATTTTGATTCCCTTTATTGGTATGTGAAAACTACAAGTAGAGTCTCCCAACTAAGCAGACAAATGCCTGACACCTAATTCCACAGCAGGCTGGAAGTAAAGCGTACTTATTTGCCTTCTTCCTCTTCTTCTTCTTCTTCCTCTCTCCACAAACTGTCAATGTACACATAATCCTCAGACGGTCCCATTAATGTAACAATTAGAAGTATGTTCAGGGCATGAAGACACATGAGACGTGTTTAGAGAAGGTCACAAGCAATTATCCAAGCTGGTAAAAGCTGGCATGTCTCACATGGCACCGCTGTGCGCCCTCATTAGGCGTGTTCTGCAGCTCAGAGTGGGTCTTGTGGCTATAAAAGAACTGTACTCGCTGCCTTCCAAGTCTCCTTTTAGCAGAACCTCACCAGCAGGAGCACAAAGAAACTACACATCACCACCTCTAGATCAGATAGGAACGGACAAACCTTTTTTCTTTCTTTTTCTTTCTTTATTTTTTTTTTAAGGAGAGTGGTTCAAGTTTACCAAGGAATCTGTGTGCTTCTTTACAGGTTGGGCTTGGTTGGGTTTCAACAGATTAAACATTGATTTTCCCTCCCTCCCTCAAAATCATTAGAAACAAGGGCTCATTTTAGACTGAAGCTGTGAAACTTTAGGTTTAATACATTTTATATGTTTAACATCACAAAATGTGATATTTTCAAATAGGTGCAAATAACCAGTTGTTAAATTTAATGGCACAGGGTGCTGAGAAAAATGAGCAGCCACAGTAGCAAATGCAATAGTTATTGTTGATCTTTTTTTTTTTATTATTATTAAAGGTTTTTAGGAACTCATGGAAATATCACGAACATGAGAGTTTCTCCAAGGCACTTTGTTTTAAACTTTAAGTCTCTTATTGGTCCTGGTGTGCTAAAATGCAGGCAAGCTGGGCCCTGTCTAATAATTTCCATATTGAGCTCTGAGATCACTAAACTCACAAACACTAAATCAAAACCGTAGACACACAAATAAAAAAAGAAGTCTCTTCAATAAAACACTATGGTTCATTCAGTTGGG
This sequence comes from Mugil cephalus, assembly GCF_022458985.1. Classification (NCBI taxonomy): domain Eukaryota; kingdom Metazoa; phylum Chordata; class Actinopteri; order Mugiliformes; family Mugilidae; genus Mugil; species Mugil cephalus. The sequence goes on from NC_061786.1 coordinate 7,459,472, forward strand.
GAAAGAAAATTGAGACCATGTCAAACAAAAAATTAAAAAAAATTTAAAAAATGCTTTTGTTAAAATGTGATAGTCGTGCGTATCTGGTGTTTACCCTGGTGAGAGATGAGAGGCTGATGAGCAGAATGCTGCACATGATGGAAACTCCATTCATCACATCTTCCAAATGTGTTTGAGAATTTCTCCCATGCCAGGGAGGCGGCGGGCCTCGGCCGCGTTAGACGGGCGTGCCTGCGCGCACAAGCACGAACAGGCGTGCGCTCCTTCCACAGCGTAGCATCAGCTGCACCTGAGAGATCACTTCCATGCGCTCACATTCTCGGGCACTTCGAGACAATGAAAAATCGCCCTTTAAATTCGCCTTAAGACTTTAAAGACAAAGCACACTCGAGGAAGCGAATCCTTCTGATGACACTTAAAACCAACACCAATATTTGCCGACTGGGGTCGTTGCACCTTGCGGGTGTCAGGTGTCTGTTGGAGGAGTTTAGCTGTGTCTGATCTGGAGGCGATTTGGAAGTAAATTTAAACCTCTGGAGACGTGCGTCTGTTTGATTGTCGCTACCGGATAAATACATATAATTAAAAGAAAAATTATCGATTAGAGTCAACGAATCGCGGGCTTAAACGAGCTTACTCTTTACTGGGCGTGATAAAATAATAATAATAATTAATAAATAAATAAAAGAGTGAAAAGCGATGGACTTCAGCACTATTTAATACGGGTACACAATGGGAAATACTGTTAAAATTGTTAAATTATATCATAAATATCAAGAGTGACCGGTGGTAATGTATTGATGTGAATCAACCCCCTTCTGGGAGATATTAATAACAAAATTATATTGCTGAAATTGTTCTTACTTTTTTTTTTTTTTTAAGTGGGACTGCTGCGCAAGACAAATTCTCCTAACATTTACCTGTAACAATAATATTTAAAAAGCTTAAATATAAAACTTCACTCATCCCGCACAGTCCCAGCCATAAATATGCAGTCACAGGCAATTGTGGAAAATGTGCCTAATAATTTCAGTGTTAGTGCCATTCTTAAACTATCCTTCCACTTGCTACAATTATATGATTTTATTTTAATTCTTGGAGCAAGATTCTTTCAGCAACACAACGCTTCTTGACACCCCGAATAAGTCTGAAAATGTGGTTGTCTCCGTGCAACTCACAAAATAAACTAAGGACGAATACTGCACAGCAACGCCTTAGTGTGGAAAGATGCAGGCATTAATCGATTTCAGATCAAACACTGTGGAATGCGCATTTGGTGTTTGTGTTTATGCTGCCGTGTTTATGTGGGCATTTATTGTATGATTACACACTGATGCCTGGAAACGGAGGGGAGCCGTTCGAGATTGCTTTTGTTTTGTCACACTTGACAAATCAGACGGTTGCGAGGCAGTACACCTCATACGTGCGCAAAAAATGCGCCTGCTTACCAACGGCTGCAGGGTTTTGCTCTCGCATTTGCCTTAGGTTTTCTCCAGCTTTTTAGCCTGTTTTACTTACTTATTTTTACTTGAATCACTTAGCAGAGTGCCGCAGAATTCCAATGAGACCACAAGCAGACCACCGACCTTGACATGACAGCTTTATATATCACGTAACATTATGCACATTATGTTTTTTTTTTCCTTTTTTTTTTCTAATACTCATCTAGCTTGGATCAGCCAGAAAATCGTATCTGCTGCTGAACACCGGCTTCAATATAATCTAATAATCTAAATTCACATATTAAATGCTTTTAATTTTTTTTTTAGATATATTGTCATTTATTAGTTATTAGAGTTATTTTTTGTTGTTTATTATCATTTAGCCTGTAATGTTTTTTTGTTGTTGTTGTTATTACTATTTATCTTAAAACACACAGAAACAACTAAATAATTTACTAGGCCTACTCTACGTAGTCTAATGCAAATGCACGAAGCATAAAGTGCGTGCACTCTTGCCATGCAATGCGCCATATCGTCATATTCCAGCACATTAAAGACTAGGGCAGGTCGAAAAGCAGAATGAACATTTGCTAATGGCACAGAAGATCTGTGCAATTTATATTCTACTTAAGTTCTTAGAAGTTATGTGAGGAGAACAGCCTATTAGAGCAGTAAAAGTGACCTATAATATAGACAAATGCACTAAAACCTAATCTGATTTTTTTTTTTTTAAAAAAGAGTAGTGTATATATATATATATATGCGCCATGGTGTTAAACAGCGCACCTAATTTTGCACCTTATATCCACATGTCTCCACTGCAACATGCAGAAAAGGGTATAGTCATGCAGTTCCTACATTCTCCAGATGAGGGGAGTCCTGCTAGACAAGCGATGGGGAGACAAAGAGAGAGTGTAAGAGAGATTGACAAAGACAGAATGACACTGAGCAAGCAAGATTGTATTCATTAATTATAATTATTATTGATGGATGCATCTATCATTATTATTGTTGTTTTTATGATTATCAAATTCATACTCAGCAGTTTTACAGGTGATGTTTCCTCCAGTGCGTCCTGTATCTCACAGCCCTGCAACGTGCAGAAAAAAAGGGTCGTGCGTAAACATTAAGTCATAAATCCAGTCAAAAATGAGCGTCCGCGATATAAATAAATAATTAAATAAAAGCCAAATAAAATGCATCCGTCACTGATAGCTATCTAACTGTAGGGCGGTCTTCTCCAGAAGACGGACTCTGCACTCTCTGACTGAAACCGATGCTTTCCATATGTCCTGATCCGAGATCTGGATGGAGAAGTAGCCAGGAGTCACAGGAGAGGAGAGGAGAGGAGAGGAGAGGAGAGGAGAGGAGAGGAGAGGGGTGGGTGACCGTGAGGGTGGGTGTAGAGGGGGGAGACAGGGACGCTGCACCTTGTTACCGTTGGGTCGACTGTTAAGTTTTACAAGTAACGTTTTGTGAGCTTATAAACGATACCTTCTAAACTTGCACAGGAAACTCCGAAAACACGCTGTGATAATGCGTGTCTGTGGAATCCAGTCGATATCCCATAGTCTGGGAGCTCCGCGATCTACAGAGGTATCGATTACATGAGGCCCTTCCCATGTTTGATGCCCTGACACCGACTCATAAAAAGACTGATGGTGTCAAAGTTTCCTTTTGGTCTGATGGTCAAATGACTCGATTCTAAAGGGTCACGCCAGCAGCTTGTCCAACCCCACAGTGATATGGTCAATTTATATTAGAAACAAATATTGTTATAGTAATTATAGTAACTGAATGTATTTTATATTAGAAATGCACAAATGTAATGCATACAAATATTGACTGCAGGTGTATAAAGTCGCTAACGTGCCACTGACACATTTCAGTTGTATTGGTGTCATTTAACTGGCAGTTTAAAGCTTTAAATCATGCAGTATTTTAGTTACTATTTGTGTGGACCCATGGGTCCCCATATTTTTTTTCGAAATGTGATTACACCTTGACTAGAACTTGAACCAGTAGCTTTCTTTCCTAAAATTAACCGATTTAATAATGCATTTCGGTGTGATTTAATTCTAAAATAAAAACATACCAACATATATTTAGACATTAAAAATACGACTGGACTTTATATTTATGGCTGAAAACGTTGGAAACAAGTCCGGGAAGGTTTATCCTCAACATTCGTCCCAGTGAATTTAGGTCCCATGATGAGTAAGTCCGTACCAGAGGGCTGCATGTTGGATGGAACGCTTCCCTTTCTGCCACTTCCCCCTACGCATAATATTGAAGGAGGCTGCACGGCTCCAACCGGATGGGGTTTGTATTGGCTGACGTTTCCAGCGCAGGACGACCAATGAAACCAGAGCACGAGCTCAGCGTATAACAGTGAAGATTGACGTGGAGGACGCGTCAAATTAATTCCAGCAGACTCCACGCTCCCCGGGATAACTCCAATTTGCATTTATCGGATGAAGAACACTTTGGTGCCATTGTACCTTGCAGTCACTTGCGTCCAAAAAGAAGGGGGCACGCTGCGAGTCGGGGAGATTCTGAGAGGTCTATTTTCTCTCTTCTGGGGCTCATTCCTCCGATTCCCCTTCCTTCTCTGACTTCGCTCGGACGCATTCAGCCATTTGCGGGGGCACCTATATATTTGCCAGCATCTCGAAACGTATAGGCAAATGGGTAAGCCCTTACTTTCTGCATGCTTCAGTGACTGGGAGCTTATGGAAGCGTATCCAGCCTCACCACGCCTGCGTAAAGACCAAAATAAGCATTTTTTTTCTTCTTCCTCCCCAGTTCAGATAATGTGAAAATGAAGAATGGCTTTGGCGACTGCTTGTCAAGTTTATTTGGTGGTGGACTTTTTCCAGTGTTGTTGAGCAAGAGTGTCTGTCTGTTTAAAGGTTTAAATATTTAATGGAACCACACCGCCAATTATGGCGAAGCGTCCTCTTTTGAAGGGCTCTGTGTCTAATTTTCAAACTCGCCATTTTAATGTTGTTTTTGTTGTGTGCGCAGAGGTGTAGGGGGGCAAAGCCAACCAGTTCACACACTTTTCTAAAGTTTTAAGTTGAAGGCTTCCAGACAGAATTTACAAAACCTTATAGGATGACATGTATATCTTAAAAACATCAGTTTATGGTGTAAATTACAGTAGCTGGACTGTATCAAACCGGGACAGGAGGGGGATTTTAAAATGTCCTACCCTCTTAATATTTCATAAATAGTATCTTACAAAAATATATTTTGTGTTGGCGTAAAATCATCACATTCAACACAAGAGAACATTATATTTTTATTGACTTATGCCAGACTCATGTGTTATCTTCTCGGGGAGTGTAAATATATAACCTGCGTGCCCCCTTTCTTTCAGAGCAAACGTATGGAGAGGTGAACCAGCTAGGCGGCGTGTTCGTCAATGGACGACCCCTGCCCAACGCCATTCGGCTAAGAATAGTGGAGCTGGCCCAACTCGGGATCAGACCCTGTGATATTAGCCGGCAACTCCGAGTCTCTCACGGCTGCGTGAGCAAGATTCTAGCGAGGTACAACGAGACTGGCTCCATCTTGCCCGGTGCCATCGGTGGAAGCAAGCCTCGCGTCACAACGCCCAACGTGGTGAAAAACATCAGGGAATATAAACAAAACGACCCCGGGATCTTTGCCTGGGAGATCCGGGACAGGCTTTTGGCAGACGGGGTTTGTGACAAGTACAATGTCCCGTCTGTTAGCTCGATCAGCAGGATTTTACGCAACAAGATTGGAAATCTCTCCCAGCCTAACCAGTACGAAAGCAGTAAGCAAAGCTCTGCGCAGGCCGGGCTCCCCTACAACCACCTATACCCTTATTCCTACCCCAACACCATGTCGCCCACCGGTACTAAAATGGGCAACCCCCCTGGAGTACCTGTGACAGCTGGACATGTGAGCATATCCAGGGCCTGGCCTTCTGCGCACACCGTCAGCAATATCCTCGGAATACGGGCCTTCATGGATCCCACAGGTGAGGAAAGCACAACCATTTCACAATCTGCGCCTCAGTGGCACTTTTGTAAAACTTCAGCTCCAAGTCTTCTCAAATGAGAACTTAATAAACCATGGTAGCTTGTTGTTATTGCCTTCTTCTGCACAATTAATTGCTGAGCACAACCTGTTCTTGGCTTCAGACAGGACAATGTTTCCATTAAAAGTTGCACAGGCCTCCACTTCACCATTGCGCCAGTATAAGAGGGCCACTCTCAATGGGCCTTTTCATGGGATGATGCATTTGCAAACACCTTGCCCACCTGCCATATCCCAACTAATCCCCCAAGTAGCCGTTACTAGCCTTTTTTTTCTTTGCATTGCTTGTCTCCTAGTCAGTGTTTTCATCACTGGCACATTTCAATTTATTTTTTCTGAAATGACAACATATTTTTACAACACGTGTGTAAAATTCAAATTGACAAGGCAAATTTCAAATGTGTTTCCCATTTGAAAAAACAGCAAACACACATAGAGATCATTGCTTCTTTTACGCAAACACGTGAAATTAAAACATAGAGCTTTTACTTTATATAATAAGGACAAATAAGTATTTATATACATTTACAAATGAGATAGGGATATTTTTTATAAAGCTGCTGTTCTTTCCTTGCAACTTTATAGTTTAACGTTTGTTTAGTTTATAAGATACCAACATCCGTAATCCACAATTATATTACACATGACTAGGAGCTTAAATAAATCTAAGAAATCTAATATTAAATAATACATTTGTTTGAGCATCTTTAAGTTTTAAAAATATTTGAGAAATGTTTGGGATTCGGAAAATAAAATATGTTTTACAGCCAAGGTGCGCAAACTGTTACGTGTAGCTTTCGCTTTCATTCGGAAGCTCAATGGAGTGCGCTTTTTTTTATACTTTTCTTTATTTATTTTTTCGCTTTTTGCACATGTCTTACATGAAGTTACTGTTTCTAAATCAGCAATTGCTGGAACAGAGGGATATCCACCAAAAATGGAGGAGTGGAGCGTCAACAGAGCAGCTTTCCCAGCTCACACGGTCAACGGGATCGACAAGTCAGCCATCGACGCCGACATAAAATACGCTCAGGTAAAATTACACACACACACACACACACACACACACACACACACACACACACACACACACACACACACATAAACTTAGACTTAGTGAGTAGCACTGTGCACAGTATATATATATATATATATATATATATATATATATATATATATATATATATATATATATGATATATCTATATATATATCACTGGAAACAGTTTTATCATCATAATGGGAAGTTTATAAGAAAATCGTTTGCTTGAAATGGCTGTGGCAGAGCTGTGAAAGGGGATCGTCAAACAGTCATGTGAGGCCACAGAGTTTTCATGATTCCGACTCTGTTTTATTCATTAAATGCGTCTCCTGTGTGTTGGACGGGGATGACTGAGACCATAGCTGTGTACACATGCTCTAATTTGGCTTACTGTATTTATGGTAGATTAAATTATAGTGAAACTCGTGTATTCCTCATTCTGCCTCCCTGCTCCCTTAAACCACTCGAACACCAAACACCGTGTTCAAGAACCGCTGCTGCAGGCCGCACGCCACTGTCACATGCAATTATAAGTCCCGTAAGTTTCCAGTGGGTTGGTGCTCATTTTCTACACGTCTTATCTGTTGGCCTGCAGCCTTCCTCGACGCTGTCCGGTTATGTCTCGGCGTGCGCTTACTCTCCAACCAACCAGTACGGGGTGTACAGTGGGCCTGCAGGCGGCTACGTGGCCCCGGGCCACCATCACTGGCAGACGCAGAGCCCGGCCCTGTCACACCCAGGCAGTGGGATGAGCATGCATGCAGGGGAGATCCACTCACCGATGGCGTTTAAGCATCAGACCCGAGAAGGTACAGAACAACACAGATGACCAAACTCACACCTTGAACCCAGTTACAGACACTTATTATTATTATTATTATTGCATTTACTACATTATATCTGAGCAACTTAGAGTCGCATAAAGTCATACTGTTTATGTCCCTCCCCTCCTCTTCCTCTTCTCACGCACACTTTCTCAACAAGCAGTAACCACGACGAATGTAAACATTTACCAAAACCCTGATAAAGTCTAATTATGTGTCTGTTACCAAATATTGACCTTGCAGACTTGGCAAACGCCCGGCCTGCCAAGTGCCAAGTCCGGTCCGAGAACCTTTTTTTTTTTTTTTTTTTTTTTTTTTTTTGTTAATCGCGTGAAATTGAATGGAAACGTTTAATGGTTCTGTATTTATGAACATTTGTTTGTCAAATCTGCTCCAGCTTGCGGGTGAAAGGAATTACCCCCACTAATAAAGTAAATTATTTAATGTGAAGTTGCACACTTTATCGTTTGTAATTCCTTCTCGCTTTGCAGGAGACAGAAAACCGCCCAGTCCATTGAGCAAGCAGCAGCAACATGAAGACTTGAACAGTGTGCACGGACTCAGTCTCCCTACCTCATCATCCTAACCGGGACTTAAGCCACCTTAATAACCAGACCCATTTAACTGAACTCATTTCAACATCTCCCAACAGTAAGTCTGATCACTAACGGTTTGTTTGTAGCTGACAGTCCAACACAGACCTATTCACCCGCGTTCTAGCTTTATCGGCCTCTATGGCCACATGAATGTAAGCTTGCATGGATGTATCGGCGTCTCCACGTCACTGGTTGATAGATTTGTTCATAGACTGCATATCCACTAAGGGAGACCTGCAGGATGAACCCTTTTTTTTTTTTTTTTTTTTTTTTTACATTTTGTAAGTCCATGTTTCATTATTTTAATCCGCCATATATGCATCTTTAATTTGTGGCCATGATCTCGATTCCACAGTGACTCAACTATGTGAACAATAAGATATAAATTGTCTAAATGTAAAATATTCGCCAAAGCTTTAATTATATATTTTTATAATTTCATTGTAAATATTAAAAAAAAAAAAATAATAAAGGCCTTTTTCTTCAAATGCCAACTGTTGTTACCGCTTATATTATTTCATCGGATCAATGAGAGGTTTAAAGACACATACGTTTTGTTTTCGCTCGAGCGCCTTTTCGTTTAGTTTGTTGAAGTCTCGTGCAAATTGTGGACAGCTCTTTGTTCTTTGATAACTTGGTCGAAAAGCGACGGCGCGACTCTAAAAACTGCCATTTTGATGTCACCAACGAATTCAGCCGCGGCTCCCAGAAAGAATAATTTTCTCTGTTCTGAAAATAAGTGCGAGCGTGGCTTTCGTGATGCTTTTAATGACCTAGAACTTATTTAGATCACTAGGGAGGGGGGAAAAAGAAAAAAAAAAGGCAAAACTGCCTCGGATGAAAACATGCTCTTTTTTTGGAATCATGTCATAATGACGGTAATGATTACTATTTACTGGGAAATGTAATTTTGTTTACTCACGCATAACCTACACTTCCAAAGAGCTCTCCACGGGCTGGGCGCCTCCGTTGATGTTATCTGAGTTGTAATTGATACCCGCCATGATGAAAATCTGAGGGGGCCGATCGCGCACACGTTAATGAACGGTGTGTACAGGAGAGCAGCTGACGGTCCCATCCACCCACATGCAGCCTCGGGGTTGTGTTATCCCGCATAGAAATTACGAGAATTTTCCCATACCGGCCTATAAGCTCTGCCCTGTTTCTGTGTCCCTCTCTTTCTGTAAACTGTTTATTCCTGTGGCCTGTTTGCGCACTATACCAGCTCTAACAAAGAGACTTCTCACAGTTTTCCTGTTAAAATGGGCTCAGCTGTGTGGCATTTGATATGTTTGTCATGTATGGTTTTACCTCTGTAATGGCCTTCATACGCATATTTTATAGCCTTATGGCGGACGAAGGGGCCAATGCGCGACTCTTTTTACTTTACACTTAGTTTTTCTTTTCATATCACTCAGAGATCTGAAGTTATCAGAGCATTTTTAGAATGTTATATCGGGTCTGTTTTTGAAGGAGTCCACTAAAGTCCACATAACGCGCAAACAATTTATGTTGCTACGTTTTATGACATGGTCTTTTTTTTAAATCGTTTTATGGACTGAATGTTTTCATAGTAAAGAGGTATCTAACTCGCACTATTTGATCAGTGATTATTTACTCCTAATTTTATTGGCATCCCATAAAATAAAATCTAATAATTTGCCACAAAGTTGCACCAAAATTCACATTTAACGTTTTGAACCAAAATGACCATTACGCACGTAAAAGGAGGTAAAAGGAGGTCTGCTCTTACAGCTTGAATTAGATTTTTTTTTTTTTTTTTTTTTTTTTTTTTTAACCTTGCAAACGAACTGCATAATTTCTGAGGAGGTCTGTGGAAATGTGTGATGCGTGGTTGGTTTGATGACAGAGTCAGTTTTAGTTTTGTCGAGTAAAAATTAGGGGGAAAAAAACACATTTCAGTTTTTCAGTGAGAACGCACTGAATTTATTTATGCCTTCAAAATTCAGAATTGATTGTTGTATAAAGTAAAGATGGCATCATCCACTCCTGGTAACCACAAGCCCCCAAAAATAAATAAGTGAATTAATGAGTACAGTGTTGTTTTGGTGTTGTTGACTGCTCACGGAGATCAAGAACTACGGTGAGATTATTGATTGTATCTGTTTCCTTCAAACAGCGATAAAAACGGATTAGCCAAATCAGCGTCAAAGTTAAGCACTTTCAGTGGACTGAGCGATATTAAAATAATCAGTGGCACGGTGTTTCCTGGAGAGACTTGGGAAGCATGAATCCCTAGCAGCTCTGAGTGAAAGTGAGGCATCAACACTGACAGCATTGTTATAGTCTCAATATTCTATGGCAAAAATAGAGAAAAACTATTGTTTTGCATGGTGAAGCACTTCTTTTGCTATAAGACAGTAAGTGATTGCAGACACAAATAGTGCAAAATAAATGGACAGAAGATTAATGGCTCGCTGACAGTTCAGCTGGACTCAGTTGGACTGAAAACACTTGTTTTGTTGATGTACAGCTGGAGAGTGGGGTTTTATTTTCTTGATCCTGGCTACAGTGTGAGTTAAAAGCAAGAAAATATATTCAAAATCCACTATAGTGTCTTTTAAATTTAATAAAACAACTTATGAAAATGGATGTATGCGCCTTGAACCTGTTGTTAGTCTTTAAAAACATCCTCTAAACCTTATTGTCCTAAAGTTTAAACACAGTTTTACCTGCAGTTGTTGTTCATATCCAGTAAGTATGATATTAAATATCTAGCAGCAGTCAGTAAAGACTGAATGAGTCCTATATTGTGTATATGAAAAGTATTATGAGGAGTTATCCATGTTTATCTGAGATTTCTAAAAAAAAAAAAAAAAAAAAAAAAAAAAAAACTAACTAAATAAATAAATAATTAAAAAAAGGATCCTTGAAAACAGGAAGTGATTTATTCAGGTGTCTACATTTCTGCAAAAAGGGGTCTCCCAACACGAATTAGCAGGTTTTTAGGGCACACACTGGATTTTGGGATGCCAGGAGTTCTATTTTGCGACAGCTGATTCCTTTTCCCCCCTTTTTTTTTTCGCAGTAAAATCCCGAGTGACTCAGTATATCCAAACATTAAGATGGCCTTTGAGTACACACGCTCCCTTACTGGAGTCGGTCATGTTTTCCCGGATACCACTTGGGGTTCGGAAAACACTCCTTCATGGTGGTGGGGTTACTTCCTGCGGGACCTATGGTCATCAATCAGGGCAGCAAGTGATACCCCCCACCGCGCCTTCGGCAGACCCTCTGTGTTGGAAGGGCAGCAGGTGGGCTGGTTTCACATGTTGTTTCCTATCGACACGGGGCACACAAACCTAATATTTTTGAAATAACACAATGAGACCACTTTTGTCGTCCCAGACATGATTTTTTGCCCCCATATCCAGTCTTTTCTTCCTATAATCTAGGTGTGAATTTATTGTATTGTATGTGGCAGTCATATCATATGTTGCGGTGTCTGGAGATGTTTGACGCTGTGGTTGGACCAGAGTGACGAGAGAGTTGCAGATGTAATTCCTTGCTTGCAATGGTGTAACCATGCAGGAGTCGTGGTGCAAAATTATTGATGTGCTAACGGCACGTTTTTGCAGCAAAAGCAGACTTTCCATTTCCAATATATGCCTCTCTACTAAACACTGCTTCTGGGTAGAAGAAACAAAGGGAGACCTTCTGCACTGTAACACAGCGAACCTTCAATGAAACTACTAACACAGATGTGCGCGGATGCCCAGATTTAAATGGCTCCGCTCTCCATGGCCTTAAGAGTGTTACCTCTGAAACTTAAACTTGAAAGGATTCTCAAATACCGCAAGCTTACACAGATACTTGGAGAGATGGATAGGAGACTTGGCCTCCTTGATCCTAATGGATATGATATTAAGCACTATTAATAATCCAAGCAGAAGTGAAACGGTGACAGAGATTACTTAAAAAGCAGGAACACGCGCTCCTGTCTTGAACTTCAACTATTCATCACTGTCTGCCATGTGTACAGGAGGGATTGAGTGTTCTTTAGAGACCAAAGTTCAGTTTATGTGTTTGACACTTTGCTGGGTATGATTTAAGACGTTTTACATTATCTCTTCTTTTTGCGTGAAGAGGGGAAACTACCCCGGGCCGGCCAGGAGTCACTCACTCACTACTCTGCCTCTGCATGACTCAAAGTCAACAAGGGAGCATCTCAGGACAGGCGACACGGCAGGCCAGACACGTCCTGGAAAAAGCAGAGAAACCTTTTAAAAGGAGAGTGGCAAGTTGGCAGCGTGTCAGATTTAGAAACAGGAGGCCGGTGTCAGCATATCTGTTCGCGTCTGAAATTTCAAATTAATCGACTGCCATGGAAACGCGGTGCACGCAAGCATGTACAATGCTGGGACATGTCATGCGCCTACATCCTCGTCTTTGACAAGCGTGTAAGCGGTAAAAGGATAACGGTCGCCAGAGTCTGGTGCACTCACGCATTCAGAAAGGTCACATGCGGAGGCAGTTGCGCTAAATGCGCTGGACAAGAACATGAATTTGAATATTCTATTATTATATCAGTGCAAGGGATGCGTTCATGTTTTTGCCACCACCCCAAAACGAAAAGACCAAAGCAGCGGGCCTGCAACGATGTCATTCTTGTAATTCAATCACCACTGACTGCTTCTTCTTCTTCTCCTTCTTCTTCTTTTTTTTTTTTTTTCCGCTGACTGTCCGCAGGATTTCCAAGCAGGCAGAGTTACAGCTCTGTAGTCTAGAGGATGATAAATGTCTCCCTCCCATGTTCTTACTTGCTCCGCCAGCTCACCACATCAACCAGATGCTCTGAAAGCAAAAGGGACAGAGACACGATGATGACATTTGGCTTTCTAAATGAAAACGTATCATTTCACATTTGCTCCCGGGAGATTGCGCCTCTGTTCTCGGTCCTCTGAGGATACAGCAGCAAAGAGAACAACCGCAGGAGCACTCTGGACTGCGGGGCCCAGTTTTGATTATTATATACAGATGGCTAGCAGAGCATGAAATTATGTTTGCAAACACAATTAAAATGCAGTCTCTGAAAATATGAAAGCAGGCGTACAGTATTTTGTAAAACTAGAAGAGTGCTTGTAATCGGTTGTAATTTGTGTGTATTGTCAGCGCGTAAATGCTCAGCGACTAGAGGAGCATAACTGACAAAGTGCAGACCTTCATTATGGAAATTTGTCAGCAGTTTTGTAGTGGAAGTCTATTTTCGTGAAGATCTGAGCTAAGAGAGCGAGGGACATTCCTCAGAGCAAGAGAATCCTCTCTAATTTGTGGAGACTATAGAATTAATGTTCCGCCAGACTCCCCATCTGTGACTTATTTTAAGTGTGCTGAAACGTATACTGTGCTAAATGTTGCCACACACATGCCAACGGCTACCAGCAAAATACAGTAAGCTGGTTAATTTTTGGCTTGGGTTCTTATTAGGTGATAATTAGAAGATGACTCTTCTCCCAAAAAATTCGAGTGGTTAACCACCGCACTGTCCGTCGGTTTGGTGGGAGGAAAAGCCTCCCTGAAAGTCAGAGAGATCGGTAAAAGTGAGTGAATACATTTTGCTGGGTTTGGAGAAGAGATCAAAAGGGAGTATTAATAATGACTGGAGGTTACACCCGATTCTAAATAGTTGTGACAGAACGGTTAATATTTTGTTTTTTATCAAAACACATCAGTAATTGCATTTATATGATTAGGCTCCTGCTGTTTTTGTTAAAAAAAAAAAATCTAAAAAAAAAAAATATATTAAAACCAGTAAGAGTCCATCTCTTAGTAGTTCATGCCTTTCGGCTTCAAGCCCATTCATTCTAGCTACAAGCAGAAACCTTTAAGAGGTCCAACCAACCTCCTAGGGGCTCTCCCACTTCAGACAAATATTACTCAGTATAGAAAGTAACTAGCGCACTTGCTAAGAACTGTTTTGTTTTCAGCTGCGGATGAATTCACAGTTTGTATCCTTGTGAGTATGCGTGCAATGAAGGAACCCGCAGCATGACAGGACAACAACGGAAGTCTGTGGCACAGAAGGTTGAACGGTGTAAACAGTATTTACTGACAATTCACTGACAAAAGTAAAAAAAAAAAAATAGAAATCCCCAGAGATAAACAAACCACTCTGACCATCCTATGACATTTATATATGTTGCTGCGAGTATGCAAATATCGTTGACATTCAGAGATTCCTCTTTTATATTTATACCTGACTGTCAGGGACCAAAGATAGTTCCTAAAATGTATATTTTAGGGCGTTCCGGGTAGAGGTCAGTCCTCCACGTTAGAGGTCAAACAGCTCGTGTGCGTATAATACATCAGGTTGAGTTTATAACTGAAAACACATGGGCTATCATCATAAAATGGCAAGTTTATCTTTAAAAGGCCACAAGGAAAAAAAAACAGAGCTCCATTATTAGGTTATCAGCCCAGGCATAAATAAAGACTTTAAGTTTCCTGCAGTTGGAGTGAGCGGGAAAAGCAAGAAACACATTCGTTTTCACACGGTGATATCTATCTCACTGCTTTTAGAATTTCTTTTTTTTTTCTTTAATCATGGGTGTAACCATTCAAAGAATATAAAACAGGTAGCTGTACATTTAGCAAGTAAAACCATTTAAGCAGCTGTCTTTAAAACATTTGGGATAGTATTAATTACAGATATATTGTCTCGGCAGCCATCAGTCATCGGCGTGACTGCGTGATTGTTTTGTGCAACTGGCTCATCTTGTTATGTTCTTGCACTGTGCGTCAAAGTAAACAGTCATGCTCACCGCATCAGTATTCAGATGAGAGACAGGAAGTACAGCGTACTGGTCCGTGGGTACAGCTCTGAAGCGTGCTGAACCTGTTGCTCTGCTGAACGCTGCGCAGCAGGACCAGGAACGAAACACTGCGTAGAAGAGATAATGCAACAAAAGGTGAAAGGTAAACAACAATGGCTGTCATTAATCAACCTCCTGACCTTGCCTTGCTGCTGCCACTCCCTGAGCGACAACGGCGCCAGTCGGAGCTGCCAACCCCTATCAGCTGTCAAATTTTAAGGAACACATTTACAGATAACCAAGACAGGCTCATGTCTAAATCAACACAAATTTGCACTAACTTATTGACTTTAGTAACATCCTGGATGAAATAAAACCCTATTCACAGCTTTTTGACCTTTCCCATATTGACAGTGACATCAGGTTTACACAGCTAACATGTCTGTTTGGAGTGTTTGCGAGCAGGGAGGCCCAGGAGGCCCGCTGTATCGTGCAGTCGACTGCAGCTCACAATGACAGAGGGAGAGCGAAAGCAAGAGGGCCCTTTGAAGAACGCGGAGTGTAGCCAGTTGTGGAGAACCATGCGTGTTGCTCTTATTGGCGCTTTTCAGTCAGACACGCCTCTCCCGTCTCAGCACTCGCACGCAGCATTGACCCAAAGGGTGGCTGTTAATTTGGCATGGCGAAAACATGGGTTTTGAACTGAATGAAGGGTCTGATATAGCCGCTCCACTGGGTGGAGAGTACGGCTCCGCGAGCCAGACCAAATGACATCCCACTAATATGAAAATTACCAAAAGACAACATGACATGGTGCGCTTTCGCGAGGAAGAGGAAATTTAGAAAATGTCAATACGTCCAAGCTGAAATGTGCTCGGTGGTGATACGGGAGAATATTTAACAACTACAGCAGTGCAAGTGTATAATAAAAACATGGAATCTTTTTTGTGCATTTTTATTAACCCCTTCAGACCTGCTTTTTTTCTGCTAGGCAAAAAAATAAATAAATAAATAAAATGTCCAAATGAATTTAATGTCTCTCTAACATAGAAATAAAGGATTTTTTTATTTTTTTAGCCAACTCATGTTTTTATTAGAAATTTTTTATGTCCATTACAATCGACGCCAGAACTCAAACACGGCATTTTTGTTGGTTTAGAGGCACAGATATGTCATGTCCATTGTAATGGACACAGGGTCTGAAGGGGTTAAATCTACAAAAACACAAACTTTAAGAATAAATAACAGCACATTTATCACGGTGTGCATGAAACATTAATAGAAATGACTGCCGATCATAAAATCTTTCTTTTTCAACGAGACACGTCAGGCTCCGCCGAGGACAAGATACAAATCTATGTGGGTGGCTACCAGCGATGGCCTCAGTCATCACTCTCCATTGCAGACCACCAGCCACACTTCCAAGCCACAATAACAAGGTGGGCCCCTGTAGAAATGCTTAAACTGCGTTCAATTGTCTAGTGAGCCCTCCGTCTTTCAGCCCCACTATTCGGCCTGTCATAGTGTGACTCTAATGAGAAACACAATCATCTTGTTTTTCCTGTTGTTGTTGTTGTTGTTGTTCTCTGGTTCGGGGATATTGTAGCATCTCAGTAAAGAAAGCGTGTCTGTTTTGGTGAACTGCGTAGAATGTAGCTGACGTACTTCTCTATGTCGACGAAGAACTGATTTGGAGTTCTATCCAAACAATTTCATGCTGGCAAACATTTAAGTGTCCCAGCCATTTAAAACTGATTCCTATCTTGTAAACAAAACAACAATATCATGTAATGCCACTTTCACGTGTGAAGATTGGTTAAAATTTCGAGCGAGCGTCCATTTTTTTTTTTTTTGCAAGATCATTATGAAAAGTCTTTTCTAATACGTCATACTTTTGTGCGACTTTCCAGCCGTTCAAGGGCACAGTTATATATTGTACATTGTGTAACCTGAATGTTCAGTTTTGTTTATCCCACGGGAACATCTCATGCTAAATATTTCCTTTTAGGATTCTCCATGGGAATTGGCAAAGGAAAGCCATTAACCAAGTCAGAAAGCTACTCTCTGTGCAGGTAGACAAAAGGTGAGTGTCAGAGTGATAGAGGAAGTGCTTGTCTTCTCTTCCTGCTCACAGTGGCACAAGAATAAAGAGGATGTCGCTGTGCACGCTAGGGCTATCCATTACTGACTTAACAAGGTCTCGACTGGTCTGCAAGTGAAAACCAAGGATGGCTGTGTCTGTCCGTCACACAGAAGAAAAGACAAATAAACATGTAGGTGAATTTGTCCAGGTTTTACTCTTAGGTGCCAAAGAATGCAGAATCCTTTGTTCGCTGAAAACACTGACACTGTACGGGTACACCAGCTTGCCATCTTGGGTCCACCTGCAGATTCAGACAGGAAAATTCTTGAAGGAAGGCTTACATTGACCCCGAAAGAAAAGTTTGCTTTTGCTTCACTGAATCTTTGACTGAAAAAAAAAAGAGAAAAGCAAAAGGTACAGCCTCAATCAACTTCACTTTAACACTTTATCCACCACTGTATAGACATATTCCACTTATGTACAATGTATTTTCTGTCTAAAATGCATATAAATATAAGAAAAATAGCCTGTGGTGAAAATTTATTTTTTTATAATAATTGTATTGCAGTTTTAATTTCAGTGTTACGTGTCATTTGAGGGCCCAGATCAAATAAATACATACCCAAGAAACAACTCCAACATGGAATAGTTTAATTTTCAATTTACCGTGTGACCCTCTGGGGATCATGGTGTAAATACCTTAGCGATATAGAAGATAATTAAACATTGCTCAACCTGTTGCAACAGAAAATTGCTTTAAGTGGAGCATGTGCAGTGTATTAACAGTTATAAACACATATGTGTGTATCCTTATTGAAATACCTATATTTATATATAATAAGTAATAAGTCATTTAAAACACCATTATCTCAGTGTGATATAACCAAGAATGAAAGGTGCATCTTAAGACAGTTTTAAAATTTGAAAACAGCCAAATGGTTTGTAATTCAGTAAATATGAAAATATTTATCCACACATTTACACTTGGAATGCAGAAATTCTGCATGAATTCTACTTTTGTATTTCCCTTTAAGTTTTAGGTTCTTCCTACATCAGTCTATCCTCCTGCCTCGTAGCAGTCTGCTTTCATCGCGTGAAACTTACAGACAGGTCAGGAGAATCTAGTTTCTCTATTTGGTGTTGATGGGGTGGATAAAGGAAGATTGATTCCTTCAGTCTCATCATTGCAGGTGTTTGCCTTTATGACCAACGTCCTCTTCAAGCAGTTTCTTGTTACACTCCACTCAGAAAGGAGGACCTTTAAGTTTCGTGCATTCCGACAATGCTCCGCAGAGTGTGTAATTTTAGAGACTAAATTTAGTGGGGTAGGCAAATCAGTTTTTATTCGAAGCAGACCTGACTCAAACAGGGATTCACCGCACTGTGGTCAGACTTCAAACCAACTCATTACTTGCCTTTTTTCGTGTTCAGACTGCTGCAAATCTCCAATCCCTCTGAACCCAGGAGAAAAAAAAAAAAAAAAAAGAAACAGGCTGATTTTATTTCCATCTTTGTGGCAGGCTGTCCATTTAATAATGAGCTCACTGATGGTGTAACAGCTGATCAGTAATTTGCAAGCAAATAACTCATCACAGCGTAGGACTGTTTGATCTTTCAAGATTTTCATTTGACATCAGCTGCCCAGTAACTTTAACCCACGTCCTGTTTCGATCTTTGATCTCTGTGTGAAATGGTTTCTAGTAATTTCACTTGTAAGTGATTGATGCGCAGCGCTCTCAGAAGTGAAGCCTTTAGAGCAGACCTAGAAGATTAGTTTAGATTTCATCATTAGAGTTAATCCATCAACAATGCCAGAGCACTGAATAAAGCCAGAGTAAATGAGTGTGTTTGCACTGTCCTGGAGTAAATATTAGTTTGTCCAGATAATGCTACAGGCTGCTGAGGGTTTCCACATTGCTTAAGTTACACGGGCCTCTGTTCTTTTCTGCCCAAAGAATGGCTTCCCACTCTTTCTTCTTGTTGAAAGCAAAACATTGGTAGCAGTCTCAAGTGGCTGAAAGTTTTAGTTGATAATCCGGTCTGTCACTCAGACCCACAGTAAGATTAATGGCAGGGGAACTCCTATCTGGCAAACACCGCTCTCGATCAAAACAGATAACCCGGTTTGAGAAATAGTTCTCGAATGCAGAGCTGAAGTGCACAATGCTGCTTCACTTGGTATTTGAGAATAATGCGTTGCTTAAGAGTATGTAAAGAAAACTGCTCTTTTAAGAAGCCAGCACTATAAACCGATTCCAAGTATTTATTTTATTTTAGTTTTCAGGCTAAATGTTAAATTTAGCCTTAAATTTCATTAGAATTTACAAAATAACTTCATTCAAAACAGTGTAAGTGACAGTGTGATCTCTTCTTTTGAAGAGGCTGTTGTCGATAGGAGCACGCAGGGAAAAGAGAGCCCTCTACTGCTTAAGTCCTGCCACCAAACTCCTGTGAACACACACGCTCACAGCATGTAGAAATGAACCAGGAAGTGTTTTCTGCTTCATTAGGTTACTACAAGTGCAAAGGCTGCTCACTGGAAGCCGTAAGAAGAAATACTCGCGACGGGCGTAACAATGAATTCAGACATCATTTTCCATGAGAATAAAACATGCAATCGCTCGACCGTGAAAGTCACCAACAAAATGAGATCCAGCGATGGCACACTGACACATGAGCCCACTTCCAGCTGCAAGATAGGAAGACTCCTCAGTAATGGAAAATATAGAGTGTAGATATGACATTCACAGAGATAATAGCAGCTTTACGCTACGCTGAGGCCCGAGGGAGTTTTAGCATGGATAATTCCTAGCTGTGCCGCCTTGATCTTTTGTTGCATCTGCAAGGTATTTTATGTTTATTTGCTATGGGACATTGGGCAATTTTATGTGCTTGTGAGCGTGCTTTATGAGTGCAGACTCGTTAGTGCCTTTATTTCTCACTGTAACATCTAAGGAGCTAAAAGGATACCTGTGAGACTGTTTGAAGTTGCCTTAATTGTGAAGGAACACAGAGAAAAAAGCTGAGCCGGGTCAATCTCAGATGCTACCCCACGATCCCGCCTCATTGACTGCCCCTGAAAACCCTGCTCTCACCTCAGACACGCCGATAACCATCTTTAATGAATAGCTGTGTGCTGCAAGGGAGTGCTGGCTGATAGAGATCACCTCAGGAACGGTGGGGTTCAGGTCTCAATAACAATCAGGGAATTCCATCTTAACCATTTGGATGTCCTCCATAATGCCACACACTCTGAGATTGCTCTTGCAATGGACCTACACCAAAATAAAACTTGGCACCCGCGAGGAATTCTTGCCCAACTCAACAGCTCCAAGTCTGAACACCCCCCGGACCCCCTCCAAGCTCCGCAATCTATCTGCCGATGTGAACGCTGACTCTTTGTTGGTGTGTTCTGATCTCAGGAGAAGATACACAGCAGCTAGCCGCCCTATAAAAGGTGGGATGACAGGGGCTGGCGAATGGAGGCACTAGCACAGCTCCCTGTGCGTCTGAAAGGCCCAAATTGAGCCATTTCCCCAATCTCCAGGGAGAGTCCTTATCGTCTGCAAGATCCAGAGCAGACTGTGTATAATTTGCAAAATACTATGCTGATACTGCAAATGAGGTTTAATAGCTGTTGAGGCCCCGTTAAGCTTTTATAATGTAAGTTTGTGGGCTTGATAACTAGTGGCAGAGACATTTTCTCGAAAGAAAAAAAACAACACAGGAGAAAAGTCAAGGCATCAGTCAGTGCGTGTCTGCTGTCATAGCTGAATGATATTTGTGGGATTACTCATCCTGTCAGACTAATTAGACATGAACAACGCACGTAAACTGCTCTGTGCTCTCTTCCACCCCCAGGGTAAATGAGAACTGTTATTATACATGGATCCCTGAGACAAGCTGTCAACCCTAATGCCATGTTTTGTAACACCCAGCGCCATGTTGGCTAATTTCAAACTAAACCTAGGCCTGAAAAGGGATGTAATGAATTGGAATTTATTGCTGTAATCAAGGGTGATGCCGTCAGTGCGGCAATCAATCTTTTCCAGTAAATCTATCTTAAGCGGCTGTAATTTTGAGAAGACAAATCTGTCTAAAAATGTGAAGGCAAGAAAAAATTAAGAGATTAGTTTACTTCGGTATTTTTTGTTTACCTTTTAAAACCAGTATGAGATAGAGATTAGGGACATTTTTATGTGTCGTTGGAACTGCGTTTTTGAACAATTGTGTACATTTTTCTATATTTATTTTAAACAGATTTATTGCAGTTTGCGGCATTAGAACACAGCTTTATTCTGAGTTTAGCTAAGATTCACCCGCCGGAGACACGGGTCTCTGTATCAAATGTCATGGCCGTTAATCCAGTAGTTGTGAAGATATTCCAGTGCCACCCCCATAGCTAAAATCACAGGATAAGAATAAATTAAAAGCAATAAAAGCACCAACTGGCTTTCATCTAGTCCACATAAAACATACGGGCGCACAGATTACCGTTGTCGACGTGTTAGTTTCAGCCTTTCAGTTACATATCCTTGTCAATATCTTTCTTTCCTCTCATTTTATCCAATAAGACAGCATTTCTGAGGCCTCGAAAATACTTATAAGACTGGATTATGAGGGTAAAAAGAAGTGGAAGAGAGGTGAGACATGGCTGAAAGAAGTGCTTTACTGGATGCGACAGGTGCTGACCTGCCCTACAGGGAAGAAATCGTTTTCTCACCTCAGCGTACATCCAACAAGATTGTGGTAGGCGTGGGAGGCTAAACCTGAAATGATGAATCAAGTGATTCAACTTTGTCTGATGACAGGTTAATGACGGGTTAATGACAGGCGTCACAAACATTTCATGAATTGAAAAAAAAAAAAAAAAAGAACAAAGCAAGAAGAAGTTCAAATTGATCCTCCTTTTGGGTTAATGGATGGAAAACGGCAGAGGAAGATCAGCGATAAATTGCTCATTCGGAACAAGACACCTTGAGCTTCTGTGGGACCGGAGATAGACCTGAGCAAACACATTCCCATCCGCTAGTGAAAATGGATATGCTGTTGACCTGTCCAGTCACACAAAAGCCATTCCCAGTGCTCAGGTGAGCAGCCCCCCCTCTCCAGTCTGAAATCTCTTAAATAAATATTGTGAGTGTCCCTCTTTATATCCGAGAGTCTGTCTGTTTACCCTGAGATCCAAGGGATTAGAAGATCAACGCGGCATGTAGGTGGGAAAACTCCCACCACTCAGGCAGCCATAGGAGACCACTAATATTATTTTATATGTTACGACAGATTTTTAATCCATCTAATGAAAATGAATATATATTATACCATAGAAAGTAGAAATATGAATAGTATTGGTTTATAGCATGGTCTTTACTTACCATTTTATTCCATATGTAATCCAATACTAAAAATAGTCTCAGAGTAGTTTAAAAATCTATAAAGATTTGACAATTCCAGTAATTTAATTTAAAGCCATGCACATCTCAACAGACTCAGCTTCCTGAATCCATCTAAAGGCTTCACTCCGGTATTACCCATTCAGCAATTACTGTGAGTTGGATTTTGTTCTGCAATGACCCAACTGAGCTGGCCCGCGTTTCTGTGCTGCACAGTGAGCCAAATGGGAGCGAAGATCCTCCCCTGTGGCTAGAGGAGCGGGGCACCCGCCAAAATGAGAATTAGAGTAAACTTCAACATGTCAGCACGTCTTCATATCATTTATTTTCCACTGGTAGGGATGGATGTGGCTAAGATGATTGCCGACGATTTTCGAAAAAAAATTCCTACGCGCATCCACAGAAACTTGTTTAACATGATCTCTCATGTGCTCAGCTCTTTTTTTTCTTTCTCTCTCAAACAGCTGGCAGTAAGAGTTTTCATCTCAGACATTTAACGTTCCCTCCCCATCTACGTGTTGTGGGCCGTAAAAGCGTGTCACTGGCTGGTATTTATACAGCAGCTATCACACTTTTGTTTCCAATCTTTTCAAGGGCCATCGACGATCCTGTAAAGCGATCTAAAGAGGAGCATTGTGTTTTGCATACCAATTAAATGCTGCAGTCGGTACATGCCACCCATGCTAGAGCAAACATGTATTTTATTCTCAATACGGTCGGCATCATTCTTTTGCACAGCCAATGCAAAGCTGCGAATATGTGCTTTCTCTAATCTGGATAAATCTGAAAAGGCTGTGGTCCAACTGATTGTGCAGGTTTTGTCCTACATGAGGGCACATTCACTGTGTGCAGTGGAGGGATGTATCTTAATCTAGGAGACATCCACATGGGTGGTAAAAGAGGGAGATTGAAATGGTATCCACATTCGCTTTGCATGCCGAAAGGCAAACAGAATAAAAGATGCAGAAAATACACTCTTCGCAAGAAATGACTAATATCTTCTTGTGTACAATTGTGCCATTATATGACACATGATGTTATTACGCGGACCTTTGATTCAGACTGAGCGCTGTATTTGATTGGGAGCTCGCTGTGATTGGTCCTCGAGTCTCTCCGGCTACGGACAACACAGCTGTACGTTCACGCTGACCTTGACGCCTGTCTCCACGGGGAAGCACAATAGTCTTCCTATTTCCAGCCAGTGACCCCTGCTGCCAGGCTGAGGCAGATGGAAAGCGTCTGCTTCTAACAGCTGCCCTCCAGAGGTGACACAAGAGTCTTGTTAGCACTTATCTTTTCACCTGATATCATCTTCTCTGCTCCAGCAAAGGATTATTCACAGGTTAGATAACCTGATTAAACTTGCCAACTCTCAAAAGTCAGGAACAGATTGTATGTGTCACACTTGGTGACCTGCACTTGACTTTATTATAGTAAAAGATCAATGTATTATATCTTGATGAAGGTAACACTGTGTTCCTATGTACACGCACAACAGTACTGCCTAAATTTCCATGCACAGTGTCTTGGCAACTTCTTTTGGGCAAATAAGTAAACTTTATATTCTCGCTGCATGCAGTGCAATACATTGACCCAGCTCATATTTGTTGGAACACCAAGCGGTCAGTGTTGTGCTGTGAATTTTTTCCTTTACTCTTGTGGTGAGCTCTTTTTTTCCAAGGACATTTACCCTAATCCATTTCAGCTGCCTTCATTCAGAGCTGGTAAAAGAAGCCCCAGCCCCGACTCTGCTGGTGAAATTGCGAGACTGGTTTTCATAAAACGTAAATATCTGTTAAGAGTCTGGGTATGATCCACTTTTATGAAATGATGAGTAACATTTCCTTATTGTCCCTCGCGCCCCGCGCTGCACTGTGAGAAGACGCTGCCGAGGATGCGACTTTCATTACATTCCGCGACCAAAGGATAGCAACTGTGTTGTGCAGTCCTCACAAGAAAAACAGGCCATCTCCGCTTTCACAACAGCTACATTTGCGATGCCTTTCAAAATACAGTGCAATTCAAACTTCCCCCCTTAATAAAACAAGCATTTAAGCTGTTCTAATAAAGGCCGTGTGCTTTAAGAGGCAAAAACACCACATCCTTATAGATTTATTAAATTACATCCATTTTCTGCACAAATATTTTTTAATATAATATATTTGACCACTATGGATGGACACTAGGTTTGAGTTATGTGTTGAAATAAGGAAATCGTATCCAATATTAATGTGAAAAAACATTTGTGGCGATACATAAAGTTTCTTTTATGTGGAAAAATTCCAGTCCTTGCTCATGTCTGTTTTAGAGTCATTTTTCATCCTGAAAGTGTTAAATATACACATCTATTGAAGCAAGCACTTCCTTTTCAAAATAAGCAAATTATGTGGCATCTTCATCATTTGGGATTTGGACTTTTGGACAGCTTTATTCCTTTGTGTGTCCTCCTGTTGGTGTGGTTTTTCTTCTGGAATGGGAACTGCAGAGAGCTGGGTACAACACTGCTGGGTATTCTACCAGATGGATACTTGTATGAATCAAGGCTAAGTTTCAGCCAAGCCTCGAATGTGTGTGTTGGACTGCACATTGCATATCTGGAGACCACACAGGTTCCAAAAGCACGTCTAAATCTCTCTACTGCCCTCTATCTTTGTCTGAACACCTCCCCCAGGGATCAGGGTCATAAGTTCAATACCGGTGGGGAACCTGTGCTAGTGCAAACACATGGCGTTGAGCTGCTAATTATCTTTCAGCGTCTTGTCAGTGTTGTCCAATACAATGTAGACTAATAATTTAGTTTGAAATATCGCAAATTACTGAAGAGAAATGTTTAATTGGTTGAAAAATTGATAAACTACAATATATTAGACTGAACTAGTTCTGCTCCCGCTACAGATCTCTTTTGTACCGTACTTTACCCAGCTATAGCAGCTCACCTTTTTGTAACAACTAAGCTACTATGACCAAGCAGTTTCCCTCACGGATCACTAAAGTCTAAGTCTATCTAGAAGAATATTTTTTCTCTACCCCCTCTAGCTTGCATGAATGTTAAAGAAAACATGCGGCAGTAAAACCTCCCAAATTCTAAATAGAGATATAAAGAACTGTGACCAAACCCCTCCATGCAGAAGTTAGAAAGAAGCAGGCCATCGATGCCACTCTCATTTTCTTCCAGCTTGTTTGCCGCATGCGGCCCCGACCTGCCTTTCCTCTCACATGACCACAATAGTATTTAGCAACTGCTGCACAGAAAATCAGCGGCGCATGTAACGGTCCCCCAGCCAGCGATTGCGCACCAACAACAGTGATCCCCCGTCCATCGTATTCCTGCACAAATATACAGAAAAATAGATGATTTCATTACCTATGGAGATTGGTGTCTAGGCAGTGGCGAGAAGAAGGTACAAGTGAGCTCATCCAAGGTGGTGAAGCCTCCCTGTTATAAATGAGTTTGTCATACCACCATGGTTGGCCATAAATGACCTCACCAGACGTGCTGCTGTAATAAACTAAACTAATAAGAGTGTGCAGGAAGAAAAACACCGCCCGCAGTGAGCACGGCAACTAAGAAGCAAGAGCTGGCTGCTAAAAACATAAATCTCTCCCTGATAAATCTCAGTGGATGTCTGTCACTTTACATGTGTAGAGAGTAAGCCGGGAGCAGAGATGTGGTAAAAGGGACACACTCTCTGGACGTCCCCATTCATGGAGGAGAAGGCCCCACTACTGTGAAAAGAAACTTCCATATGTACTTGTACCTTCTGTGGCCCTTTAACCTAGAACAGATGTCATCAATAAATACCCCTGACCCATAGAGGCATTCCAGCATGTGATCGAGGTCTTTTTTTTTCTCCTTTTTTTTTGTAGCATGTCAGACAGACTTGTCTTGCTGGTCAACACCTGACCAAACTGCAAGGTTTACAATATAGACGTGTAAAGCTTCTTTTTGTGTAATCATCGACATAGGTGTTTGAGGAACGGTAACACTCAAAGAACTCATTGGGTAACAGCTTAGCTTACGCACACACGCTAGCTCCCGTGGGAACAGTGAGAGTTGCTACAATCTGCCTCTTGTTACAAGGTCTGCTACTAAGTTATGACCTCTCGCCTTGCCATTCTAATCTTTCCACAAACATCTGTAAGGAGAGATTTACATGTCCTCCTGTGATTTATTGCAGCATGTCTTTGGTTTTCCGTTGGCTTTGAAACCAGGACTGGTCCTATGAAATGTGGCATTTCCATGTCAGTGTCTCAGAGCCAATTGATGTACTTTTGAATGTCTTGATACCACAAGTACATGTATTCAAACTTGAGAACTCGCCGATACTAATGCTAATTAGAGAGTTAGATATAATACTAGCATTATATCTTTTTACTTTTCAATTTCAGAGATATTTTTCCTTGTTTGTTTCTTTGGAACACAAGAGCAAATTTTTCAGGATAAGTCTTCAAACATGGCCAAGTCTGACAGTGTCATTTCTAGAAGTCATTGCTGGTGACAAGTTGGGAGCAAGATGGGAGACTTTCTGAATTTCTACTCAGTGAGGGACTGTAGCATCATTTTACATCTTGCTAGCGATGTATGCAGTATGTAGTGTAGTTCCAGTGGGTGTCTTTCTCAACAGGGTTGAGCTGTACCTGAATGTCTTCCGGACCAGGATAGGCTGCGGCAAAATGTTTGAAATGCCCAACTACTTCAACCATACTGCAACCACACTGGCAACTGCCACCTACCTTCTTCCTCTTCTTCTGGTAAACCAGATTTGAGGTGCCACCTTCCGCTGCCACCTTCCACCGCTGCTAAGGAGAGGGTGATGGTGTTTTGCTAATACAAGCAACAAAAACTACAACTCTCTCTGTGCTGCCAGAAACGTTGCTGTCGAGTTGCCATTGGAGTGACACTCAAGCGCTTGATGACTTCGTTAACATTGGAGGGTTTAGGACCGGTATTGACTGTACATATAACACAGCACAGACATGAAGCATCACTTCGTCAGAGAAAGGACAAAAAAAAAAAAAAAGTTGGAGCCAGCTCAGCTCTGATGTTAAGGGTCAAGTGTCGGACATTACCTCATCGCTTCATATCGCTGGCTTCAATAGAAAATGTGTTGTAGCCTGTCACTTTCACTGCTAGTGTGAATGTTTGACAACAGCATACACTGATCAGGCATAACATTATGACCACTGACAGGTGAAATGAATATGCCCATTATAAAATACTTAGACATGTACTACCCACCTACACCGGACTAGAATTCCCCACCCCATAGCAATGACACTCCTTGATGACAACAGACATCCCCAGCAGGATGCAGCCTGACACAGGCACACACACATAAACGCTTTAGGAACAACTAAAAAAAAACATGAAAACAGCACAAGGTGTTGACCTGGTCTCCAAATGCACTACATCCCAAACTGATCAAGCCCCTCCCCTCAACCCATAAGACCCAAAGGCCTCCACTAAGAACCTTCTGTTGACAGACACCACAGGACCCACTATGTTGCCTGTACTGGCTGCAGTTATATTGGTACCTGAATTGACTGAGTACATCTCCCATTGGGTTGTTTAATGTTGTAGTGGTCAGAGTCTCTTGGGATATAAGAAATTCCAAGGAGTACTGTTGGTCAGCTACAACATAACTATCAAATGTTTGTTTTAATTATTGTTAGATCCAGAATAATGAGAGTATATAGGCCTACCCTGAAAACCAGAAGCCATACACATGACAGGGTCACTGGGAAGTCCTTAGTGCAGGATGGATTGTGATGCCGCATCTGATAACCATCACAAATGGTGCATTTCAAAGGACACAAACTTCCTCATAAAGCCACTTCCACTCGTCTCGTTCTAAGGGTGGTCTGTGTTTGTCGGCCGTGCACAGAGGTTAAAGACACGTTCACATGCCATCATACAGTATCCAGGTCGGATAAGTATGATAATCTATTCAACATGTAACATGTTTATTTTGTGGAGGAACCTCAAACAAACTGAAGCAATATTTAGAGAGAGAATGGCGGCCAAATATTCTGCCTTTTTCCCAGACATTACTGCTCCCTCATTTATCTTCTATTCTCATGAGCAAAATGTCGACAAGGAAACTAATGCGCCTGAAGCCTTAAGGACACTATAACATTTTCTCTGTATTATTTTTAAGGATTTCTCAGACTGACTTTAGAAAAAAAATATTTCCCAGATGAATTTGCCTTTCTTAGAATAAAAAAGTCAACATGTTATCTTGATACAGTTAACACCAATGAACTGCTACTCCCACTGCTTATGAGAAAACAAAGAAGAATAAGAAGAGAATTGCATTGCAACTCCTGCAAAACTTACTAAACCTTACTAAAACACATAGCCTTGCATAAATACTATATGGTGCCGTTAATGTTTGTGAGGTGTTTCTGTTGCGTTGTCCCTCTAGTGAATAAAATGTGTCTCCAGACTCAGAAGACTCATGAGCAAAACCCCAAACTACTTTGAGTTAATTTGTTAATGAATTTGATTATACTAGTCCTGAAGAATAACTACAGCACACACTATAGCCAACAATATCAAAAGTTTTCCCAATATAGTCATCAATACCTCCAGCTTCATTAAAAAGCATTGGATCCTGTGAAGGTGCTTGACTTATTTGGTGACTCAGAACATTGCATGCAAGAGGAGGAAACCTTGGTGGTCCATTGTTGGTCACTATTAAAGCTGCATTATTTTTCTTCCTCTTGACCCTTGGAAATGTCTACAACACCAAGATGCCCTCTCTTAGAAATAGCAGCTGTGTGTAGTTACATAACAGGAAACAGCTGTCAGAAGCAATCCCAGTGTCTGGCTCTTTAGGTCCGGCTCTGGACTCCTGTACAGGTTGTTCTGTTTGTTTTGAGAACATGCTGGGTTCTTGTAGAGTCATCTTGGAGTCAATGAGCTGGAGGAAGTCTAGAGTTCAGAGAGAGATCCTGCATGTCTAGACGTCAGATAGTAACATGACATATCTATTTTTTTTTCTCACGTTTGAATTTGGTCTCAGTGAACGTGCAACTCCTGATATCCAACTTTCAGGCTCATAAAAAAGAACAGTATCAATAATAAGTCGTGTTAAATCCAAAGATTGAATGCCATAAAAATGGAATAACATTTACGCCTATGAGCCACAAAAGCTACAAAACAGTCAAGTGTGACCGTTTGCATTCTTGGTGAGTTGCTGTTGAGGCGCTTATTGGTGTTATTATATCATCAGCCCATTTAGAAATGAACCCTGCTCATCAAGAAAGTTGAAGCCAGTATGTCACAAGCATTTGACGTCAGTTTTATAGCTTCAAGTCTCCACTGAAAATGACTCGCAGGCTCTTGCTTTTTCCCCGGGAGCGTGAACACAACGTGAGAAGCCGATGTTCAAGATAAAATGTGCAGCAAGTTTCATTTTCCCTTTTGGGCAGGTCATCCAGCTTTTGGTGCATTCTAATGTGTGTGTGTGTGTGTGTGTGTGTGTGTGTGTGTGTGTGTGTGTGTGTGTGTGTGTATGTGGATTCAGAGGTGCAGTGCAGCAAATAGACAAACATGCAATAGTTAATGTCTACCAGTTTTTTTACAGTGAACCAGAATAGTGCCAAGAATTTCCTTAGAGTTATTTTAGTTTCAGGTATAAATAATATGCAGTCAGTCTGTCTGTTTCTAAAGGATTTCTTGTCCCTGCTCACGTTTGACCACACAGAAAGCAGTCCACTAAACACAAAAGAGAACCATTATGCGTGATGGAGAATTCTTAATGAGAGGTGAAAATTGAACCGTTGTGTAACCAGACACTGTACTGTACACAGTAAAGATTCTCTAACCCATTCTCCCCTGAATAGCTTCAGCACCTGATCAAAAGTTTGCTGATGGTCATAAAAATTCCTCACCTTCAGTTAAATTTATGGCAGCTCTCATTAGGTGAAATAAAACAGATTAATGCGAGTGCAATTAAATGTGACCTATAGGTTTAATAATGAAGTGGAGTCTGCTTAAGCATGTCTTTTCGATTCTCCCCAGCCATCGCAGAGTCCACATAAAACTCTTTCAAGGGACGGCGTACACTGGAAACGGTGGAAAAAGAGACTGCAGAGGAATTCTTTATGGCTCTGGGGTCCTGTTTTCAACCTTCCAGTACAGCGGCATTGACAAAAAGGAAAGATCAGTTTGTAAAAGTTGTAAAGTTCATATTTTTGAACGTTCACAGTATGTTTGTTTTTACATTCAGACTACCGCTCTCTTCAAATCAAAGGCAGTAGAGTTACATTCTTTCTTTTCAAGTCTAAATGTTCAGTCCTGGGGCCTTAAGTGTTGGTGCGAGATTTTTCTGTTGATCTTGAGTGTTAGTCCACATCATGCTGTCCCACAGGGATGGGGTATTAGTTCAGAGAAAAGGAAGCCACTACCTCATTATGCTGCTAATTTTAGGCACCAGGAAAAGATGTTTGGAAACTTTTGGCCCAGATTCCAAGCGCTGGAGTGGTACCCACTCTGCTCTCTATTCCCATGGGTGAAGCAGGGGTGATTTTGGTACTTGAGCAAGCTCAAAGAAACAATTTACAACATATACAGTGGAACTTCAAAAGTGTCTTATCAGAGTCAGGCATCAAACATGAATGATTCCATATGAAATAGCAACTTTCTGTTTACCGTAATTAGGGGAATATTTTTCCATTAGGGAAGTAAAAATAAATTAACATGGCTCTGGTTGAGAAGCTGACGTGTAACTGCACACGATTTTCCTCCTCAGTAAATTTCAGGTAGTGATTAAGGCAAACAGTACCTTAAAAACTTTCTCCATTTAAAGTTCAAGTGCATTAACTGATGTTCAGGCCCCACAACAAGCTGTAAACCCAATACTGACAAGTTAACATTAATTTAACAGAGAACGTGTTAGCAAATGTTAGAAAAAGGTGCTGATTGTTACATACAGCTGAAATTTGGAAGCACGTCTCTGTCCGATGGCGAATGTGATATATAATACATATCATTTACATCCCTTTGAGCTCATGCTTCGGTCTTCACCAAGTCAAACAAAGATGCTAAAATATTTAACGAGTGGGATATTAACTTTCTGGCAACATCCACACCGCTACCTAAATAAAATCTTTACCTAGAAGAGCATTTTAACATAATTTCAGAAACACTCTCCATAATACTTAAACACATATGACATGGCCACCGAAGTAAAGTAGGCACACGCATGCCAATGTAAATTGGAAGCAGAAGGTTGATTGCTTAGTTGTAGAAAATACTACAAAGGAAGGCCAGCAATTGCAAAAAGTAAGACCAAAGATTTCTTTGCGTGGGCCCGTGATAAGGTGGAATTATTAGCCTATTAAAAGTAAGTATAAGGCTGGCAAGGCAGACGAAAACGCATTATCCACCAGTGGGTGACGACAAGTAAGGAGTCCCCACAAAAAAAAGGGCAATAATAATATTTTTTTTTCTAATGACACATGTCAGTGTCATCATTTTCATGTCCTCCTGTCCACACTAAAGAAAAATGGTCACTTTTTAAAACCGGAGTGTAATAATGAGGACTGGGCCTCTGTGCGTTTGTTACTGCTGTTTTCTATATTAACCGTTCAGCTGCATATGCTGCATTGACTAAAACCTATTTCACCCATCTCCAAAAATGTTAAAAATCCTAATGTCACATCTAAAAATCACATGTTGTTTTACTCAGTCATCTATTTATAGAGTGTTACGGGCGCATAAAAACTTGAAAAGCACGCAGGACTCTCTTAAATCCTGGCGTCGGCTCAGTGTTGACCATAAACCTAGCAGGAGCTGTGGGGAGGGACGTGGAGGTAAACCTAACAAACTCATAATAAACATGATGGTTGATTAATTGCAGATGAAACGAATGACACTTGGACACTGGGCTCGAGGAAACGTTCTCAAGGAGCACAGCTGACTGGAGGGACGTGGCGCCGGGCCTCCTATAAAAGTCTGTGGTGGTTATTAAGGGAAGGCCACTGGAAAGGTATTACATTATCTCAGAACTCATCACGCAGGTCAAAAAATGTGAGGGGAAACTATTCCTATAGGGAATAAGTAGATAGTATGTCCATGTTAACATATAGCGTAAAAGCAGTGTAAGAAATACAGGTATCGAACAGCTCACAGAGTTCTTGTGACCCAAAATATTATCTATGGGAAATCAGCAGAGAAACCTCATTCAGAAAACAAACTATTTAGAACCGCTGTATAAATACACAACATGACCTAATCTGGTGCTTTCCTGGGATGGTGAAAAAGAAAAGTGTTTGTTGTTCTGCCGAAACATCCATTTACTGCACTGTACATCAGAGCACCGTCCCTGCCCAGTCGTGCCAGACCACCCACCCACACAGTGCTGAGACGCAGTCAAGAAGCAGTCATTAAACCTTTTCCCCAGGTCACTCAGAATCAGACTTGTTAAAGTTGCGAACTGGAGGAAGGAGACCCCGCTGATAGCCGTCCGGCTCGCTGCCACACTGGCTGACCCTCGTTGGTAATATTCCTACTTATGCAGAGGCGCAGCTATTTGTCACTGTCAGTTGTGTCTTGTTGTGATGTGTGACGTATTGATTGTTTGCACTTGTAATGGAGCAAGGGATTCCATTACCTCATATAGTGCAGGGGTATTGGTTCATGAGTAAAACAAACCCAGAAAATTGGAGGATTTGTGATTCTTTATGTTAGAAAATCTTGTTATGTTTTTTTTATTTTTTTATTTTTTGTGACTGAGAATTCCTACTCCTAGTGAAGAAGACTTTTACACTTTTACACCACTCACTTTTACAGTCTTGTCACCACAAGTCATAGCAAGCTTGTTATTATAAGCCAAACAAGGCAACTGACAGCTCCGTGTCTGCCTTATGGAACTTCATTTCACAATGCTTGCTACAATAACAATAACAACAACTTGCCAGTTATTAAAAGCTAGTCCAAGATTTAGACAGAATCAGGCCCTTGACCTCTCATTTTGCTCTTTTTCCTCTTATCAGCTTCGTCCTCCCCACAGCCATGATGCCTACACAGACAATACCGTGCCAGTTTACAGTATTTACATAGCTAGCTGAGGATCCGTAGCCGTTGCTGTGTGACATATTGCCCTAAAGCGTTATACCATCCTAACCCTGTTAGAAGTCAGCGTACTGTACAGTAGATGTGTAACGTCACTTCAGACAGACATTTTTAGAGCATTCTTTATGGTGAAAGTTTGCAGAGGTCGGCTGAGGAAACAGGGAGGGATGTTTGTGTAGAAAAAGAAACCTTCATCGATACCGAGCACAATTTGGAACGAGTAGCTTGCACTGGAAATTCAAGTCTGGTCTTTTCTGCAGACCTGTGTGTGCTGTGCAAAATATAAAATTAGCTTAGAAGCTTTGCTTATGTGCATGATTATACTGATAATGTGCGTTATGTCATCTGTGCATTCTCTGCGTTACGCAATTAGAATGATTGGTTATATGAAAATAAGGCCATGGCTCCGTCTTTGGATGTTGTTACAGCCAGTTACATTCAGTGTAGCGTGTATCTCATCGTGCATTGTTTCATGTCCTTAAACGCCACTGTTGACGCTTTGAATTATACATGAGTAGAGCGCCTCCCTGTGAAGAACTCAAAGCCAAACTGACAAAACCTTTTGACAGATGTATGGCTTTGAATAAATATATTCTTTTCCCACCATTTTGCATAACGAGAACAGGTGTTGGTTCATTTTCTGTAACTGCTTGTCCTCTAGAGGGTCGCTGCAGGGGCTGGAGCCTATCCCAGCTGTCATCGGGCGAGAGGCGGGTTAAACCCCGGACAAGTTGCCAGTCTATTGCAGGGCTAAAACAGAGAGACAGACGACCTTTCGCACTCACACGCATCCAGTTGGCTTGGATTCGAACCTAGAACCCCTGTGCTGTCCAAGAACAGGTGTCTAGAGGGAAAACAAAGACAGAGGCAACTTGCTTCATAGCTGACGATCATCTCTGTGTTTCACTCTGTACGTTCACCTCGGATCAACTTTCTTTTGTTCCTGTATCTTTTACATCTCCGCAGCCAGTTGCTCCTTATCTCTCAGAGACTACATACTGTATATGGCACGAATATCTTCTGGTTGCTTTGTCTCTGTCCTCCTATGCGGTTGTAAACACACTGGACACCTTGTACGATCTCTTGAACTTTGAGAGCAGGTACAGCATTTCCCGTACTGCAGCTCTGGGGGGACTGCGCAAAAACCTTCCACAAGCCCTTATTGTTCGTGCGCGCCGTTTCCAGCCCACTGGGGCTACAAAGCTAAAGCAGTCGGTATCAGTGTTCACACATTTTTTATCCGTTATACTGAGCAGTGACTTACAGTAGCTTAGGGACCCGCCATTTGCCAGACGGAAATAAAAAAAAAAAAAAAAGCAGGCACAGAAATACAGTTATATCCAGAACAACAGCTAACAGGTTTATTTTAAATATTCTCAGCTGTTATGTTGAAACAGCCTTTTCTAGGGAATCATTATCCATTTTGTTAGTCCAATAAACAATGAATGATTCCCAGCACTTTGCAAAGTTTAGCAACACAGACTTGATTGCGATTGGATAAATGATTAAAATAACAACATAGCTGCCAAAGTCAAATTCACAGCTTCAACAATGGCTGCCATGGCGGGCTTAATGGTTCATAAATAACAGGGTGAATGGATATCACACTGGCACTGAAAGCTTACCCTGACACAGGGAAGAATGTTTCTTCTATTTTGGCTTTGAGTGTGCTGAATGGACGTCATTTAGACTATTGGGCTGATTTTCACATAGATAGTGTGACAGTGTTTGCATACTTGGAGAAACCGGTGAGAAGACTAGTTAATTGGCATCAAAGCAGGTATGACAGGGGCCATCACTTTTTTTTTTTTTTTTGCGTGAGCCGTGCAGGTGAAGCAAAGTTCATGACGTCAACGCCTAAGCCTGTCACACCAGTGAGGAGTTCACACGACACAAGACAAACCTCCACATTCACATACTGCGCATAGTTGAAGTTCATAAACCCGAGCGTGGGGGGAGGCTGTTAAAATATATGTCATGATTCCTTTGCTAATGAAAATGTCCCTGTAGTACAAAGGGGGGTAGGCTTTATTTCAAAAAGAAAAACTTAAAAGGGAAGTCAAAAGCATGAGTGCGGAAACCAATCAAAGCAAAGTGTGTTACCAAATGATAGCCTGGCTGCTTCTGTTTTAAAGCCAATGGCTTTTGAATGATGGATGAGCTACACATTCAATGGTTTTTTTTTTTTTTTCACTGTAGGAGGAATTTCTCTCTGGCAGTCGCAAAGTCCATAAATAGGTGCCAGTTTGAGACTGGTTTTTCCCAACGTGGTGAAGTGTGGGTGGCTTTTTGGAACCATAGTTCACAAAAAAGCAATGAGGAAAATCTTGTGCGGCCACATTTTCTGGGTTTCTTTCCTCTCGCTCTTGCGCTCTCTTCCACTCTTCGCAAATTCTGCGTGATAATTTTCAAATTGATGTGTACCAAACATGTGCAGGATATCCCTCGTAAAGCTCGAGCACAATGTCCCCTGTGTGCCGTTTAATCAAAGCAGGCAGACTGACAAGAACATCGGTAGCGCATTGGAGGACGGTTTTTCTGGTTGCCTTGCTCCCTTTGATTTTTGTGTATAACATGCTTACATGCATTCCTGCAAGAATTCAATTGGACTGAGGCTCATTATTCTGTGGTGAGTAGATCTGAAACGCAGTCAACAACTCGCAAATGTTAACATTTAAAAGGAATCTATTGAAAAGTGAAGAAAATTCAACAGAACAGTTACAAATAATTGTTGATATATACTGTATATATATATATAATTGATTTGAATAAAATCCAATTAATTCTCAATATTCAAAGTTGTATCCATGCGTTGATCTCTACATGCCTAATGTTTTAAGATTTGGATCCTTTCAGAAATATTCAAAGGGCAGGGATGTGTATGACATATAAAAGGTAAAATTCTATTGTCTGGAGTCCCATTTACATGCAAATTCGTTTGAAAGATGTGCATTGTAGAGCTGCTTCAAAGTAAACAAAACTCCTCCACATTGCAGACTGCTGGCGCCCCAGTACAATTGTACTTACCTTAGCTTTTTGTTAATGTTGAAGAAAGGGGTGGTGGTTCATATTTCAGATGCTGTTATGATAGCACTGCACTGAGAAAACATTTGCATTGCACAAACTGAATAGATATCATTCTTACATCAAAATAACCACTGGGAACGTCTATACTCAACATTTCTACAGTGATAGACAAGACATTTTATTTAACTTTGAGGTCTGCTTTTTTTTCACAAGACAGGGCTTGCTATGAAATGCCATTTATCTGATTTACAATAATCAGACTTCTTTGCCCACGCATGTCATTTTGTCTTCGCCTCAGTAGCACCTGTGCTGTTCTATCAATATCACCAAAAAAAAAGACACTGTGAACACTTTGGGAACATGTTCCGGGCTCAGTCTTAAATTTAAAAATAATTAAACGAGGCATTGCGAAACTTTCAAATTTCCAGAATCCGGCTCGCTCCCTGTCAAAGCGGCGTGAGTCCACAAAGAGATGATTTATGAAGACTTCTGAATAAATTCCTTGGCCTTTGCATCACTATGCAGGTGATTGTTCTGCCAAGACACTCATGGTCGGGGCTTCTGTGCAAGAGTCAGCCTGCAATATGGGCCAAAGATAAAGTGATGTTTGAATGTTTTGCTTCTTCGCCTCCTACTTCGGCAGAAGGTGAGAAACCAAGATACCAGCATTGCGCTCATATTTGTAAGCACAGTTCTTTAGGAGAGATATGAGGTCTGGAGGAGCTGGGGGTTGTTATAAATTACCTTGGTGATGAAAGTGATAATCCTTGTCAAAACAGCTCCTATACTGGCATGGGCAAAATCTCTGCCCATCTTTCCCTGCAAAGCTTTGTCACACTTGATTAGATCGTGATCTGGCTGTGGTTGACTTGGGGGCAAAACATAGGATGTATATTAGTAAGCAAATACACAACTACACCCACAGAGTTATGCCTTTACAGCCACACTGACATCAGATCAATTCTGCTGATATTAAAATTGATTGTTGATTTCAAACATGTGCTGTGAACTTTTTTTTTTGCGAAACTAATTTCCCTTAGTGGGATAAAGATAACCTAACCCTGAACCTGAAATCCTGAGTCATTTGTAAGTCATTGAATAGTTAGAAAACCACTCATGTGAACTCTCAAACCATGTTTCAAAAAAAAGATAAAAGTAATCTGTCTATTTAACAGATTTTCAGACCTTAGTAACAATTTCCTGGGTCAAAGCGCAGTCTGTTTATACTCCCGTAATCGAGGCTCGCTCTTCACACGAAAGGTTTCGAGTCCAAGGTATCGTTTAAGGATTAATTACTTTGTTTAAACACAAATGCAGCCTGAAAGCATTTGTAAACCGCTATACACCTAAACGCATTAAAGGCTACGTTCTACTGTGGCTAAAATCTCAACAAATTCTAACTTTTTTGTTTTTTTTTTTTTCAAATAACCAGACATTTAACCACGTAATGACTGTGATAAGTCCCCTTTATCAGGCCAAAGAAAATGCTTTGAGGTTCTGTAGATAATAATTAAGACGATACAGTCAGTCGGAGCTTGCAGAGGGCAACTTCATGTTTAATTGCTTAAATCAACATGATAAGATGCTCTTTAAATGTCTGCGTAGCTCTGACAAAGCATGCTGACATTCTGAACAGGCATTCACTGTTTACTTATTCAAGACCTCCATTACAAAGATCAAATCAGCTACAAACACCAAGATGAAGAACAATGTGACTGCACGTAGGGGTTGTTTGATGTGTGCAAAAACTAAAAAAATAACTGTATTAAATCGTATTATCTCCAGCAGGGTTTGCTGAGTGGGAGGCTGAACTACAATATTCCATAAAAACAACATATGAAATCTCAGCTAAAGCAGTCATATCATTCCACTCTTACTCATCAGACTAGACTGCTCAGCACAAACACAATCTCATAATCATTACCATTACAGATGAAAGGCAAGGCCCAATTAGAGTGGCTCCAATTGCTGCAATTAAATAAGTGTGGTTGGATGATAATATCTTTTCCCCCCAGAAATAAAGAAAAAGACGGCAGCATTGAATAATCATACAATCAAAAACAATCAAGTCGGACTTTGAAGTTGTTGCACTACCAAATCTTAGAAATACATCTGGTGTAGAAATGGTGTTTTGGGCTCAGCCGACAGGCGCCGTTGGCCCACTGCGTCGCGGGCCACGGGGTCGGGCTGGCTTATTCCTGTACCGTAGTACTGCTGCCGGGTTGCTGAGGACACTGGTGTGTGTTCCCACCCACGGAGCACTGCAGCAGACCGCCAGAGTCCACAGCCCTTTCACAGCCGTCCAAGAGTTGTCCCATGATCCCATCCCTGCATCAAAACCAGCTGAGTGCAAGTGCGGCGTGGTAAGCACTCGTGCTCACACATAATTTGTAGCTGACTGCTGCTCTTGCAACCAATTGATCACTGTGTAAACAAACACAATATGAATGGAACAAAACCTCACTGCGTCACTCAGAGATATTTAGACCGCTTTGCACTGAAAACGTGTTCAAACTTTGATTTACGGTCTCATCCTTTCGATTGTATCAAACGCAGGCCGTCCATTTCACAGCTGAAGAGCTTCTCACAGGACAGTTTTCCAGCTGGGCTGATGTCCAGCGTCGTTCCCCTTCACCCAGTGGACTTCACAAGCACTCATGCATGCCAAACAGAATACACCCAGATTGCTCCAGACTGGGACAGCAGATATTTCTTCAGTTGTTAGACATTACTCGAGCAAACAAACACTGCAACCAATTTGATATCTTAAATCAAAGCTAAATGCTAAGGTGGACCCATCTCAATAGGACTAATTATCATTACAATGGTGTGCAGCTGCAGGAAATGATACAGTAGACATTAAATGTGCATGTTGTTTGTAGATATTTCTTCTTCTTCTTTTTTTTTATCTTTTAGGGACTTGGAAACCTTGGTCAAATAGAGGTTTTGATCAAAAATCTTACCATTGAGGCTTCTTGTTGGAACTTTCAAATAATTCATAGAAGCCACTTCCACACTAATGTCATTTTAATTCAGGTTCTGGACTGAGTTTAATGACATCTTCTTTTACGCACACAGACAAACAAACTGGAGCATGAACTAGTTTATCTGGTTACTGGCAATCAGCCCATCTAACCAAATCTTAGGACAGGTTGCTTTATCCTAACCTTTACTGTGAATAGCTGCCACAGGTTTATAAATATATGAAACACAGAGCACATAAAGGGGCATTAAGGGACAGCCAGGATCTTTTGAACCACCTCTGATCTAGAAAAAAATAAATAAATAGATTTAACGTTAGATTAAGGAGGACCAGAAGTTGAAGTTTATTATTCCAGAGCTAATCATAGGCTCCAGTGCTTAGGGATTTGTTGCTGCTACTGGGCAGATATTTTTACCGAGTTTACATAAACTAGCCAGTAACTTGCAGAGTTTACTTCAAAACCAGCATGTAGGACACAGTGATTTAAAATTGTTCAAATGCAACTGCCAGCTAAATGTGAATTCAACTAAAATATTTATTTAGTATAGCCAGTATCGGTGAATAGCTACAGAAATGGTTTAAGTCACAAAACAAAGTTAGAATTTATATTTGTAGCCAGGATAAAATAAAAGGGCGTATTAAGGAATAGACCTATTTATTTATTTATTTATTTTAATAAATACGGTTAAAATACAGTGCTCACTGTATTGTATTTTGCTTCTTTGGGGAAATCATTGTAAATATGGTTTAAAGGTTTTTTCGTGAAAGGAAAGGAAGTATTTTCATTGAAGGGTCAAAATGTAACTCTAACAAATAACAAGTAAATGGTACAATTATAAAAATGTAAAAACTGATAAGTATTCAATTTTATTTCGAAGAGTTTTATGGGACTGGTTATTCATTAGTTGAGAGGTATAAGGATCTGGTTAGAGACAGACAGGGGAAAGTACAGTACACAGCGACTTTTTCATTATCTGGCCTTTTGAGTAAGACAACAAAGCATGAGGTTAAAACACAATAATCTTTTTTTGATAAAGTATTGTATGGTAATCTATTTGTTTGTTGGCATTTATTTTTTTCGTGCTTAACGAAACTGCTCCACGCTCCAGTCCAGTTGGAGGCGGTAATGCGCGTCTGAGCTGGTTTTGCTAAACGCCTTGAATAAACAAACAAAGTTTGACAGTGGGGAGTAAAGAGACGAGAGATTTTTGGAATTAAGTGGCTAGTGTGTAGAAATAGTTTGGAGTTAAAGTGTGTAGCTGTCGATATTCGTTCTGCACACGGCTATTGAGCAACAGAGGAGGTTTCTGCTCGAAGTTTCGCAGTTATTTGCGCAGCTGTTTTCAATCCTGTAGGCGAATTCTGTGCGTGCCATTAGCATTAGCATTAGCTAGCAACAGAGTCAATGGACTTTTACTCAGTGTAGCTAACTTGGCTAACAACATTGGTTGTGAGACATTGTTTTTTATTTATTTTTTACACGAGGATATGATATATTTGAAGTGCTGGCTAGACGTCTCAGCTGGATGCCTACTTCTTCTGCTTCGTCCTTCTGGGACTCAAGTGGTTTTGGACGCCAACAACCTCGTCCTTCACCTCCAACCCTGACACCGAGGAAGAATTTCCTTCTACCAGACTTCTTCCACAAGGTAACATATTTCTTTTAAATACTACTCGGGGAGTGATTTTGTCAAACTGAGCTGATTTCTACGTTATCGGACCTTTAATGGGTGTTTGTTCTGCCCACAAAGTTAGGTGCGGATTATTTTAAGTTTATTTGAAAGGGAAATTTGAATGCAAATGAAATGCATTTGTTTAGTTGCGTTGTATGTATCTACTTTTTAATGTCACGATTGTGTATGTTGGTATTTTTTTTTTCTAAAGCCCTGACTGTGTTGATTATCTGAGAGGCCAAAGGACTGTGTGTTGTTGAAGTATTTTGTTTATATGTATGTTTAACTGAGAGGGTTAAAATGACTTACAGTGATCCAAGTGTTCATAGTTTTTAACTAACTACTAAAATAGCAAGATCGTGTAAACAACAAAATCAGAGGGTGCATGGGCTACGCATTTAAAAGGCTGTTGAGGTTTCAATCAGCCAATGTTTTGACTTTGCTTAAACAAATGACAAAATACTAGGACACAAACAAGTATCAGGATTATTCTTAATCACTGATGGGTATTGTAACGTGTCCTTTTGCGTGTAGTGTATATGACGGATACGAAACATAAAAACCGAGAGTGCACCACACACTTTAAACAAACTGTGGTGCAGTTGCACTTCCAGTCCGTCTTTGGGGGTATAATCTGTCACATATTATGAACTTTGACAGAAGTGTGAAGGAAATACATGAAATTGCCTCGGGGGTACCCATGGCGACTTAACCACAAACAGACCGTGGCAGACTTCTCACTACAGGTATTTCTGAAGGGCCAATAGCCCAACAGAGAGGTGAAAGCTTAGCTTAAGTTACTTCAAATGAGAAAATGCTGTCACGGGCCTTTCATGTTCTGGGCTCAAACGCTTCATGTGATAACCATGAAAAAAATGGTTTTGATGATGATGTCACGAGGTCCTAATTTGATTGCTGTTTTTTCGCCTTGCTCAAGGCCATTTTTTTTTTTTTTCTCTCTCTACATCCTGCCAGGATCACAATTCAATATACAAACTGGTTCCTACAAAGCGATGTACATGCAGGTTAAGTTTCGGTAGGTGATGCAACTTATCCTCCATAGAGTAAATAGTGTAAGCAAATCTTTACAGAGGCTCTTATCCAAGTTAAACAAAGACGTTGGCATGCCAAATACCTGAGGAATAAGCCCTAGTTGATATCTCGTGTTATTACAGAGGGAGGTCAACAGTACAATACAAAAGGTCAATGTTAAGCCATTCCTTACAACAGTGACATATGTTTGGATCTGTTAAAACAAACACGGCATCATTAGAATTCATTTTAGTTTGTGTTTCTGGCCGTTGACAACTGACAGTCTTCCAGTCGCCTCTTTTTAAAGCTAATTTTCACCAACTCTTTTTTGTGTCTTTAGCTGCTAAATCCACCATTATGCTCAATGAATAACTTATCCTCTGTGTTATTTAGGGCTGGATAGTTACAGTTTCAGATGAAGACCAGAATGTAAAGAACTCAGGATGTGAATGCCAGTGTAAAATGTATTAGAAATACGACACACAAAAACCCCTACCTGTAATTGGGCAATTACGATGTCGATTTCAGATTGTATTTAATTGTTCAAATTACCTGCCTGTAACATATAAACAAATTCTTATCGCTCAGGCACAGCCGGAGGCTGCTATAATTATAAGATTGCATTTAAAAAGAAGTGTCTCAGTATTTTCATCCATTGCTAAATTGCTTTCCGGCTCAAACCGAATTTCAATACCGCTCGGAGTTGAGTTGCAGGAGGAAATTTGGTAATTTGCAGATGCTATTTTGGTAATACAGAGTAAGTGAGAAATCCTTGAGGTCAGTTCAAACGTACTCTTTACAGCTTTTAGTAACCCTCCATGAAACCTGTGTGCTGCTAAAGTTTCTGCCAATTGCAGATGATCACACAACACACTACTTTCATGATGCTCTGAGGATTATCGCTCTAACTGAAGTATTTTCTCTCTGGCAACAATATTAAAAGCTTTCAGCACCGCTGCCATTGTCATGGACGCTACTGAGCCTCTGACTCATTCAGCTTTACTTGACCCGTTTTTTAAAGTGAGATTTAAAGTATCACTTCCATGATA
This sequence comes from Mugil cephalus, assembly GCF_022458985.1. Classification (NCBI taxonomy): domain Eukaryota; kingdom Metazoa; phylum Chordata; class Actinopteri; order Mugiliformes; family Mugilidae; genus Mugil; species Mugil cephalus. The sequence continues at coordinate 7,502,540 of NC_061786.1, forward strand.
TTTCGGTTTTCTAAAACGTTTTCTCATGCGCAGGGCATGTTCCTGTGTGCAGGCTTTAAAAAAAAAAAAAGAAGAATCCATAAAAGTCTTACAGTGTGTAGCCGTTTCCTGCTACATGTAGAATAGATTACCTTTGATTATTTTTGTATTTTCTTGTATTCCTAACCCACTTTTCGGTGGCAAGGTACTTCCTTCCTGACTAAGAGCCAAGTGTTTCTGTGTGTACATTTCTGCATGTCTCCGGGCTTATTCCTGAATATGCCCCTCTTCGGTGCAGAAAATTGCATTAGACTCCTGGCAGGAAAACATTTGAAAGCCGACTGAGTTTGTCGACTCGGTTTACAGTTTTTGTTGCAAAAAGGTAACCCAATCTTTCATCCTTAATGAGGACATATTTCATGGCAAATGCATGATCACTTAAACTGTTCACCTCACCTTACTCGAATCACATTTTTCCTGATTGGGACAAGTGATACCCACACATCCCAAATGCACAGAAATGTTTGAAGGCCAAAGGCTTTATGTGATATATGGTATAAGGGGAAGTAATAAGTGTGGCGCAGCTGACATACTGTAAGCTTTTTTACCTCTGAGGTTTGCTTGAGTGAAAGGGTCTGGATTGGCACTATACTGAGTTGTACAGTAAGAAATCTTTCTTCTTGGCTCTGTTCCATTTTCACATATCCTTCTTCCACACAAGCAAGCTGCAGCGTTGTAAATGTAGCCCATCTCTTGTGTGTCTTTTAGTAGCTCCGGGAGAGGAAGAAAAACCCCTAACGGCATCATGATCTGGTGTTCATTTGATAGTTTTGAACATGGGCAGCCCACCTGGTTTTGATTTTCCAGCTAGCATGCTGATCAGAGTTGCCTTATTTTATTGGAAATCTTGTTCGTATATTCTCTGCCCGGTCCTCGCTGACCTCTGACAGCTCCCGTGGGGCTCATGGGTACATCCAGGAAGGAATGAGTTGCCTTATTCTGTGGACACGGATGCTGCTCGCTAAAGTGACACTGGGAGTCTGGGAAGAGTTTGCATAAGTTTGCCATTCAGGCACTCATAGTTCCATAGAAGAGGGAGGAGGTGGTGGTGTCTCGTCACTGAACTGTGAAGAGCTGTTGCGTTGCTATGAAAGGGAGGTGGGTCCTTTGAGCCACACGCTAGCATGGCGGGATCCTGTTACAGCCTGGTGTACAAGTCATGTATTGCACTGTTGGACGCAGGTATCTGTTTGGGGCTGAATGGCTTCTACCGGGGTCTCCATTACACTGCAGGTGTACTGATACACTGTGGAACTACTGTATCGTGCATTGTACAGTTTTCCTCTGTGGCTATTAAAAAAATCTGAAATATAATATCTTTACATGCACACTTTTTATGGACTTCATTTGTCATTATTATTTGAATATGTAGTTGTAAATTCAACTCTAAGCATTTTTAACGGTGTACAAATCACCCTCTTTGACAATTATGTGAAAGTAGAATAAAAATAGAATGAAGTAGAGTTACTTTGTGTCAAATTCCTTTTAGGATTTCTAGGATTAAAACCTTGTAAGCTTTCACAGGCATTTTAAATAAAATGTGGACCTCAGCAACCAAGAGCAAGTTTAACCCAGAGCTGCTGTAATGTGGGCAGAGGTAGTACATGCTCCGCGGATATAATATACAAATAACAGTGCTTTAGATAAGGCCCACAAATCCAATATGATTATAATCGCTATTAAAGCATGAAGATATTTTGGCACCAATAGAGCACATCTCATTTGTGCAGTACGACTTTGTTTTGTTGCGCATCATTTATTTTTACTTACTTGTTTTTAATTTTGAGCATTTTAACTTTTACATCCTGCTTTGCTTCTTTCACATGTTTTTCATATTACAGTGCTGCTTTCCATTTGCTGCTATACAGAATATACTTCATAATTCCTGTTTTTTGAAATGCACACTGGCATAGATCTGACCGTGTGATTTATTAACCATTGTTGCATTTCTTTTAGTAAGTCGCCCAGCCTATGCTGTGTTTTTGCTGAGGATGAAATACTAAATCGTTTGAGTCTTCACAAAGCTCTATCGTGCAGCGTAGTTTTAGAAACGGCCCAAATCCATGTGAAATGTAAAGCAGTAAATAATAGCCTTGGACTTAGCTGGGATAGACCCTGATGCTGGGCCGCTGCTTTGCTTCAAACATAACGTTTCTTTTCCTTGACATGGATCACTATCCTGATGTTAAAGCTGGCATTCTGTTCTGATTTAGACTAATAATTTATTGCATCTGGCATCGGGGTCTGCACAACAAGACCAAAGGCACAGCGCAAGCTTTCAAAAAGAACCTGATATTTCTGCGCCCTAATCAGTTTAAGATGACCCGCTTTTTTGTGAAAAACACTATTTGCTAGGTCTAGCAGACAAAACATCTTTCTAGACTTAGAGAACCATTAATACAGATATAATCACGGGTCTCTTCCAGAGGATTTTACCCTCAGAGGGAATTCCTCTCTAGTGAGTGCCCGACTCCCTTCAAAGCCAAAGTGTGACTTACAAATGGTTTGCAGTGAATGAGTGACGGAGGACATGACAGATGGCCAACATCTCCTTTGTGGAGTATTAATTTTACTCAGACGGAGCCTTAAGCACACACACTGACATACTCTAATACCGGAGTATGTTTTCAAAAAGTCTATTTTTTTGCATTCATCACATATTATCTCGCCGTTTAACAGTTTCAGAGGCCGTTTAAAGTAAACGAGCGGTAGTTTCACTACAACATCTTGCCCTGGTTCGGCCTTGCGATATCGTGGAGGTTTGCAAGATTCAGCAGATCAAAATGAAGAGAGACTCATCAAAGTGGCAAAGTGAAACAAGGGCCAGTCATCAAAGCAAGTTCAGAGCTGCCTTTCGAAAAACAATGGCGCAACAGCTAATGCGGCTCATTGAAACGCTTGGCTGGCCGTGAATGGCCACGTTTCCCCACGTTAAAAGACATCTTCAGAGTCGGGCTTAGTCGAGGTGAGACTGTGTCACATCTACTGGCGCCTGGCCTCACATGGGTGCATATCCTCACCAGTGTCAAGCCAACAATCTCCATAGCCAAGCACACACAGACTTGCTGTATACATAAGAGCTGCCAAATACACACACTTTAGTGCTTTCCATTTGTTCACCAGTCTGATAATTTGCTGTAATAATAAATTCCCCAAATACATAATGTCTTAGGTTTTTGATTTATATATGCCAACATGTCAACGTGACAAAGATTCACTTAGCAGATTATACAGGTTAATTGCAACATTTAACAGATATAATTGTGCTCATAATTTATAGTTCACAAAAAGACACAAATACTCCCTATGTTCAATTCAAATATTTTAAATGCTGTATTGTGTACTTCAGAGGTAGTGCATTGTATGTATTGTAGTTGTAAATATACAGTATGTTTGTCTTACCACAGGGAGTATGCTTGCTTGAACCCACAAAGACAGGGAGCGGTGGGCCATGGGCCACAGACTTTGGGCAGAATTATACAGCTTGGTGAGATCAACTGAGGGTGACCCCGCTTGCTGAAAGAAAACACACAAATAAGGTCTGGTTTCTGAGCAAGGACGGCACAAAGTCGGCCAATGAATATATAAACTTAAGGGATTCTTTATTTAATTCACCAAGAAATCCTTGTTTATTGTAATATAATATGTGGTCAATTGTGGGGAAAAAAGTACGCATTTACAATTACGTACAGCGCACTGTATTTTTCACTTTACACTATCATTTTAGGCTTTTTTTAAATTTTCAGTTATTGTGTGTTGTCCATATTTTAATTTTCTTTTCTTTTCTTAATCAGGTTCGTTTCGGGCAACGTCAGCTTCACCGCAACTGTAGCTGGAACACAGACTCCTACACGCCAAGCAAAAATTTTAATTGATGTTTTTATATTTACGTGTCGGCAAATTAGGCATTGAAATGAAATAATGTCTTCCACTTGTGCCCCAGAACAGCCTGTAATGTTAGCAATTAAGCTATTAAATTGAAAGACACAAAAAATATGAAAACATGTATATATATTTATATTTGAACACACATGCACTTTTAAATTTCACAAAAAACATGAATTTTTATACAAGCAAATTTAATGAATAAAATTAGAGGAGATTCATATGGGTTGAACTTGAGGAAATATTAAATAATTAGCCGCATGCTGTCTCCATCTCGTAATAATGTCACTGTGCATGTGGAGCTTCCAGTGGTAGAACGGTTAAAGCAGCATCAATACTCCCACCTACTGGCTCATGCCCGTTAGTGTGTGTCTCCGCAGTTATTTTGCCCCTTTCTCAACCCCCCCACCGCCCACCTTGAGGTTTCCCTTCCTGCTGGAGGAATGGTAAAGTGATCTGTTGGTCCCTAAGTGCTTTTTGCTGTCAGTGGTGTTGACGTGGGATGCAATAGAAACCCAGCTGAGGCCACCTTGATGGTGGAGGCACATTGGACAATGCAGTGTACACAGACTCTCTGACATGCTGAAACTATATTTAATTTCCCCCCTTTTCTCTCGCCATTTCCGTTAATTCACCTATTTCTATTTATTCAGTAAAATTATTAAAATTTTAGTGTATTTTCCTTGTTAATTTAGCACCTGAAATTGTTAACAGTTCACACAGTAAAACGTGGCAATGTGTGAACAAATTAATTTAAATGATTGACCATCCTCATTTTTGGCTAAACGAGAATAAGTGAAAATTAGAATCTAGCACGTACTGTAAATGTGTTTTTCTTTCCATCATCCTGGAAAAGCGACATCGTTCAAGGCTCCCTCGGAGGAATGGATTGTCTGGGAAAATCCCTACTAACTGGAGGAGGAAGCCACGGACACAAACAGAGGAGAGTTGGGGACTACCTGCTGTTTAAACAGATAGCAGGGCCTGTGTGGCCGTGGCTGGAAAGACCCCTGAACTTCGCTCCACTTCAGATGTTTAAGAGTCCCAGCGAGGGCTTTGGGAGTTCTCCTGAGAAATAAGCAACTATTTGGCCAGAACAGCCTTTGGATCCCAGGGTGGACCGCCAGCGGCGATGCAGAACCCTTGTGCTGATTGGTTAGCGGACATGCAGAACATCCTCCAGGGAACTGATGCTTGGGTGGTTCAGGAGATTGCCAGGCAGCCGTGCAATTAACTCAAATAAGCCTTGTGGAGAATTACTTAATGTGTGTCAGGCTCTCGCTGAGTATACAAACTCTAAAGAATATCAGCGGTCGCAGCAGATCACAAGAGATGCACATTAGTGTACTTCAAATCAAGTCACAGCAAATTATTCAGCTTCACAGTCTATTCCACACCACAGTGTTTTGCATCAAAGATGATACGTGGTACAATGGTAATGAGTTACAGTTTTCGGCTTGTTACAGCGGTGGCATAATGGGAACGGATTCAGTTCAGAGTGAGGCTGTACTAGCAAAACACCTGTATCCGAAGGAGAAGAAGTCCTGAACTTTGGTACGTTGTGTGAGGCCCTCCGCACAGAGCCGATGACTGGCCAGGGACCCAAAAGAGCAGTTGTAAAAATAGATGAAAAAAAAATACGTTCCCAGTCATTGAAGAAGTCTCCATTGCAGAAAAAAGAAGCAAGTGAAGATGAATTGATGTGATTAAAACCAAACGTATCGTTGCGGATTAAATCGTTTTACGACTAGTAGGTAAATGAGGAATTCCTAATTCTCTGGAAACTAATTTTAACCTGGCTTACCAGGGGAAAAAATAGACAGGCCGAGTGAGTCTTCTGCCACCTGAAAGCCTAAAAGAATTCCTTTATGTAGCACACATCATTGTGGTGGACAGAAAAACACTGCATTGATATGCGGGTGCTTCATAGCTGTGTGACCACCTAGGCTCATTTTATTGCTCCCATTTCTGCTTCACAAAGGAAAACTGCAATTATTTAGAGACACATGAAAGTGTCAATAAGCAAAAGTATTAATTGGGAGCCAACCAACCTCACCTCAACAGTAAATCTGTTATTCCAAGTGCCTTACCCATGCATTTCCTCTGGCTGTAGTGACCTAATCATAATATATTAACTGACCATACAGGAAGCCGTGTCCCACTGTGCAGTTTTAGTTACCATGTATGCCTTTCAGTTTTTAAAGGCCATTTAAGGTAAAGGCGGTCAAGGCGAGCATTTTTTTAACTGGTCCATTTGTTTGTGGGTGCCAGACACACACAGCCACAGTTGAACACAGCAGCTTTCACCCTAAAACACCACCTTTAAAAAGAAACAATTTTATAGAGACGCGGTGACATCATTTACACGAATACGTTGTTTAAAATCCAAGAACGGCCTGTTGTATATTTGATTTGGCCTCGGGCACCCCAGCTGACCAATACATCACATGTCCCGGGCTTCGACTATTTAATGTAGAATCTCCAAAACTCACAAATGCAGTGTGACCAAATGTTCCAGAGATGTACCAGTATACTAAACAGGCTATATATCTCGCTGTCCTCTGCAAACAGAAATAGATTTCACTGAATTGTTTGATAAATTTGGTCTAGGTTTTCCAGCCGTCCTTATTGGAGCTCCTACTGTTTTTCTGGCTGTTGGTGGCCTAAGCCCTAATCACCCTCTGTTCCCTCAGAGGCCATAAATTACTCCGATGAGATGGTGCTTTGTGTTCCTACTGCTGGGGAGCGGGGCGAATTCACAGCGCCATATTTTGACAACCCGTACTTTAAATCATTGTTTTATGACAGATGGGAAAACTTCTGCACTTTCACCGGTCTGATTTATGTTCATTTGGGTCTGGAGGACACTATAATTTGCAAGTAATGTGAAAACAGATGGATAGAGAGATACCAAAGGGTAAGACTGACCTATACATTCTCAGTGCAGCTCGCAAATGGCATCCATATGCCGGGAGAACTCTTCCAGTTACATCTCCATTACCGTGCGTTACGTGTGTGTGCACGCATGCTTGACTTGTGCGTGTTTGTTCTGTTAGAGAAAATATGGGGGGAAGTGGGGAAGATTTCGTATCAAAGCAGGTTTTCGAAGGAAGTTCTACTAAATCCTTTAGAGCATTTATCAACAGCGAAATCAGTTGTGTAATACCGTTACATACTTTTATTAGCGATCCAACACACAGTTGACGGCTGTTCATTTGGATGTGTTTGACTTGTACGAACACTTTAATCATTTGTCCTTGGTTTATAGTGCAGCTTCCCATCTCCAGCGAGGCATGAAAAATGGAAGTGAAATAATTTAAGCCATACTGGACAAGATTTCCTCTCTGGTCAAATGTCAGTTTAGAGAAATTACAGAGTTGGTCTGCTTCATTTCCAGTGCCGCAGGTCATGCAGCAAGGTCATAGACAGACCGCTCAACAATGCCGATTCTGTTCACATCCACACGTCAAAATTAGATCAGATACACTCTGCTGGTATCATCCATATCTTTCAGGTTAAGATGGCAGCTAACCGGACTAATGACAAACTGCTGCTTAAATGTCCCACTGGGGTTTTCAGAACATAAGTCCTAGGATGCTTTTCATAAAAGATATTTACTAGTTAATGATGAGTTGCAGTAATGTGAAGATATGTCTGTAGAAAACAAAAAAAAAAATATAAAAATCTCTTCTGGCAGGAAACCAGCAAATGTAAGGTAATCTGTGAGGAAACCGAAAACTCAAAATATATCATGCACAGCCTGGGAGCCCTGAATGACTCGTGTTTTATGGCTTTTCCAATGAGGCAGGACAGTATGTGAGTGAGCAGTGTCTGGTGCAGCCATTGTATTCCAGCAAGGGGGTGGACCACCCACATGAAGTCCGTGATGAAGTAAATACTGTTGCGTGGCCACGTCCCCTTCCTTCGCTCGCAGAGTAAACTGTGGTTGAACGGCAGGCTCTGCTATCTCAGCTTGCGTCCAGATCTCAGGGCAGAGGCTCGAGGCGAAGGGGACGATCGCACCGACTCCCAGTCCCGCTGTGAATCCCCCCCCCCACTCTCTGCCCGCCCCGTGCTGGTCAGGAAGCCAGCTAATAGTAGTCAATGTCTCTGGGCTGGGTTGAACTTGGCAGAGCCCCATGTCTTTAAAGCCGAAGACAAACCGCTTACGCCCCTCTGGAGCCGAAGGCAAAGCAAGGCCCAGAGGGAATGAGGTGCCTACAGACGCCCTTGTCACAGGATGACGCCCTTGGTTTTTCTTCTCTTTAATGCAGGACATCAGGCAAGAGTTCATCATGGGAGGGTACCACATGTTCAGTCACAGACACGAGTGGTAAACTGTTTCAAGCGTCACACAGCTAAATGTACTGAATGTGAAATGCCGAATTTAAACACAACCAAATCTCTTGTGTCGTACATACCAGAGCCCTTTAATCATATCCTCTCTTTTTGTTTATTTGGGCTGTTTAGACATCAAACCTTTCGGGGAAATAATATCCCAGGAGCATGGAAAAGAGTAAGCCAGTTGGTCTCTTACAGGAGGTCTCTGAAAAGTACATTTGTATTCATCCGAGAGGGAAAACATTATTTTCCTTTTGTCAAACTATAAGACCGATTACCATTTGGCGCCTGGTTATTTGGTAAGAAAATGTAGTCGTCTTCCAGGTGGACACTTGTCAGTCAACTCTACGTCGTGAGGATAAATCTGATTGAAGAAACAAAGTGGTTAGATCTTTCTTTCTGATACATGAGCGTTCTTCTAACCTATCACACCTTTGACCTATTTCTGAAACACTGATCCAGTGAAAGCCACACAGAGTCTACTGACATGACATTGACAGTTATATGTGAGGAGGTTGTTCCGACAAATGGGTGCTTTATTGGTCTTAGATGATAGCATCGACCACAATGTCTTTTGCTTTCATAATGATTTACTGCTGCCTGGTGGGATGAGCTCAGTGAATATGTGTGGTTGGCTGCCAAGTCCACTTTTTCCTCTGTTTCTTTTTGGTCTTTGTGGGCCCTGGAGGTTTCTTAACTGTTACAGAGCCATTTGGACTGAAGGCCAGCAAGTATGAAGCTGTGTTTGGCAAAAGACCTCAATGCGTCTCCAAAAATAAGAGAGAGCAGGGTGAATATATTTGTCTATGTCTGCGTGTGTGCATGTGCGGGACACACACAGAAAGCCACGCCGGTCCAGTAGCGCTGGTACCTAAACCTACGAATGGGCATTTTATAGTAAAAACCAATGTGCAACTCACCAGAACATACAAATTTGAGTCGAGTCGTCAAATCCTCTCATTAAGCGTTTATATTGACCATGCAGGCATTAATATGTGTATTTAGTTAAGGCCTTTTGAACGTTAAGAGGGGAGAAATTACAATTTTACAAAACACATCAGTGTTAATGTTTCGCCAGCTGTGGGTAGTCATTTACCTGCAGCTGTTCTTTGCTGGTAGCCATCTTGAGGAAATGTTGTTAAAAAAAAGAAAAGCATAAAAAAAACAGAGGCCTGACCCAGCCGCTGCTGTTGTTTTAAAGGGGAGAGAGGTGAGCGCTCTCCTCCTGAGGGACCGGCGGTCTGACCCGAGGACCAACGGTCAGGGACGTGAACCTTAAAGAGCAGGCAGCAGGCCGTGTCTTTATAGGCGGCTTCAGCTGGAGAGGACACAGGTGAAACATGTGGATTCTTCCCACAGGAGGAAAAATTACACATTATATTGTATTTTATTATCAAAGCAAGATTAAAGCTTTATCTAAAAATATTCTTCATTGGGATGGATTTTGTTTTATTATTATTATTTTACACAATGAAAAGCGGTACATGTCCTGTCTGCTGCTGTATGATGGTGTTATAAGTGACTGGTGTGAGTATTGCGACCTCTAGTGGTCTCTGTCCCACATTTCTGCGCCATATGGAACTGGTTTACATCAGCGGTTAAATATGCTGCACCACACAATATTGGGCATGTTGGGCAGAAGTTGTGGCAACCCCTGCCTACAAATCATATGATCCAAAAATTTGTTGTGCCAATAAGCCAACTCCACTGTTGGCTTATTGTAGGGAATCGTGTTAATCTTGCAGCAAAGGTCGTGCTGAAAGGAAGTGAACTGGAACCATTATATTTATTACCGTAATAGTCAAGCTGCTCCGTATTTTCCTGGCATGAGTCATCCGTACGACAAATGATCCAAATGCATAAATTAGGTTGCTAACTGTTCTGTTTGGCTCCAAGTGGTGAAATGACATAATGCATAGTGGATGTGTTTCGTAGCTGTTCTGCAGCATGCTGCACTGACTTTAGCTTGACAGATATTTTCTCCCCATTATACCCCACCGAGTGACCCCTTTTAGTCAATGTGCCTAAAGAAAGCAGCAAAGCCACTTCTATTTTATACCTAATACAAATGGCTGTATTTGTGAATACAGGAAGGTTACCCAGGCAAAGGCTGCCTGTCTGAGCAGCACACAAACCGAGCCCTGTTCGTCTGTTTTCTCTGGCCACCCTCAAACACGGCGCTCTTACGTCACCCGCGATTTCTCTTTCAACAGGAAAGTGCCATTTATGTTGCGTTCGCCCTCCCTTGCAGTGCATCAGATAGTGATCACATCATGTAAAGCCATTTGTTTGGAGACTTTTGTGCGGCGGCCACCCGCGTTTAAGCGGGGCTCCGGTCTGCTGATGACTTTTCCAATCTTTCCTCACAGGCTGGTAGGCAGAGTGGAGCGGAGCGCGCGGCCCCAGCCCCGCAGCCCTTTCAGCCCCAGACCTCAGACAGGCCCCAGCCTTTCAGATCCCAGCATTCGTGTTTGTTCTTCTTCACCTTTATTCCTGTAAGAGCCTACCATCTGATGTACAGGTCAATAGGAGAGGAAATGACAATCCCAGCTGAGGATGAGGATATAACCTATTAACTTTCTCATCTGTGTGTGGGAAATGGATCACTCAGTAAGTCCTGTTTTCTAACTGGTGGCTGCTTCCGTCCCAAAGGGAATTAACAGTCAACTCCAGAGCTGAAAGCTGAAAAGCTCTTTCTCTCTCAGTTTGTGTACATAAATGTATTTTTCCTGTAAAAAAACACTATATCATGTTAAAAGGGCAAAACCTATATATAGTAAATATAAGTGAGCCTCTGCATTGCGGTGCATGTTTGGTTGTTTTGTTGTCCACCGTGCTCAAAAGTTTTTGTTTGAAAGCAGGTCATTTAGTTAACTGTTTCCGCCCTTGGTTTTGGAAGCTAGTGCCTTCCAAATAAAAGCTGGAATCCGGTGATGATTTATGACTATTTAGACAAGTGGCTAACAGAGGCCTAGGATTATGGAAATTCTGCTTTCATATGAAATACACAGAGCACGTCATGTGGGCTTCAGTGACCACTTAAATCTGTTGGCAGGCCTAAAACGTGCCCTTCATCTCGGCAGATGCACGGGGCTACTTCTCACTCCTCACGCCGAATATTTGACTTCCTCATGAACTTGACAGTTATTGCTAGCCGGAGGTCCCGACGCTCGCCGCATGCCGTCCGTGGAGAGAAATGTGGATCAACACGGAGGCTGTTTATTTTTTTTATCGTATGCAGAAGTACAGAATCACCTTTATAATCTATTCACGTCAAAGCACCTATAACAGCGCCTGGGTGTAACAGAATATAAAATGAGGGGGTCAGTCAAAAATAAAATGTGGATTAGATATGGTATACCACAGTGAATATTAGAATCAGACAGAATTAAACGCAGACTTAGGAATATGGACACATTTTAGGGGTCATTTCGGCTCCTCACATGAACGTTACATGGTTGGTTGTCAGCAGCTGTCCTTGTTTGTGATGTGGTGAAAGAGGGTAGAGGAGGGGAGGATGTCGCAGGCTGCAGAGAGACGGCCGTCTGGCCTGCCTCCTCGCTAACCCTCATCACTCAACAGCACTGAGGCGCTTTTCTCATCTCAGAGGTGGGAGAGACAGGACATGACCAAGGGTCAGACTCACACGCAGACATGAATTTTTCACCGGCATATTTTCTTTGGGTAAATAATCCAGATGAGCGTTGCCCACTGGCAGATGGTAGCTTATAAATCTTGGATCACAAAATAAATACCATTTAAAGGAAAATAAAGGCCTTTTGGCGTTTTCTTGCCAAAAAGGAATACTGTTGTTGCAGACGTAAGAAGGAAAATTCAAAGTCATTTTTCTAAAATGTTCGCACTTAACATTTAGCCTTCGTTTTATTGTTTGTGTGCAACTAAAACGTTGTGTGGAAAGATACTAACGTCGTGAACAATAGTGAGAAATTTGACTCTATTTTCTGTCGCTACTATCAAGACAACACAGACACAGATTTAAGAAGTGAGCCAGATGTATATTTCTTGTGGACGTCTTTGGCCACGGAACAAGAAAACGTCTGCAAATTTTTCAGCTCATAAAATGAAAACACAGAATAGTGTTAAGCACAAAGATGAAAAAACAAAGTTCTTGTGTCCCTCATAATCTCATAAAGTCATTTTGGTTGTCTGCCTAAGATGTCGAAAAGTCTGACTTTAAATAATTAGGTCCCTAGCAGTCCACTAGAAGCATAGCGACACATTCACACACATGACTTATTTTCTTCTGTTTAAAAATAACAAACGAACCTGCTGTACATTAATCCCACCATACTTAACTACCCATCAAGTACATTATTTTTTATAGATTATTCATACAACAGAACATTTGTGTTGCTCCAGCCCAGAGATACTAACAGCAGGACAGTTTCCCTAAATATTCATAACCATCTTTCAAAAGAAAAAAGCTGCAAATATTTAGTTGCACAATTTCTCCTTTTTTTGTGCCACTACATTCACAAGCTAATCACTTTGTAGTATGCAGTGGTATCACTCAAGTATTTTAGCTGAAAACAGCTGCCTGCTGCATCTTGAAACTGGCAAGCTGAGGTCTATTAAACAAAAATAGGTCAAAGACTTAACTGAGACCCGTGACTGCAGAACTGGGAGAATTCATTTAATTGTTTCTGCCTTATGTGCTTAGGCCAGATTTTTGACTTCGTATCTGTTCTTATATGGTATCAGCAGCCAAATGTACTATACAGTGTTGTCAATGTGCATTTATCTGCTTTCTGTTTGGATATTCATATTGAAAATCATCTAATGACAAGATAGAGGTACGTAGCTAAATTTCTGCTCGGCATATCAGTCATAGACTTCTGAGACGCTAACCACCAACATATTGAGGAAAACATCATTTCCATTTTTGCATTAAAAATCACAGGCAAAGTCTAAAGCAAGGTGGAGCAACAATTTTGATCCTTATGGGTTCTTTTATGCGAGTATCCCTACCTTTGATGGCGCATCTGCAACATGTCACAGAAACTATGGGGCCGCACCAGCGTCACAGTGGGTGTGTTGCGGAGGCATACCTCTTTTAATGAGTTCCACTAGCGGGGCAGAAGAACATCCCAGTATTAGACTCGGAGAGACTTTCATTTGTGCTGAGTTGTCCCCCACAAAAGAGCTCTTCTTGTAAAGAAACACCGGGACGACTGTACCTCCTATTCCCAGAGTTTACTGCTGCTTTTAAAAATATGTTTGAAGCTAATAGCCTCCTGAAATCACACTGAAATCATATTTGGACCTTTTGGCCCAACATCACAGACATTCCTTCTGTGATATACTCTTGCTGTTGTATTTATTAGTCGCCCACCTAACAGTAAATGTCAAACTTTGGACGTGTCCTGCAGGGTTCGGCGGTTCAGTGTGCGCAAGCACATGCAGAGGCAGGCAACTCGAACTTTAAACTGGAGCAGTGGTAATATGCTAAGTTTTCAATGACAGTGGGAGACCTCTGTAAGAGGCCTCCACCTGACACAAGTCTGCACACTCAATACTGTTACATGTCGTGTGCTTGACTCTTTAAAGTAGTTAAGTGTTACAATGGCGGCCGATTAAAGAGGAAGGGGAGTTATTGCTGTGGGAGAGAAAAAATGAAGAAAAAGAGGAGTTAGAAAGAAAGCATAATAGTTATAGTTGACAGTAGCTGGATAATGACAATAGCTGACTGAATGCTGCTAGTCTAGTCTTAACTATGGGGAAGAGACAATAACAGCCGCCAGTTTATTTCTTTGAAGTTGAACATCAGCTAACATAGCTAGCAATTAGCTAGCAGCGCAGTGTGTCCAGCCTTTATGTTCGTGACCAAGTCATGTGGACATTTTTGTCTCATGACCCAGTAAACTCTAGAACGGCATCTGAGCACATGAGAAGGATTTCCAAGCAATAAAACATATTTTAACTGATTAAAAAAAAAAAGTGTGATGTTGGTTCTATTTTCATTCATATTCACCTCTTTCCTCTATTTACCTAAAGAGCAAGCTTGGCTCTTATTCTAAATAACCATTTTCAGAAATCCTTCATCGCTTTCATCTCCTGAACAAACACTCGGCCTTGGGAGGCGTCATGTGTTTTTGATGACCAGTTTTCCATTTTAGAAACTCTGAAACATCCCTTGTTTGCTTGAAAAGGATAATCACCTAACCCATGAAATGTTGATGAGCAAAATGAGCAGAGCCGTATTTACCGTGCGCAGAGGCTCATTAGAGAACCAATCCCAGTGACGAGTTGCATGAAGTGGCAAGCACCTGCCTTCTGTCTGAGGCATGCCTCTCTTATTGCACTGGCTTTTATTTACTCACTCTCAAATTATTTTTGGCCCTTAGTTGACAAAGATAAATGGAGGGATTAATATATATTGGACTAATCTGGGAGCTTGCAGTGGGGGTAGCGGAGAGCCTGGATAGTATTTCCCTCAGGTAACCAAACGCAGGCCCACTGGATTAAGAGCCATTTGCAGTAAGGCTTAGCCGTGATCCAAAGCCATTAGCAGAACATGGCTGCTGGAAAAAAATGGAGGAGGAAGAACGAAGGAGCTTTTTAATTGCCTCCTTTAATACCTGATTTCCCTCACACTTCAGCTAATATGCTAGAAATTGAGCATATGGCCTTGGAAATATAATTAAACACCAGAAATCAAACTCTTTGTGCAACATAAAAGAACCTAAGCTTATTATCCTGTGTGATTCTGTGTGTATGTATTTATGTATGTATACCAGTTTTTCCAGCCCCACAAGAACATCTATATTGACATATTTCCGTCATGCTTAGTAATGAGTAAGACTCACTTTTCACAATAACCTAGTTCACATTTAATTTCTCTGTAAACCACCAAACATGTCGGACTACTTTACTGCCCTACACGTTGACGTTTTTTTCCTCAGTATCTTTTCCTTTCAGTTGCTCTGTGTGACATGTAATTAGCCCTAACTTCAAAAGCCAAAGCAGCTTTATTGTGTGCCTCAACAATTGTGTCAACAAAGAGACCAGCAGAGATATCCCACAGCTGCTGTACAGAATGCCCCCCTCCCCCAGCGTTTAAATGGCACTATTTACACATTCGCTGAAGTCACTGGAGCTTATTTCCTATTTAAAATCAAGACAAAAAAGACATGTATTAATGAAATCCAAATTATTGGTATATATCTCATTGTAAATCACTTCTGATTGTAAAAGAGGAATAGAATTCCAGGTTTTAGATACAGAAACCTTGTGCTTTTACGAGGAAAAAGTCACCAGTACAGTATGCAGATGTTCAAACGTGTATTTATGCAAAGAAGTGTTTAAAGAGACTAATTGAGTACATGACAGTTGTCTTGCCACAACTTAAAAAAGAAATTGATCTTGAGGATAGAAAAGGTACATAAAATGTTGTTAATAATTGTGCATTTAAGGCTAATCCTGAACTACAGGACTGGGAGCATAATATAAGAAGGTCATATCTCAGCATCTGCACATGGCTCAGACCTGTTCTTACTTGACTGGGTGAAGTGAACCAGCTGAAAAAACACCTTAGTTGTTAGAGTAATGAGACTTAAAAGAGCGTAATTATCCAAAGGTTATGTTCATTGATGTTGTTACAGAGTGAAAAAAAAAAATCGGGCTTTGAAGGTTGAAGGAAGTTCACCTAAAGCTACAAGATCACAAGAGCAAGAGTTTTTGTTTGCAGCAAACTTTTCATCCATTTTTGCATGACAAAAAAATACACACACAATATGTGTGCGCAGCCAGATTGTTTTGCAATGAGACATTACCCTTATGCATTTATTGGAAAGGGATGCGCCACCCCTACGTGAAATGTAGTCACTCACGTTTCTACTCGATGTGAATGTACAGGTCACAAGAAGTAATTGGGAAAATTCTTGAGTTTATTTATCACTTTTGCGAACGGCTGGCTAATTGGCAATGCTACTTTACAGTGCCAATGCTAAGCTAAAGCTAACAACCGTGCTGCTGGATTAGGACAATACTTGGACCGGTTTAAAAATGCTTTTTCTCACTTATCCAACTCGGAATACGGTGAGTGACTAGATTTCACACAGGGTTGGCGTATCCCTTTAAGTAAGAATATTCTGATCTGTATTGGGGCCAGGTTTGGAACAAACTAGTGTCGGGCTTCAGCCAAGGCTGATCTTATGCAATTCATTATTTAAGGTCAGCTAAACCAAAACCACGTCTTTGTAGCGTCAAAACATCTATTTTCTTGTCTTTTTAAAGGTGGCTGGCTAGCATCAAAGCTGCTAAACATCGACGTAGAAAAACTTGGATCAGGAAAAAGAAGTAAGTCACTCCATTTTCCAGCAATTCGGAAATTACGCAAAGTGGATCATCATTCATTACTACCAGGTTGATTCACCACAAAAAACAATGGGGAAAAAACAAAACAACAACATTGAAATACGTCAAGTATACTCAGGCAAAGGCTGTATCAAAACAACAGAAAACACTGAACGCTGTGTTTAAAAGGTTTCCTTGAGACATATCAGCCTGTCCTTCAACTTATCGCAACACTTGAACTCTGTTTCTGAACTCTGAGTTTTCAGAAAACACCACAAGAGGACGCCGTTCACATGGAGTTTAGTTGTGAACATGATTTGCAGTAAATATTATACTTCATGGCTGATGAAAATTTTCATATTGCCAACAGCCTCTTAATTATGCGTTTGTACTTACATACATTACATGAATTGCTCATTAGTGACTAATAAACGCCAACTTATAGACAATAATGTTGTCATTCCTTACGACAAATTTTACACCTTGTGGTCTACAAAATTATCCCTGTGCTTTGAGAACTTGTGGTCGCGGCATGGTAAGTCATGTACACAAAATGTGTTTAAGTTGTGATTGCATTGCATTTAGGAAACTGTTGGCATAAAGAAGCCAGACAATTACAAGGAAACCTCTGTACAGCTAAACTGCCATATAATAAAACGCCAGCAAACACATCACAGCTCAGACCAGGAAATTTTACAGGTGCAAGGTTGGGGCTGTTGTTTGTATGGACTCTTCTCAAGAACACGTTAAACACAACCTCATTTGAATGACAAGATTCCACTGCAGGTAAAGAGAAGACAGATGTCATTGTGTTTGAAATCCAAATGTCACAAGGTTATAATAGCCACATTAAAACTCTTCATAACAAAATGTGCTATCATGACCCTCATAACAATCTATATACATAACAATCAGTACAATAAGTATTGTGTTTTGTTTGCCACATCTATAAAAGGAAAAACATATTACAATACAGTGACTAGTAGAAGAGCACTGTGGCTGTAAAAATAGAAATGTAAATCAGCCTATCCTATCTATTTGTACACACAGAGTAGTAAGCACTTGGAGCAGTGGGCAGCCATACAAGGCATATTGTATTCCTCGTTCACAGGCATTAAACAGTTCATTAACATGGAGTTTGTGAGGAAAGAAATAGGTGAAAAGAAATCCCATGTCATATAAAGTGATAAATTGCCATATGTTGATATTCATATGTGGAAACATAGAAGAAGCTGCAAAGACTAGATATCAAACTTTAATACTTCAGTCAATAATAACCACTAAAAGCATTGTTTTTTGAGTTTTGATATCAATTATGCACTAAAATGACATTTTGACTTAAGAAATATTTCTAAAACTTTGATTTGCTAGAGTGAAACCATTAAAAAAGGCTGAGATTTAGTTGAGTGTTGATGGTCTTTAAAGCTCCTCGGCACTGACCACTTATTTGGAAACACTGGGACTCTACACTTAAAACTAAAACTCACAATAACTGAGGCAGTTCACTCCCAGTACGTTGCGTAGTATTGCAATACACAACATGAAACACAAGGTGGGGCTAGAGAATAAGCTATGGTTAAACCTGTCTGACTTTTCCACCAGGACGAGGTATGACAAACGGAGAGAGAATCGTCCTCTGCGTTATCCCACACAGACTGAATCTTGTTTTCACAGATATGAACCCTGTATGACACATCCAGACGACGAGACAGCTTCTCCATTTTCCCCCTGACCTTTTCTGCTAATCACAGCCACTGTAAAAGAAGTGCTATAAAACACTGGCCAGCTGGTGATAAAGAGCCCTCATCTAGCAGGTGGTGCTCTGTATATAACGTCCCCTCCATACAGCCAGCCGGTTATGGCTTTATTGCCCCACACATCCCCTTCATATCTGCCTGCTTCCCAGCCACGGCCAGGTAAGACCACCTGTCGGTGCAGCGATAAGACAATAAGAAAGATTGTATGTAGTTATAGCCTGGAAAACACTGGCTGTGGTAATAATAAAGTGCAGCGTTTCAATGACTATGGCCGTGTTGGATTAGTCCAGTTGTGGACAAGTGTGTATATGTTTTATAAATTATTAGTTATGTTTTATTCATATATTTGCAGAAATAGTAACGTAATCATTTCCTTAGGAAGAATAGTAAGGTTAATTTTCCACTGGAGGGCAGTGTTGCTCATTTTAACAGTAATTTTAGTTTAATCTTTTAAGTTATTTTAAGTTTTTTTGTTTATTTTTTAATCAGCAGACAGGTTTGGGGGGTATTATTTGAATTA
Source organism: Mugil cephalus (assembly GCF_022458985.1). Taxonomy (NCBI): domain Eukaryota; kingdom Metazoa; phylum Chordata; class Actinopteri; order Mugiliformes; family Mugilidae; genus Mugil; species Mugil cephalus. The sequence goes on from NC_061786.1 coordinate 7,521,398, forward strand.
GGAACCTCAGAAACTGTGAGTGAATTGTAAAGAAGGAAGGCAACGCACACAGACTTGTTGCATTAAACAAATATGGCTCCCCTTTTTGCAAGATTATCTGCAAAGTATCACAGCCGGAGTTGTACACAAAGCTTGCTCGCTTGCAGAGGTCGGTTGGCTTAGCAGTTGTACAAACAGGGCCGGCTGATTATTTTTGCTTTGATTTACCAACATGCCACTGAGATCAACAGATCAACAGCTAGCTTTTCGAGTGCTCTACTTTTCAGTGTGATGTGCAGTAAGTCTGAGGATCTCTGTGCAAACAGCCTCTTTATGACAGAGAGTGAGGTGAGTGGCTTCAGACACTACAAGCCAGACAACTCATCAAACAAACCTACTAAAGGCACTAAGTACACTCTCTCTGTACCATACGATTTGTCTTAATAGAGATTGTATTGACATTAGTATAATATTACAGCTTTCTGTCAATAAATACAGTCCCAGTGTGGTCTCTTCACACATTTATGCGCCGCACTGTCCACACTGTAGTGTACATTATCTTCACAAAGCAACCCATTTACTAAAACATGCTTTCAGCACTGGTATGAACACGCTTTCTGCATTTTTCCAATCGCCTCCTCATTCGTGATAGAACATTATAAGCTGCCGACTTTATTCCCCTCTCGACACTTGTAGTGCTAAGAATCAAATGGTGTTTATACAGGACGTAGGGAGGTGCCATTTTTTCTCTGTGGGCTTTAGCACCTTTCAGCACCTGGCTAGTTGGCTCGACTTGCTATCTGAGTTTCACCTGACGAATCCACACAACTCCCAGCTGCACGGCAGTGAGGCTGCTTTTCGCCAGTGTTCCTGGCAACAGCGTTGCCTCTAATCTCTCTCCATACTGTTTCTGTCTCTTTAAGCCATTTTGCTTTATTGTTTCTTGAATGTGAAAGTCGATGACTGATTATTTTAGTGCTCTGCCACCTTCCAAATCTCTGTGTGCCTTATCTCGAGATAAAAACGCAGTGCCTGTTAATGGTTGAAGTGAATGCAGGTGCACACACTGCAGATCATAGTGGGGTGAAAAAAGCATGTACACGTCACCCTCACACCCTGACAGGCTTTTCGAAGTAGCTGTTAATTCAAACTAAATTAGACAGTATATAACTAAAAACTCTCATGGCAGGTGGTTTAAAGTAAATGCGATGGGATCGGTGCATGTAGCATCAATAGCTAGCGAGGATGCTGCAGCACTGTTATATATATGTCGGTGTGTGTATATGTATATATATATGTGTGTAAAGTTAATGAAAGAGAAAATAATAATCTTTACTTGTTTTTAGAGAGAGCAGTTACTGGGGATGCGGAGGTCCAAACAAAAGCTTTCCACCTGTCTAATATCGGGCGATGCCGGCCCATCTACATCGCTTTCCTCATATCCATAAACGGATGTTTCGGCGTATCATTTAAAGTGTTTAACCAAATTAGCAGTCAAATGAGCAACAGCATCTGCTATACGTTAACGTCGCAATATTTTCCAGAGACAATACATAAAAAGACGTGACCGCAGATTCAAATCCCTGCCTGTTCTTTTCTGTTCCCGGATTTAAAATGGGGCCCATCGTTGGGACGACTATTGTGAGGAATAGGAAAATGTCATTCACGGAATCAATATCTATTTCCATACGAGATGAGGATGATAATAGGGCCCTCATTCAGATGATCGCCAAGGAATGGTGGTTAGGAGGTGTGTTACCAGTTCGCCTCCATAAAAACATTTCATGCCACATTAAATGCTGTGGTCAATGTTTTCAAGATCAACTGCCACAACTGTCAGTTTGGTGCCTTGAACGCAGCAGTGAGCAGCTTTCTAACCGACAACTTAAAATCTAATCACAATCTTACAAGGTCGAAACATTAATGCTCATTGTCTGCTTTTACAAAAGCCTTCCAGTAAGTAGCTCTAAAAAAAAAATGAAAGGGGAAAACAAATCCCACTTGCATTTCCACTGAATAACCCCACAATGCCTTGATGGACGTCTGTGGTGGTGGTGGTGAAAACACTGAGAACGTTTTTGTTTTTTTTGTTTTTTTTTTGTTCTGCTTTGGTTGTGGTCTTTCCACAGTGCCAGAGTGGGCCTGGTTTGCAGCCATGTGTGACAGGGGCACTTAGTGGCTCGCACTAATGACCCTAATTGGGAAAGTGGGCTCCGTTTCAGGGTCACTGACAGACTGACTGGCATGTGAGGAATGTGGCCAGGTGGCACCCGCCTATTGTCTGGGCCACCCGATCAATTAGCTGCTTAGCGCAATGGACACCGACTCTGGTGTTTGCCTCCACAGGTGGAAAAAACTGACCTCCTTTAAAAAAAAAAAACTGGCTCTCCAAGCAACAGATTTTCACATGTTGATCTTTTGTTTGGCTTTGTCAGAGTGACTTGCAAACTTTGGAAACGCAGATGAAAGTCTACAACTTCTTTAGCACTTTAAGACATTTCATTAAAACTTCCTAACACTGACGTCTTCCCAGACTTCTCTGTCAGTGGGAAAGTTAACTCTCACCTCTCTCGGGAGGTTTCGGCTCATTCAGACATCTCTTCTGACTCCCCATCGGTACATTGCAGACGTGCTTTGTCCTTTTGTCACACATCCCTGCCACAGATAGATGTGCTTTGTTAGTAAAAGGGAGTGGTGGGCAATCTGTTAGTGTTCTGCCCTAGAACACTAAGTTTGTCACAGCACTGCGTGGGATGAAGGTTCGTGCGAAAATTCAGAAGAAGTCGACTCACCGAGCTAAACGATTCACAGAACAATTCGCATAGCACGCCTCTCCGGCATCACATCATCAATTAATCTTGCGTTTCATGTGGTTGGCCTCGATTTACACTCCACACCCTCAAACCCCTTCGTGAATGAACCCGTTGTAGCAACTTCAAAACACGACTTCAGTCAAGAATTTTCCTCATTAATTTTGGATATCGGCGTTGCTTTTTCAGTTGTAAATGTGTTTTTAAGACATTCGGATATGAATGCTTAGAGCTTCCTGTAATGCTTTTGATTAAACATACTGGCCATTGTAAGATCCTTTTTACAAATGGAAGTGAAGGAGGGCAACATTCACCGTCCTTGTCCTCTGCTCAAATGTTTTTTCTCTTTTCTCTCTGTTGATCTGAAGCTAAAATGAAGCTTCAGCCGTCTGAGTTGTACAAATCAGGTGGAAAACTTCCAAAGTTAAAGCCTTTTCAGTACAGAATTCCACTCAGTCCTTTATCTGGAGCTCAACAGGGAAACACTGTCCAAAACACCAAGAGGAATATTTAGGACTTTTAGGAGCTTTTTCAAGACAGGAGAAAATGTATTCTTGATTATTCTTTCGAAACCGATTTGAGAAGATGCCAACCTATCCTTAAATCCAAGAAGACATTTGGTCCGATAACCAGTAGCACACACACGGTGCGTCATCAACCGCCTTCGCATTGTTGAGACCTTTTTATCATCTCAAAGGCACAATGTGTACAATAAACAGGCTTCCGTGTGCATCTGTGATCTTTTCTGGCTGTGGGATCCATTCAGCTCTCATTCTGAGCGTGCTACTGTCTGCCACCTGCCTCCCTGTGGTACCGTTCAGATGTGGCTTTTGCTAATACCTGCGCTATGGTCCTCTCATTTCAGCTTCAGCTGTGCATTACATCAGTAGGTGCCCAATGGAAATCAAAGCCCTCTTCTCCTTTTTTTTTTTTTTTTTTTTTTGACCCTGCCACAATTCATAGTGCAGATTGTAATATTGTAGCTTATTTGAGCATGCACTGGGACAAAAAACTAAAAAAATAAATAAATGTTTCTCTCATTTTTTCTCAGAATTTTTTTTAAAGAATAAAATATTTTTTTGGATGGGGATTGGGAAGAGTTTTCATTATCTGATGATTTTTGTTTGCAGCTGTTTAACACAAGTCACTGAAAGACATGGGTGTGAGCCACGCGCAATAAGGTATGTGTGTCAATAGTGCTGGCCTGGAGATGAACTCTTGGATACACCTTGTGTGGAGGGGAGAAGAAAAGGGAAAGGCGGAGAGGGGGGAGATGGAGAAAAGCGGGTGTGTCCCGCTAAGTGACTCAGCCGGAGCCCGAGTCTTCTGAGTGACAAATCAAATGCCAATTGACAGAGCGCACTCTGGCTCCAGATTCACTGGCTCCCTCCACCGCACAGGTGGTCTTTGTCTCGCGCACGGCACCACACGGCGGCACGCTCGCCCGCCTCGCGCGCACGCACACACAACCTACGCGGCAGCCTCAATGGATGATTGCTCTCTGCATTAAACAGGTTAATCTCCGCAGGAAAAACAATACTATTTGAGTTTGACAAACATTCCTGATCACACACGGCGAATCCATATTCAACAGGAAAACAACAACACGCATCACACTATTTTTTTTATTTTATTTTTTTTGCTGCTTCATTAAGATGTTGCAAGTCTTATCCAGTGCCCCGTACGTGACCTAGAAGTTGCAACACGGCATGCCAGGATCTGACCTCATCCACACACAAACCGTGACACTTGATTAATGGGCGCTCAGGTGAACCCTGTGTGTCTGTCCCAGGTCAGTCTTTTTGTGCTGATCCTTGAAGGGAGTGGTCAAGTTGTCCCTGTTAAATTGATGGTGCTTCCAGGAAGGAAGGAGGGAGGTTAAAGTAAGTGCCACATAGTGATACTCGCTGAACCTCTTTAAATATGGCTTCTCTTACTGCCGGTCTCTCTTGCTCTCCCTCTTTTTCTCTCGCTCTCTCATTCACACACACACACACACACACGCTCGCGCACACACACACGCATGCACACACGCAAGAACAAAGAGAAACCACTTTCAGATGTCAGTCACTGTTCTAGTTTACCTTGATAACTTTGGCATACTGTCAAACTTTAATCTATAATAGGCGTGTTTGCAAAGCAAAGAATCCCTAAGAATGATCTATTTGCTCGTTTCTTAGGTCTTGTTTAAATAAATGCATTACATAAACTCTTTCTGCATTTGTTTGTAAACATCAGGAGATGACGTGCTGAGCAAATTTACTCTCGTGTGTGGTCACATGGGTGTTGAAGTAGCTCCACTCCATAACGCCACCTAACAGCTAGGGCCTTTGATGATTTAAGGCTTAAACCCGTATTCATAAATATTATAGAGCATCTCACTTTTGTATTTTATAAAAATTGAAAAAACGAGTCAAACTTTTCTGGATTGTCTAGATTTTTACGATATGTATAAAGATGTATTCCACCATTAATTATTGGATGCAAAGTGAGAACGTGCTGTCCCAGCATCCGTAAAGTCGGACATCTCTTTCTTCGCCTTCGAACTCGCGCGTTCGCACATTATTGCGCGAATCGGGGCTTCCGCTCGCAGAAATCACCCGCGCTGATACCATTGCCGAAATTTTGTAAATGTGAAATGCTCTGTCATGCTCAGCGTGTTAAACATCTTATGAACAGACTTGCAACCTGGCCGCCTGTCTGCCTCCCTGTCTGCACTCCACCTCGGGAGACGGGGATTAGAGGCCTTGGAGGACTGACTGTATGGATGGTGTATGAATAACTTGGAAAGAGGTGACAGACGGGACAGATCGCGTCTCATCACCAGTAAAGCCTTGGGGCTCCCATAGGGGACCAGTGCATCACACAGAGAGCTACATAAAGGGCCGCCGCAGACGAAGGCCTGGTCAAGGCCTAAGCTATAGAAGCCCTGACATCTGGCTTTCTTCTATGCTTCACCGCCAACCTGCTACCCCAGTCTGGCAGCTATATGCACTTCATTATTGTGCCTTAATGCGCTCTTGAACCGCAGTCAAAATTTAGACCTGATATGTGTTTTTATTGCCAATAAATATTTCTCAGATGCGAGGCATCTACAATAAGATACACGCTAAGTTACGGCAGCGCACAGTATATGACGCTGGAAGTATCTTTATTCTTCCCATTTAAGTACAAATGTGCAAAGTGTGTTGCGTTTCCGCCAGAAAACTGTAAAGATAAAATTATGATGAGACAATAAAGGCAGGCTCAATCATTTTGAGGGGAAGACACACAGCAGGTGGTACGGAAAGCTCTGACAGAACCCCTGATTTGTGCAGAATTGTGTTGCTTAAAGGATATGGGCACCAGATGCCCATTTGGATGAAAATCTAGGTTTCAGTCTAATCTGTCAATTTCAGAAGCCAAAAACGTGTCAGCTTCACGAGCAATGCTAGAAACTTTGGTGTTAACACCGTTCCAGAAACACTTCTTTACTTTACTAGATTGAGAATTGTCGGGCGTGTCGTTTGCAATTTTATGATTACAATTATATTTTATTAATCTTATTTACAAATATCAAGGCATAGTTTTTTTTTCCTCCTCTGAATGCTTGATTGCCTTTGTGCTGGGTGCACAGGACCTCAGCAGTCCTAGGAACATAGCCATAGATGGCAGTGTTTTGCCTTATTCTTAACAGCCCACTGCTCTGTGCATATGCACAATTGAAATATTGTTCTTGTTGGTAATATTTTCTCATTGATGTATATATTTTATTTTTTCATCAAATAACTTTATCTGATCAACTACTACACATGGCCGGGGTGGAATTTCTACAACTACTCAAACCTTTATTGGAATAAAAACACTGACCCACACACGCTGACAAGCTTGCATCGTACTCTGTGTACGTTGGTTATTCACTTTTCAGCTTTGCATCTGATCGTATGTTTTTCCCACAACCTTTTCCCCACTTTCTTTAATTTTATGTAATTTTTTGTCCTGTCATCTCATTTTTTATTGTCTCGTGCAACAATTGTTATTTCATGATTTATTTAGGATGTAAAAAGCGTCCACTGTTTATTGTCCTCATGCAATTCTATTTTGTAGTTTGGCAATTAAATTTAGTCAGTGCACAGAATGATTTTTAAACCCGAGATGATTTTATTTTTCAGTTTTACATAAGTACTGAATTTAATAATGATGCTTCTTTTTTTATGAAAGAGGAAACTTCAAAAAGGGACTCTCTGACCTATTTCTGGAAACCTTCTGATCTTCTTTTATTCACTGAGTTATCAAAGATTTGTTGGCAAGTTCGACTTGAATAAATCGCGTGTCAACAACAGTAAATTTCCTTGGTCTTTTGCTCCGACTGGGCCAAGGTCGGTTTTATATTCGACTGAAATCATAAAATGACACTTGAGATAAACAGAATGTTTACCCTCCCCATGTGAGCTGAGGCTGATATGTAAATGCAGCCTTATTCCTTCATCAAATTTGCATTTACCCTCTTAACCAAACACTACAGGGCTCCAATTCAAACAGCACTAATGATGGCTGGCCCTTTATGACCGATTGCCGTATCGGCGAAAAAAGGGAAGAGCAATTTATCCCGGAATGAAAGGAGTAAAGCATAGTAGCTATCTGTGAGTGGCTGACAATAATTGGATCAACTTTGCACAGAAATGGATGTGTTTTGATGCTCTAGTGGCTGACTGGCAATCGGCTGGCTTTCCGCCTATTTATCATTCCCCTTTTATCTGCTGCTGCCAGACCCTTCCACAGCCTCCATTCCAGGGCCGGCTAATCAAACAACTTTTTAATAAGACTAAACGGCATCTCCGCGGCTGGAGAACGGAGCGCGGCTTCGCAGACCGGCGAGGGGAATCTTGGGATGAATATCAATTAACGCTCTGACACGCTGTTTTTCCGCGATGAGAAGTTTGACACAGTATCAAGAACAATCAGCTGACTTTGTTTGCTGCTTTCAGATCTGTCAGGCAGACTGTGATTCACAAGGCCACAGCCTCTTCAGATTCTTACTGCTCGTCAGCAAGAAAAGATTCGGCTTAGCCGGACTTGACTTTTCGGCTGGACGCCTTCCAGAGCTGCTTTGCTCGCTGCAGTTTAATTCGTGTCGTTTTTGCAAGGACTGCGCTGCTGATGTCTTTTTTTTTCTTTTTTCCCTTTTTTCAACCATAATTTTAATACTGCAGATGTTTCAGTAAACATCTGTACCTGTTGACAGTAAACACGTTTCTATATTTCACTTCATATATGTGAAGATTTTGCAAAGATTTTATTGCATATGGCATTTTTTTTTAAGACTCAGCTGTAGTGTGCTACATTACCAATGAGAGATGACTTGTGGTGGTGTGTGGCTCTTTAGCACCTTTACACAACCCTCTGGTCACTAATCCGAGCCAGACGCATGGCTGCTTGGCAATCAGGACAAACGGCATTACAGTGAGAAGATTCAAGGTGCTGTCAAAAGCGAGCCCGGTCTGTTTTCCCTCCCCGTCCTGAGGGTAAAATTGATGTCTCGCAGCCCACCGCAAGCTCACCAGCTGCTGCGTGTCCGTGTGGCTATAGAGAAGTTAACAAGCTCAAAACAAAACAAGTGACACGACCCAACAAAGGGCACCAGGGAGCGAACAGGGCTGCCTTTAAGGAGGATCTCCCTGTCCATCCCCTACCACCAAAGGAGGGCAAGGCAGAAAAGAGGGACCTTGATTCGAGTCCTAGGTAACTGAGGGTCTCATGTTTGGAATGTGTCTCCCTACGTCTGTGATATCCCGCCCTGCACGTCCACTAGCCATAGGTCACACAATTTGTCTTTGTTCTCAATCCTCAATTATGTATTTCCTTTCTGATTTATATAAAAAAAAAAGGGGGGGGTAAGGTGCCCTTGGAAGAGAACAACAAACTCCCATTTTGAGTGTGCCTGTCAAATTGCTATCTAATTGTTGCAGGGCTGCAGGGGGAGCTGATATCTGCTTTTCTCTCGCCGCCGGCTGCCGGCCCTGCCGTTCACAAAGCCCGGGATGCCACACACATTCTGTTTGTTCTACATGAGCAAACAGATTGTAAACTGGCTGATAATTTTTGTACTGACAATGTCATTTACGGCTGTCAGCCTTTTGTCTGCTCTGTTTGCTTTATTCAAATATGAACCGAGTGGACCTCCCCTCCACCGCTCACTTCTGCATTAAAATCACATCAATTCACTTCCATTTTGTCTTATCTGAAATTCATTGGAGGCAATCACTTGGTTGAATGCCCTGCCGTTGCCATGGAGACCAAAGGTCCCGCGTGGACTTCAGGAGGATTAGGAACTTGTAAGATTTAAGTCTTGAAGTACACAGTAGCTTTGTTGTGATTCTCTTTGATTTGATGGGGAGGAATCTGCCTTTTCTAACTTTGGACTGAGGTGAAATAAATCTGTATATGTATTAGCATCAGTTGGCAGGATTGATAAATATTCATCTGCTCCCCTTTGCTCTGGTGTATCTATACATTTACCATTCTCTTTAAAATGCACTTCTATAGTTATTTGCCTGACCCCGATCTGCATTCATATGGCATGGGGCTCCAAACAGCGAACCGCTCTGAATATGACATTTTATTCCTGCGCCGCTCTGCTTCATTTGTCAGGCAGCCATCTTTGTGCTGAAACTATGACAGTCCAAGTGGCATGCAGTGCCTGGGTGCCCTGGTGGCACCTCTTTGCCCCGCCGGGGGACAATAACTCCAACTCAGCGAAACGAGCTGGGGTGCTCGCTGGACGCTCGCCTCCCGGGGCGTCGCGCTCCACTCCTGAGGCATCTCCACCCTCCCTTTGTTCGCCAAGGTCAGGGCACAAAGTGCTGAGTTATTCACATCAAACTGTCTGGCTGGAAGCGGCTGCAGATGTTACTGTTTTTGTGTTTGGTTTTGTCTCCTCGCTCCGTCTTTTCTCTCTCCCTCGCATCTTGTCAGCGCTGGCTGCCAGGGCGCTTGGCGTGTGAGTTTTTAAAAAGCTGAAAAAACGTGGCCTGTGAAAGAGAAGTTGAGGCCTTGGCTCCTGCACCTCGTGAATTGAGTTTTTTTTTTTTTATTTTCTTTGCCTTTACAGCCAAAAGTACAAAGTAAACAGTCTGAAGTAAATGGATTCATTTTTAGTTGCGCCAGGGGTTTTGTGCACAACAGAGAGACGCTTCTTTTTGTCCTCTTTACCATCAGCGCTAACATCTATTAGGCTAGCCTTCATTGTCGGCCATGACAGGCGTTTTTCAGAACTTAATGCATTCCAAATATTTTCTCCACTTGCTCACAAAGGTTAAGAACAAAGGAAATCTTTTGAATAGTTTGTACATTTTACCTAACAAAGGGATGGTCTAGATCAAAACACTGAATAACGTTTCCTAAAATATGCTGTAGATGTATGGAGTAATTTGCATCTCATTTTCTTATTGAATTGAACCGTACACGCCGGCCAGTTTGACGACTGGCAATGCTACTAAAAGAATAGCGAGGGCGCAGGGGTGCAACATATTCCCTTAAATTTAAATGCTGTGTGATTTAAATGTGACTTGCATTTGTAAGAATCCATTTTAACAGAAATATGTCTCTGTACTCTGTACGACACATTCACAAAGACAGCTTAACTCAAAATTTAGTCTTCATTCCCCAGTTTGTTTTTTGCCACCGACACTTTAGCAATATGTCGATAATTTTTTAGTGCCACTTCAACATTCTGTGAAATTTGAGAGGTAAACAAAAGTTCCCTCTGCTGGCATGGTGTCACCTGGAGCATCTAAACAATCAATGCGCATTTGCAACTTGGTATTTACCTGGTGTTGACATCAATGGCAGCCCTTTAAATTAAGGTCATTTTGTCAGATATTGCATGACATTACACATGGCCTTTTGGAAGGATAACTAGACGCTGCATATGAAATAAAGGCGTCCATTTCACTTTCGCGGTGTGTCAACTCGCCTTGCTTTTTTCAATAATGGAAAATTAGCAACACAAATCAAGTAAAAACATGAATAACTTGTAACATGCATAGAGTAGATTTCCTCACTAAAGGAAAGCATTCCATAAACATTTAATTCCATTCCTCTGCTTTAATGGCACATTTCCTGTATTCAAAGCCAGGTGGTAAGTTTACATGTTGTGTCATTAACGAGACATTTTTCCTGCGTAGAACATTGCAGATCTCACAAAGATTCATCCCTGGAAAAGGTTTTGACAGAGTCTTGCCGCTGCCTGTCGAGACACTATTTCATCTATGGAAGGAGGATTATTCTCAAATACCAGCCCCTGTTTGAACAAAAGAAGCTGATGACGGCAAATTAGGCTTGGGCTTTTTCTGTTGGGAAAAAGAGGAGAAACCTCTAAAGTCTAACTTGGTGGTCTCCATTTATTCATAATGATATATTCACCCGCAGTTTACATGATTACACAAAGGGAGTCTTCAAAGTACCTGGAATGGGCAGTTAAAGTCTTCATTTTATTCAAAAGATCGCTGCACTGTGAACAAGCCTTGACTAAGTTGAAGGCTTCAAAGTGCACATGATATAACAGTGTGGGTTACACTTTAGTCAAGGACACATCTCAGGGGTTCGTTGACAGTCTTTATTGTGCCAAGAGGGAATGGGAAATCAATGGAACTGACCTGTCCAAGCCAGTGTACCTATACGCTGACTGAGGTCACTGTCAGGAAAGATCTGGCTCAGCAGAGTACACAGAAAACTTTGAAAGGTCCTCAGGGACATTTTCAACTAAACTGAGATATGGCGCATCAATATTGCACCTCGTCTGCAGTATTCCATTTCCTGCACAGCAAATGCCACAGAAAAACCGGGCTGAAAAGTTCTGAATAAAAGCGAAGTGCACACAAGTAGATCAAAGATAGAGATCTGACAATGTGGCCGGTCTGATCAGCTTTATCTCCTCTGCCTCGCAGCCCTTGCGCGGCCGCCACGGCCGCTAGCTGCTGCACAGTTGGCCGCGCTATTGATCTCATTGTGGTTAAAGACACTTCATGTACCCTGAAAGACTGCTACACAAAGCGGTGACATTGATAGGGCCACACTGAGGTGGGTCTTTTTGTCCCTGCCTGTGTGTGGGAGTCGAGCTGATGATGGGGGTTGGGGGCAGTGCTTTGAGCTGACCCACACAGGACAACGTTTAAACTTCAAGCAACTTAGAAGCTGCTTAGGGGTTAAACTGAAACGTTGGGCTGTCTTTTAATCTGTCCGCGTAACGCTTTTTCTTTTTGACTCATTTAAAGTCATCAGATTTTTTTTACAACTACTAATCCAGTTAATCTACTTTGATGTCTAGACATGCCACCCTAGCTGCGAATTTTGTATTTTGGAAAATGTTGCCGAATTTGGACGTGGTGACACAACACAACATCTCGCTGAACTTCTGCCAAGTTCAGCCCTCGCAGTGTCAGTGATGTTTGTACATTTTGTTAGTACTGAAGGGTTAAACCTTTCTTTGTACGCTGCCTGAAAGGGAAAGTCAGTTTGCAAAGCAATGGCTGTCGACAAGGCTGCCTTCCGTCGTCACACACACAAGTATCCTACATGTATCCACATGAGACTCCTGCCTGCACATCTGGCTTTTATTTTCGTAGCTAAGGAGTATCTAAACAAGGCTGAATCCGAAAATGGCTTTGTTGTTTTAGGCCCAGGTGGAAAGGATGTCGGTCGCCGCAAAAGGAATTTTCATAGCACACCGATTTCTGTCTTCCCTGCATTCCAAGCGTGACATATCACTGTCGTTAGTGGGCACTTTCTTTTATTGTTTTTCCAAAAGGAGTCCATTTTGATAGGATTACCCATTGCTGGGAGCCTTGTTATAGTAGACTTAGTTTATCCAAATGTAGGAGCTGCATTGTGCTGTTTTGAAAGAGCCGTGGCCACCCAGATTTCTGGAGTTGCAGGGGATGACTCTGCAGGCAGGGCGTGACTGATGCGCCTCCCACAGGAGAACAGCAACTTCCGAAAGGCAAGTGGGTAATTGATTCGGTGCTTTGTTAATAGCTCGTGGCTAATTGGGCATGCCATGTCTGGCAGAAAAAAACAACAGGTACAGAATGCCTAAAACTTTCACAGGGCTCAATTACATAGCCTGCAACAGATTAAACAAAAAGCGCACTTTTGTTTAATGTGGTTTAAGATGGAATATGTGGCATTTTGTGAGACGGAGGCAGGGTTGACCTTTAACCTTCATGTCAGGAATGGCCTCTTGCTGCCGTGAAACTGCAAAAAACACACTGCCTGTAAAAAGACACACAATGAAGTCAGATTTATTTTCTCTATCCATGTAAAGATTTATTATATCCTAACCTCAAATCCTAAAATGAATCTCATTAGCATGCTTTTGATTTACCATCCACTGACATTTTTTTTCTTCTAAAGATTCAGCTCAGATTCAACTAAGATTATGCCACAGCATTACATTCGGGCTTTTGTTGCTCTTCAGAATTTCAATGCCACCCTCTAGTATTTACAGTGCTCTGGCGAATCACTTCAGTGGCACATAGGCTGTCCCTAATTAGATCATAATGCTGATCTGTTGTCCTGATTAGCATTGAATGGACTTTGATCACCGTGTATTATCAGATTACTGTGATAGCCCACCTTTGGATTAAGACGAGGTCTACGCTCATTGTGCTCCCTCGCTGGGAAGAAAGAAGGGGGTGTTGGTCGGTTGAGGATTAAGCCCGATGCCTCCTTTGTATGCGGGAAATACCACTTTATCAGGGAGGGCTGTGTCGAGCCGCGGGGTCCAGCAGTGAGAAGGGGGGAGTGGGCTGCTCTTTCAGGGGACGCAGTCTTCTGTACCCTGGCCTCTCTTCCAGGGCCCCAGCCCCCTTTGTGGAGGCCCAGTGACCAGCAAGGATCACAAGGGATGACACACCCCAATCTGGCCTGTTTACCCAGGGAAATAATCACTAATTTTGGAATAATCATGCCTCCCGCTGACCAAGACTAATTGAATGGTGGCATGCCATGGAGGCGTTGGACCAGCTTTGCATTGCGTCTGCCTTGTCAATGGTGTTTGGCTAGGCAGCTCAGAGTGATTGATCCCCATGGAGCTCTGAACACAGAGAGGCGGAGCAGCAAGATATAGAAACATAATTAGTGATGAATATACCTCCATACCCCTGCTGTGATGATCCCGAGATTTTAGGATTGAGGAATGTTGGATTACCCATCAGTGTTATTTGGACAAGTTGGCTGCATTGTGGCGCACAAGGATAGTCCGAAGAAATATGTGACCCAGCCTCGCCCTCATCAAGATATCGTAATTTCATATGTAGGGATCGCCTATTCATAACCATTGAGAGCACTCGCATTTCTTCATTATGAAGTGAGGTTTCAATCTTACGGGCAGCTTTAGAGAAGAAAGAACCATCCCTTGCCAATAAATGGGTCACTCCTGTTGACATTTTTCCCAGCGTGAGCCGTTTTGATCACCCAAAATATCCATGAGTGCACATCCCAAAAAAGAGGATTTAAAGACATTATTCGTTCATTCTGCTGATAGACGAGTTATCGTTTCGCCTCCCCTCAGCTATTTCACCATTCAGCTAAGTCGCTGGAACTTAAAGGGAAGCCTTGAATGAAGTAATGGAAAATTTCAATCCATCTTTTCTCGCTGACAACCCTTCCCTCCTTTTAGATGCAGCTTAATGCAACAAAAGAAGCTGATGCATGTGCTTCGTGCTTTGTTTGGTATTTTTCAGAGGGGAAAAAAACGCCTCTAGGTTTGGATTACTTCGAGGCAGAGCAAAAGCTCAAAGAATGTTTTTTATAATGTAAATCCCTAAACTACATGTCAACCTCTGACTTGTGTCCAACTATATTTAGAAGCTCTCGTGTTTTGCAACAGATTTTGGGGTTCGCGCTGAGAAAATGTTATCACCTTTTTAATGTGGACATTATAAAATCTCCCTTAAGCGGAGGCACTTTGCATGTAAGCCGTGACATAAAAATGAAAAAAATTAAATATAATAAACTGTCACTCCATCTGCATTCAGCTATTCCGCTAATAGCAGAACAAAGCATACCGTTGCGTGGTAAAAACAGATCTTGGAAGGGAGATACTCTGGATTAACTTCAGGCAAAACAAACACGCAATATGTGCTTTTTAATATTTTCCTGAACACATTTGCCACAAATGCTCCAACACATGCACACACATAAAAATACAGACACGGGGAAAAAAACTGAACGCCTGATATCAAGGTTCCCATCTGCTGTCAGATCAATATTTTGTGCAAGCCTTGTAGGCCTGTCTGTTTACCCTAGGCATCTGTGCCTAGCATACCAACCCGGCGCAATGTTTGAGCATGTGACTGTGTAATAATGGCAGATAGGGGAACTAATAGCCACAGCAATATCTGTAGCTTGACCCAGTGTGCCTCTCCCTAATTGATCTATAGATTAACATCAGACACATCAGTCAGGGGTTAACCTTTTCTGTTAGCTGCACTGTCTTTGCTGTGGATTACCAAGCAATTGGAAAGCTGACAGGCGCCTGGCAAGAAGGAGGCAAGTCTTCATTTTAATTTGTTTCAGAGGAGAGGCAAAAGGAAGAAAGGCTTTATAACCACATTCAGTTATTTGGAAATGCATTTTTTTATTCAGAGTGCGGTGCAGTAGGTTTGTCCGTGGCGCTGTCAATGATGTGGATGTCTGTGATTCCACGAAATCTGTGTGAAAATTACAAAAAAGAGAAGAAATTTTTTTTTTCTTCCTTTTTGGCCCAGGTCTTTGAGTAATCTTCCTCCTCTGCGGCTTCTTTCACAAAGTGTCTGTTTCACCGGCTCAGACTCGACGGAGGTCAGGCCAGTTCAGTCCCAGTCGGCCCCACAGTTCCCTTGCCCTATATGTACACTTGGTCTGGCTATGTAAACTTTGACATGTGGGTGTCAATCTCTCCCATATTTACCGTGGGCTTTATCAGACCATGATTAGTTTTCCGAGCAAATTTGGAGGTAAAAAGAAAAACACCGCTAGCAGTGTGTAAGCCAACACTGCGTGTGCCACTGTTGGGCACTGCATATTTACAAGGGTCCTGCTTGTTTTGCTAAGGCTTTCTCTGTAGGTACATGTCAACTGAGGGCTTTTGTAAGAAGCAGGGGTTTATCAACAAAGAAGAAAGGGTGCGTTCTCGCACACCATCCACCCCGGCAGGTCCGTGTTTGTCAGCGGTGCCGTTCCACTACTTGTACTGTAAATACTTAAAGCGCCGCAGATGTCAACAGCAGGATTTGAGTGAAACAATCACAATATCGTCCTCGCGTTTATTCAGTCCCAAGTAGAGCAGGAAGCAGGAAGTCTATATTGTGTAAAAAAAAAATAATAATGCTAATAATTTAAACACAGGAAAAGAGTGGATACCTCTATATTAAAATAAGACAGATGGGATTATTTTCATTCATCGCATTAGGAAAACAGTGGCGCAGGACATCCTAAGATTGAACTTGATAGGATTATATTTGTGGACACTGGTCAATGACATACGAGGGCCCTAAGTGTTTGCCTCAAACAAATGGTCCCCACTAAACGTGTACTCAAGCCAGAGTAAATTTGATTGTGGTGAATGGAGAGAGGAGGGGGCGACTCGGCCATTCCTGTAAACACTGGAGAAAGAGAAACATTTGCTATGACACGGATAAAGCAAAGATGATAATAGCATGCAAATGTTGGCAGATGCAACAAAGCAGTTTGCTTTTACGGACCTTGAAGAGTCCTCATAGAATAATGACACTGACCTTAGTTAGTGGACTAGAAAGTACTCCTGTGGCTTGGTAATGATGTCTGGAAATACATTTTTATATACTGTACATATACTATACGTTATCCTGCATATATAAAGTATATAAGTATTTTGACTGTACAACATTGTACAACTTCTAATGCTTCACTTGAGTTTGCAGGCTTTCTCACTGACCTCTTATTATATTATGTCTTTGATTTCTAAACCTAATCCAGAGTCAACTCACTTTATCCATGTACAATCTCACAACCAGTGACACAGATCTTATTAATAACCAAAAGTTATTAATGTTGAAGTTGGACTTCCTCTCGCTCCCATGTTACCACCGAGCCCGGACCAATCCTACCCCCGCGCCGCGCAGCGTCATGGCAACCGCGGGAGCGCTTGGTCTCTGTTTAATAAACGTGGTCGGACCAGAGCAGGTCCCATATTGACCACTCAAGAAGAGATTAAACGCTGGTGACATTTCCGAGGTGGAATTTGCAATTTCCACAAATATGAGGGCGTCCTCGAGCCCGGCATGACAGCACATAAAATCAATACAAATAACCTGAATCCCTAATACCTTGATCCCTGTTAGTGGAGGGATGCATTACAACTAAGACACTGGGAAGTGGGAGACACAGCCCTTCGTCCCCACCCGCCGCCCCCCCACCCCCACACCCTCCCGCCGCCGCCTGGCTCACTGCTGATTCCTATCGACTCTCTCCAGGCCAAACACAGACGCAATAACAATTAGGTGGGACGCTGGCCCAATTCTCCCCCTGTCTCACACAAACACACACATATGTTCATAACACGACGTTAAAAAAAAAAAAAAAAAGTGGACAAATATATGTTTTTTGTTTTGAAATGCTCACACCTTCTGTAGGTCAGAAATAGAAATAAGAGGCTGCCATTAGAAACTATTTAATGCCACACAACATGATGCACAAAGCCAACATAAACATTCCTATTGATATTCAGACTGTGGAAAAGATATCTTTGGGAACACATTGGCCACACCCGTTGTGAGTCATCACACCAAGCGGGATTAGCGGGTTTACCCCAGACTTAGCCGAGGGGAGACACTGAAAAGAAAACAGCTCTTCTTCTTTATATCTCCCTTTTCTGTCTGTTGCAAGAGCCCAAATTGTGGGGGATTTTGAAGGTGTGCTACGCTGTACGTCGGCACTAGGCAGGGTCTGGATGACACTGGAACCGGGGGAGTTTTTTATTCGCTAAGCCCTCACAGAAGGGGCAGGTGAGGCAAGGCAGGTGGCTCTTTTACTGCTCAGAGAGCGGTTGGCCCGTCTTCAAAGCAGGCGCCTGTAAATGTTGCGCCACTTTGAGACAGTGAAGCTCTCATAAACAAAAGGGATACAACTGCAGGGCACAGAATTACTTAGTTTTACCTTATCGAGAGCGCTAAGTCGCTCGTGGCTCACCAAATGAGAATCGGCTACCGTTATGTGTCTGTTCATATACGGGCTCACATACGTGATTAAAATATTGTTCAGTGCCGTAGAGTGAGCTATCAGGCTCAGCCGGGGCTGCTTCATTTCCTGCCGATTGTGGTGTGGCTTCATTACCTTTCTATGGAGGTGATAACAGTGCACCTGCTGTCTCCGCTTCCTGTGTCTGACCACAGCTGGGCGAGCCCCTCCTAGTCAGCGCAGTTGTGTGCCTACAGGTGGTGGTGGAGGTGGAGCCGTGGACCGTGCAGTGGTGCCGGATGCACACACACACCTACCAGCAGTTCCCATAATGGTCCTGTTCTTAGCTGGGATTAGCTGTTTGTATTCCTCGTCTGTCCAGGAATAAAGAGGCAGTTCCACATTATGTCTAAAAGAGGCGCTCCGCCGATTTCCACGTGAAGCTCATGTGAATGGGAAATCTTTCACAGGCTGAAAAAACAACCTTGATAATGACACGTCGTCACACAGCAATCCACAATCTACTGCATGTAAAAAAATAAATGTAGAAATGTTAAGGGCTACTTATTGCCCTTTAATATTGTCACTCAGTACATTTACATGCATACACCTAACTGGAGAACTTAAGTGCATGTAAACATGTTACTCCGACTAAAATCTGAGCTCTCCTTCTCCGATTAAGACACCCAGATAATGTAATTGGAATTCGGTTTTCTCTAGCACGTATACGCTTAATCAGACTACAACAGGATAATGCGTGTGCGCATGCTCCACAACCGCTGCACTGGCGTGTGACCCCGGAAAAAAAACATTCAAGAAAGCCGGTCGAAGAAGAAGAACTGTCTGAGGGATATTACGCACATTACGTACGAGATTTTAAAAAAGTACTATTGTTTGAAATGACTCTTGTTTTATTAGATGATGTAATAGGTCAACCAGAAAGCGGGCCGTGTTAACATGGTATTAACCTGCTGAAAAGGCACATATCGCCACCTAGTGTGGAGGAGGAGAACATGTTCCTGTCAGTTATTCAGTTTTCTCCGCTGCATGTAAACTGGGACAAGGACTGTATTCAGAAAGTCGAATTTCGAGCATAGCTCGATTAAGCTCTGCATGTAACCGCACTGACTGACAGTCATAGTCTTTGGTAGTTGGGATTTGTAACACATTTATTTAAAAAATATATATACATATATAGCCTTGTTACAAGAAGGCATAACATTATGACCACCTTCCTAATATTGTGTAGGTCTCCCTTGTGCCTCCAAAACTGCTGTGACTTATCAGAGAATAGACATGGGTCTTCTGGGGGTGTGGTATTAGTGGGGACCTTGGGTTGAGGTTGGGCTTGTTCCAGTGCATATCACAGATACTTGATCAGTTTGGGATCTAGTGAATTTGGGGGCCAGGTCAACACCTTGTGCTGTTCTTCATAATTTTGAGTTGTTCCTGAGCCGTGTGTGTGTGTGTGTGTGTGTGCTGCATCCTGCTGAGGATGCCTGCTGCAATCAAGGAGTGTCATTGCTATGGGGTGGGTCTGGTCTGGTCTAGGTGGGTGGTACATGTCTAGGAAACATCCACACAGATTCCAGGTCCAAAAGTTTCCCATCAGAACATTGAATTGAACATTGGAGATGCTCAATGTTATTTACTTCTCCCCTCAGTGGTTTTAATGTTGTGGCTGCTGGCGTTTCTTTATCGAAATACTGCAAAAACTGTAACCATGAAATTAAAACCCCTGTGAGAAAGAAAATGAAGTAAACTCTTTTGGCTTTCCTGGTTGTGTCCGAGAGTGTCTCGTGCCCCTTTTTCCCCTCATGCGCACCGAGGATCCGCATATTTATGTGAGTTGTTTCTTTTTCCGACTCCCTCACATGACGGATCACTGACGGATGTGAGAACCTGAGGCCCGGATTCTAAAGCCCTCCTGTCAGGAGGCATTACTGCGCCCGCGCTGTGCAGGAGAACGTTTGGAATCCTTCAACACTGATATCTTAATCTGTGTGTCTCAGAAGTGTGCGACTCCCGGTGAAATGGTCAGTAGGGTGGGAGGGAGGAGTTTTCGGGGAATCCAGGTGGCCTGTGACGTTCACCGGTATAGGTAAATCTGATGGAAGCAGCATGTCCTGTCTCAACACCTCCTCTGTTCTCTTTTTCTTTTCTTTCTTTCTTTTTTTTTTAAGACAGAAACCTCAGCTTTTGCCCCCAGTACAGGAGAGTGTTTGCAGGTGTGTTAAAAGCTGTGCCCCAGTTAAAGCTGCCATCATCATTACACTAAGAGGTTGAACTGTGGCGGCGTAATGTGTGTGCCGAGTTACTCTGTCTGTTTGAAGGGCCCTCAGCAGAAGTGTGTCTGCTGTTGACACTCCCCATTTAATATTGTTTGAATTTTTCATCAAGATCCCGAGCCTTGTTACAAGAGCCCTTTGTTTTCTGACTTGTTTGTACGATCTTTGTGCGTGTGCATGGGAGTGGATGTTTGCAGAGACATTATAGATATTTATTTAGTTTGAAATGTAGCAAAGTTGGTGTGGCTTTACTTGGCACTTATTCAGCTTTGCTTAAATATTTCGTGTGTGGCGGTCCAGCGAGGGATTCCGGCCTCTGGCCCGGACATCCAGCCGCAGACATCCCCGTGCCCCCGTCCTCCTCTTTTGTGCGGGAGACCCTGACGCTGCCTTGAATGCAGGTCACCGCAGGTTACCGGCACAGCTCGGTCAAAGGGGGTGTTTTGTGTGCGTGTCTGAAAGAAGCGCGCGCGATTAAAAAAAATAGCCTGCCCTCCTGTCAATGCGTCGCCATTAAAAACAGCTGGGCCGGGCTCCTGCCTGCATTCAGCCACGTGAAAGTTGATTCTCTCTTTGTGCCGCTATCTTGTCACGACTCCCCCTTTACTGCCGCCCTTTGTTGGCCGCTTTGTGCGAGCGCCATCACGGAGGCAAAGTCAGCCTCATAAAAAGAGTTCATTTTGGATTCACTGGCCTCCGATGAACACTGGGAACTTTCTTTATTGTGCCTTCGTCCATAAATTGGTGCTCAGTCACCGGGTCCTGTCAGTCCGTGTCAAAGGATTCTTTATGGAGCATTTCCTGCTCCTTCCCTTCGTCACGTTTTGTCAGTTCACCCATGTAGGTAATCAGCCTTATCGCTCAGCTGACTTCCAAGCTCTTAAGACGCGAGTAATTCATCAGCAACGCAGGATGGATGCTCCCCGGATTTAATTTATTCGAATACGGAGGGTCGAGGCCGGGGATCAGTCAATGCATTATTATGTTGTATGACAGCTATAGATTTCTATTTATCAGCTTCAATCTCACCGGGTTGTCAGGTGATCTTGTTGCGCCGTGAGAGTGTTTTCATTTTGCTGTCAGTTATGACACATTAGAGCTTTCATTGGCTTTAGGATGAGTTCTCTGAGCCCACAGGTAAAAGTAAACACTCAGGATCCCACCCATGGAGCAGCTGTCAGTGGCTCCAATGAATCAGCTCTACCTGGGCAAACCAGGGGTTAATGGAAGTGGAGGAGGAAGAGGGCGGCCTCGCCTGTGTGGCACAGCCTCCCCTGTTAGATGTGGTGCTTTCAGGAAGACCTCCTTTACCAGACTTGTCATTTTCCACCACCCCCTCATTGTTCCAACTCTCTCTCTCGCTGTCTCTCTCTCTCTCTCTCTCCCTTGGGCCCTGTCTTCACTCCGTCCAAGGCCTTTTCTGATGCCAAGAGAACACACACGAGCAAGCAGCGACATGCACCCTCACATCGACACATAAAGGCAGGCACAGAAACGGGCCAAAAAGCAGAAGACACACACACACGGTCAGAAAAGTCGCCGAAGGGCTTCTCCTATCTTATCTGTATTGTCATCACTCTGTCAGCCACAGCAGATCGTCTTGTGTGATTATTCAGTGATTAGCAAATAAAAAAAAGAAAACGAAAGAAAAAAGTAGGACGTCGTTTATATAGTTTGTAAGGTTCAGAGGGCGTTTGGAATAAGGCAGTGGATGGAAATGATTAGGAATGATTACTAGGATTGTTCAAAAAATCTATAGTTGCTGGCACTTTTTTCTGTGAAAGATTAAATCATGTTATGAGATTGTCATTAACTTATTTGTGCTTTGCTTCATTTAGTGGATGACACACTAAAAAATAAATAATACATATATATTTACATTTATCTATCTATCTATCTATTGTTTTTATATATTTCAATTTACAAATGATCAGTTTTTAATTTTCATTTCTTTATTCATAGGCCTTTTTTGAGTCCTGTTAAATAAACAGGAACATTGATTTAAAAAAGGAGGGAGAGAGACATGAATTTTATCGATTTAAGCACTGTAGAAGTTTACATAATACCCTTGGTATTTAGTAGAAAGAAATAGAAGAAAAAAAAACTTAATCATAATTACAGAAGGTTTGAAGTTTTAAAGTCAAGACTCATGAAAATGTAGTGTGTGTTGATATTATACTAAGTCTTGAGAAAGAGCACGACATAGCCATTAAACTGCAGGTAAAATTGTATCCTTTGTAATTAACGATCACACGTGACAATGCACTTTTGATGGATCAAAGCAACTCCTTAACGCTGCCATACACAGTATATCACAGATGTGGGCTGCCTAGAAAGTGTTACCAGCTCCCGCTCTGATCCTGCTCATTTTCTCCTCCGCCGCTCTCGTCCTCTCCGCTCTTTTGTCCCGTCTATCTCTCTGTTTTGGCCTGTGCCGCCGCTGATGGAAGGGATTGTCTAGTTTTATTAATATGACAGGTGAGCCTGCCCAGCTGCTACCTGAGTGCGTCTGAGTGCGCCGCGTGTGTGTGTGTGTGCGCGTGTGCGTCCGTGTGTGTGCCAAAAAGCGGCAGCTGTCTCATACACGCAAAGCACACATGGTCTCATGTGAACCCTTTCACACGAGCATAATTGTGGCATATAGAGTTTTATGTTATCGCGCAATTTAAATCCCCCCCCACCCCGTCTAACAAGATCCTCTGAAGTGAAGTGCGTGGACACGTTTTCTCAAACTGGTGCAAAGCAACAACTGGCCAGATGCTCTCCACTCCGGAGCCATATTTGTGCGTTATTACCCTCATATATCACCACTTTGTTTACTTCCTGGGCTGCAAATCACCAGTGTAATTTTCACCGCCCCGCCGAGATGGCCGTAACATCCCCGCTTCTTGTATATACACTTTATGATTTGACTCATATGTTGGGGTTCAATACATCCATATTGACTCAGGTAATTGAACACGAGGGACGCGGGCCGTATTCATAAAAGAGGCGGAGAGACATTTCGGAGAATAGAGGGTTATTGGAACAGCGCTGAGGAGCTTCTGGCGCTTTGATCGACATGGTCTTTGCTTTGAGAGAGGCGTCAGCCTGTGGGTCTGCCATTGACCGCAGTTCAGGCGTGACGATAGCAGGACAGAGGTCTTCCACCTGAGTAGATTTTGTTCTGAGCCGCTCCATTTACCTGAGTAGGCCGCCTTTGTCTTATGGCTCCATGTGGAAAATGAATACATGGTGAAATTGGTCCGGGCCTGCAGCCGTCGCTAGGGTTGTTTGTGTGTGTGTGTGTGTGTGTGTGTGTGTGTGTGTGTGTGTGTGTGTGTGTGTGTGTGTGTGTGTGTGTGCTTTTTGGGTGGATGAAGTTGGAGAATGTTCCTGGATGTTTAAATCTAGGAACACCTGCTCTGTGGTTTCTTGAATCTGATCATATCACGGGCAGATGATTTTAAGCATCTCTCTGCCAAATAGACATTAAGTTAGAATCCCTGCAATCTAGCTTTAAAATCACTAAACTTGATGATTCTTTTTTTTTTTTTTTTTTTTTTAAAGCCTTTGCCGTATCGTTCCGCTGACAAACAAAGGTTAATAGATGCCTACTTGCGACAATAGCCTCTAAAATAGGAGGAGATATATTTTATTAGCGTTCGTTGGCGAGTCAACAAACTGGCCCCGGCTGATGGGTGGAGATAGTGCCGGCACACTTAGTTAACAGAGTCTGGGGACAGAGTCGGCCTGCACTGACCCGTGACTGCCGTCGCTGGCTGCTGGCTAATCTATCAGCTCCACCAAGCTGCTGTTAAGTTTTGTAACTCGCCATAAAACAGGCCCTTGTTAAGTCATGTGATCTTGAGGCTCTTTTTTTTTTTTTTTTTTTTTTAATAAATTTGAAAGACTTGCTTCATTGTGATGTGGACCATTACAGATATTAAATCCCTGCCGGTAGATAATAAATTTAATATAAAGCTAGCGCTTTGAGAAATAAGAGAAAAATGTGCTACAATGCTTCAAAGAAAACACAAGAGGAGGGTAGCTACATGGCAAAGCTTTGAAATGAGGCCAGCTCTATTGGTTTCTTGAACCTCCAAAGGCAGCAGGTAGAATAAGCACAAAGGTTCCCTCCCCTCAAGGATGTCATTACTCATGAACTACATTTTCCATAGAGCGGAATATTACTTCTTTCTAGGTGTGGGCCTGTCAAAAGACAAGGGGTTAATGCAGTGCATTGCTGCTTAAAGCGCACTTTGCTCTTTTCAATTTTTACCATTGTGCCGAGCAAGATCAAAAGGGCCCTTTCAACATGTTCAATGAGCTTTCATGTCTTACCTCATTACTGGAAAACTTTTCTTTGATTGAGCCGAGGTTCTGAGCGGAGTTTGGTCAGACAATGGGGCCAGACGACTTTCAGCGTAACACAATGAGGAGGCAACAAAGATGTTGTGTCAAATCCCTCTCGAGATGCAGGGCCCCCGCGCTCCGCTGCGGCCAGCGGGCTTGTGAATTACAGTAAGACCCCTAAAAGTAAGGATTTGTAACTCCTCTGATCAGACTCAGCTCACGACCAGGAGAGGCTAAATCCCCGCAGGGAACCAGCGCAGGGGAACAGGGGATGAGATGAGCTCTGCCCGTTTTAAACCCCCCTCTGATAGTCCGTGAAGGAATGCTTCGTAGAGGTTGAACTCAGACATTAAAATGTGTTACATTTATATTCAAAAATACATCAGAAACATCGAAAGGTCAAAGCTAGCCTTTTTAGAAAAAGTCTTTTTTAGAAAAATCTGACATTTCAAATGACACACAACACTTTTTTTTTTTTTTTTTAAAGAGAATATTTTATTCATGCTGCTTCTACACAACTTTTTTTTTTCTTTTTCTTCTTTTTTCTTTTTTGTCTTTACCAACGTTTCATGCCAGGGCACCAATATTTTTTCCAATCATTTTTTGGGGAATAGAGCAAACAAAGCAGTGAGTGAATCCTTGAGCATACACGCCCCTCTCTGACTCCGAGAATTGGGCTGTAAAAGTCAGAAAAGCCAGACAGAAGTGGCGTTTTACTGATCAGTGGTGCATCTCTGAGGAAACAACTTTTGACCTTTATTTTTCCCTCTTAACTCTTCCTTACTTTCTCATATAGACACTCCTATACCACATTTCTCTTTTTCTCTCTCTTTTTTTTTCTCTTTTTGCTCGCTGGCTTTCTGCTCCTTTTTCAGTATCTCACCTTTACAACTTAATTTCCTCTCCTGTTGATTTAAATTGTTTGTTTTAAACCATTTCTTTTTATCATCTTTCCACTGATAACTGCTTTATAGGCTCGGGTAATTGCTGATTGTTAAACTAAAATGCCAGCAATAGACAATATAAATATTTGAGCGATAAAAAAAATAAATAGGCCGTTCCTGTGAACTGGCCTACGTAGAAAATTGAAAATGAAATAAACTGCGGCGATTGTGAATTTTCCAGTCTGATAATTTTTCCTTTCCAGGCCAAGCTTTTGTTCCTGTTATCACACAGTGTTCATTTGTCTCCCAGCCGGAAAGCCATGTTAAGATAACGCCATCCTATCATCTGATTGTCTTATCGAAGTTGAGCGACACAGCTCCCCCCCCAGTCACTCTGAACAATCGGACGGACTGGATGAAAAGGTTAAGTGCTCCAGACACCTCTCGTTGAAGTTTGTTGCCAAAAATGCTGGCTCAGAGAAATTAACCGCGCGCAATTTATTAGAAATTTATTTGTCACATGCCACTTCGCAGGCGCGGGCTCGCGTGGGCCGATCCTCCAGCAGCCCTGTTTAATTTCTTACGGCCTCCTCTCGACAATTCAAGTGCAAGAGTGTGCAACCCTTATGCAGCGTTTGACACCAGGGTCAGTGGAATTGCCCCACTTGAACTAAAAAGACGTTTAGTTTGGTTTGGAAAGTGAAAACTCGGACACCATTAATGTGTTTGCTCTCCCACTAGTCATGACCACAGCAAATGCCATCACCTCAAAGAAGCGGTCGGCCGTCCTCGGTTTTATTTGTTTGTTTCTTTGGAGGGTGTGAGAAGTTGTGGAGCCCGGGCTGCGGCGGACATTGGACTTGCAGGGGAGGGGGAGGGGATGGCGGGGGTGGGTTGGTGGTGGTGGTGGTGGAGGGGGGGGTTACGCGCTGACTATCCAGAAGGGAGACTTTGCAGGGAGAAAGCTATAGGGAGCTAGCAAACAAGTTAGCTAGCGACGGAGAAGGTGGGTGGGGGTGGAGGTGGCGGCGGCGATGGCGCTGCTGGGAGGGGTGGGGATTCATTTAGCCAGGCATAGCTGCTCTTGTTTGTGGTTGTCCCTGACAGCGTCGGCAACGCCGCTCCAAAGCACCTGTGTTTGCTCACTAGCTTTCCCCCAATCTGCTCGAAAAATGCTGTGAGCATGTCACATGGTGGCCAGATAGCCCGGGCACCATGGGAATACAAAAGCCGGGGCTTTTAGAACAGTTAATCATTAATGGAGGCCTCTCTTTTGTTCCCATTCAGCTCCACGCTGACAGAGGCTTTGATATTACATATGGCAGACAGGTCAGACGCAGATATAGCCAAGTACATCGACGGGAAAGTGCTTTCAGGTCGCTTTGACGCACGGCGGTGAGAGCGGATGGAAAGCGGCGTCGAGAAAGCGTCCTCCTCCGGATGAGAATCCGTGTAGATCTGTGGAGGACGGAGAAACACACATGTTAATTTTAGAGATAGAAATCTAATTTTGCTATTGTCTGCTGGTTGGAAGCGAGCTGCCAAGTATAGCGAACTATAAATGCGCTTCAGCTCAATAGCCGTCCGCTACAAGAATAAATAAATAAGGACAACAAAACTCATGAATACAGCACTGTCACTGATTGGCAGGACAGCAATAAATGGAACAAGTCTTTCATGCAACCGGAGGCCGTTTAGCATCCCCGCAATTAATTAACATGCCCTAATCTCAGTTTGCGCTCCATCTTGAACTGTCAATGAAAAGTCCAGGGCTCATTTCACGCCTGTCAAAGTGGGCTTTAGAGAAACGGGAGGGGAAAGGGAGGAAAAAAAAAAAAAAAAAAAAAAGCAACGCATGAACTTGCTTTCACAAAGCAGGGCCACATTTATCTAGCGGGGGAGATTAGGTTTGCACAGCCACATTCTTATAAAGCACTAAAAGGGTCGGAGACAAACTCTTATCTTCCATTTACCTTCGCATGGCAATGGTTCTTTATTGAAAGTTAGTCCCCGACCCCACCCCAACCACCCACCCCGCCGACCCCCCCGAGCGCTAATAATACTGTATGGGACTTGGAGAGGATAGTGGGACCACAAACATTTACGGCTGAAAATGCGGCACAAGAGCAGGCAAAGTGGCCACTCAATGCAGGATGCTTGGTGTGCCGAGAGTCAATCATTAACGTGGCACTTTTAGTGATATCTGCTCCCTCTCTCTTGCGCGCGGACTAGAAGTCACAAGATAAATGAAGGTTGCGGCTCAGGGAATGAAGTAAGACTCCATCTCACAGACTTCGGTGCTTTGGCAAACATGCCGAGCCACTCGTGGGTTTCCTTTGAGATGTTTGTGGACGGTTCTCATGCCTCACTCGGGCAACGTGTTCTCAACGGCAGTGAAATGACTCGGGTTTGTTTTCGCGCCGGCGTCAATAAAAAAAACACTTCCTGAAATCTATGATTGAAACCTCTCAACCTTCCCCAAACCAAATGTACCAGCTTCTCATTTGTTTTGTACTTCCTTATTCTGTTGTCAACCTTCGTGGAGCGAACGTCTTTTCGTGACGTTTCATGACGACGCAGTGTGATTTTCATTTCGGTGCGTGAGCGGCCATGCAGCCATAAATCTTTCCCTTCCTTACATGCAGCTTGACTTCACTGCAGCGTGTTTATTTGCTAACCCTGGTCACCGGCGATAAGGCCCCGCCGACGTCCCCAAAACTGTGGCTCGCAATCTCCCTCTTGGTGACAACACGCCCGCGTTTCCACCCACACGTTTGCACTGCGAAACCCACAATAACAGGAAAATAAAGAAATGCGGGCGCTAATAAATCGTCTGACGCTGCTATCAGGAAATAAATTAGGTCGAGCGGAGTCAGAGGATGGGCTTAACAAGTGCATGTTTCGAACAAAAGTTCCTGTTTCGGGAGGGAAGGTGCACGGGTGATGGATGGCTCGGCAAACATAGTTGACATACCTGGCCAAAGCCATGGGCCGGTCACAGCCCAGGACTGAGAGGGACATTGTGTGAGTGTTTTGAGTGTGCGTGAGTGCATCAGCTCTTCCACGGCCATCCCTCTTCCCTCCGGGGCTTCCTCTCTCCCCTCTCCTCCACTCGGGCCGTGGGGATCACTTCAGTCAGCAGAGCCCTGTTTGACAGAGACACAGCCTCCATATAAATCCCATCCTCCTATTTATTTGATGTGCAGTTCTACTAGGACGCCTTCGATCCGTCCTCAGGGAGCCCGCATCTCAAAACACTCAAATAGTCTGGGTGCGCAGATAAGCACGGGGCTGGAATTATACTCCCAAATTCCCAAATCCTTATAGAGCATTGTCCCGTTTCATTTTAAAGCGTAGAATACATAGCCTGAGAGCTGCCAGATGCTGTACAAGTGAGCTGCTGTAATTTAATGTATTGTATTTGTGTGTTACATATAGCTATAAAAGATAAATTCAATAAAAAGCAATATGTGAAGGAGAGAAAAAAAAAACATGCTTTTTTTTTTTTCATGAGTGCAGTTTGGAGCGTGGGAGATGGGTCAGTGGAGTCTGGTGGGTGAGTGGTAGACCTTTTACAGGGAACACCCAGGAATGTTTAGTTAACTCGCCCGTCGCATTCAAGCATGTGTGTCAAAGGTGTTTACAGGGTGTTGACACTCACACACTGGCAGAGGTAAGTGAACGGTATAGCCGAGGCTGCCGAGGCTGCGCTGCGTTTTCAACGGAGCTGATACGCAGCGGTGAAAATCCTCCAGCACAAACAGTGGCATGCAAATAACCAAATAAAAATACTTGTGCAATTTGTTTTTTTTTTTTTTTTTTTACCTTGCTCAGACATTAATGCAACAAACTGCTATTCCTGTTCGATATTTTCCACTAAAAGGCGCCTTTTAAACATGATTGGAAATAACACAGCATTTGTAATGATTTAGACTTTTGTCAGTATTTTCCTTTTCTTGTAATATTTGCATTGTATTTATTATTGATTTATTATTATTGTTTAATTATTATTTAATATATATCTTAAAAAAAACACAAAAAAATGTGAGTAAAGACTGACACAGAATTGGCTCCATGTAGCACAAAAACAGAAACGGGTTTATCTGAACTCCAAGGGAGAAAAGAAGAATAAATATTTCTGATTTACAGCA
The DNA here is from genome assembly GCF_022458985.1 of Mugil cephalus. Classification (NCBI taxonomy): domain Eukaryota; kingdom Metazoa; phylum Chordata; class Actinopteri; order Mugiliformes; family Mugilidae; genus Mugil; species Mugil cephalus. The sequence goes on from NC_061786.1 coordinate 7,551,022, forward strand.
ACCTGAGGCTGATTTCAACAATGGTAAATTTTAAGCCCAATACTAAAACCTTTATTTTTCTAATTATAAGCAATTATATTATTTGTTAGCCTAGTTTAGCATATTTCTTTATAACCTATAAAATTTAGGTTATTATCTATCCTCAAATTCCATCACTAGATAATTGGATCAGTAACATTAATTAAACAAAATGTGTGTTTTTTTTTTTAACATTTTAATATATATGTATATATATATCTTCAGTTAAACATATTTAATTAGAGCTTAAAATATATGTATTGACCTTTTTAATCTAATTAGTTTTCTTGTTATTATTTTGGCCTTATTCTGAGTTGTTTTTAATGTGTTTTTTTTTTAACATCATTCAAATCTTTCTTATTAGTTTTTTTTATTTTCTTTTTTGTAGTTATAATGTGAATAAAGTCTAATTGCTGCGGTAGTAAATTTAACGACGCAGTAATATGTGGTATCTCTGATTAAACCACGCTGATAATGTGCGGTTTCATTTCCCTTCGTGTGATGCCTTGGCAATAAAACACAATTACGCTGCCATATATCCACTCGTTGCAGCAAAGGGCAAACACAAGGTATGTAAATATAAATGTTTGATGACCGAAAGTTGTTGTGTGACTATAAATCACAATTCCGCATTAAAAGAAAAAAAAAAGAAAAGAAAAGAAAACACAAAATTATGTGTGTGATTTGTGTGTCGGTGAAATGGGACCTGTCACCAAATAGATTTAAAAGAAAAAATGTTTTCAACCAACACAGGGGAAGATTTTGAATATTGTAATTTTCAACAGTTAGAAAAATAATAATTCTAATAATTGTATTGTTCTTATTTAAACCTTAAATGCTATTTATTTTGTCTGAAATATCTGAGTTTTAAATAAAAATAAATGTGTGCCAAAATTCTGATAAAAGCTTTTATGCTTTTTAATCTGAAACTGAAATGCCAAAAATCTAATTGCACGCAAGCCGCAACAGCAAGCTGTCTGTCTGTCTGTCTGCCTGCCTGCCTGTCCATATGACCACCCACAGAGAGCTGTAGGACATGAAGTGGAAGGCTCCAGCCGTGTTCCTACCAGCCACGCTGACCTACAGGTGACAAAGCAGCCAACCTGTTAAAGTGCCTGTACACCCAATTACTTTAGGTCACATCACATCCACATTTAGCGACTGAACCGCACACCGGAGAGCTGCAGGCATCACTCACGCCGCCATTGTTTAAGGGTAATTGGAGGAGTGTTGTAAGTTTCCTATGACTCACGCAGCTCTTTTCTCCACCCATGAATGCTAGGAGATTGTAGGCCGTGGTTAACTTAAAAAACGGAGTCCTCTCAACTCATAAATTACACGGCCACGGACAACCTTAAGCGGTGTTGAAATGCCTCGAACAGAGCTTTATTTCAGCGCTGCTGGAGCGTGAAGCTGAGAGCACCACCCCACAAGGAGCTTGGCTCTCACAGGCACAAATAAGACAGCCATTTATCTTGCCATACCTGAGGTCTGACATGCTGGCAAAACCCCACCGGCGCACCATAGGTGAACGTGAAAACAAGCACTTACTGTTTCTTGATGATGTCGCTCTTTGAGGCAGCGCTCCCGTAAACGGGTCCTATCTTTTTTCTTTTTCTTTTCTTTCTTTTTTCTTTTAACAAGGACACCTGTGAATAAAGTCTGGTCTTAAATTTTTAAATTTCTGCCCCAAACAAAAGGGGTTTCCTTCCTGGGACCTGCCTTGGCACAACTACTGGCACTTTGAAATCTGATCTGATAGATTAAGAGCTTAGCCAATAGAATAAACCATTGTGGAGTCATCGTGGGTGAAAAAAAAAAGAGCAGTTTAATGCAATGTGCGTAAGTGTATAAGATGCTTGTAGCCGAATATCATCGCCCTCTTCGGATACATTGCCACTCTTTAGAAACATATACAGACGATGCATTTAAGTGCTTGTGTAAATGCGACAATAAAACCGGAGCCGGTGGACATCTTTTCTCAAAGGCTTCCTTCACAACATCATATTGTGTTGAAATTATCCTCAGTCTGACCACCCAGGGGGTCCCTGACACCACAACCTTTACAGAGGGGGATGGGCTCCTCTGTGTGTGTGTTTGTGTTTAGGCAAGTGTCTGCTCACATGCATGAATATGCTCCTTCATCTTATGTGTATTGATCTTCCTCTGACATCCCTGCTTTTCTTCTTCTTGCCTTTTTTTTTTCTTTTTTTAACTTGTTTGTTTATTTGCTTCTGATTCATTTACTATTGTTATTTTATTCCCGGCAGACCTCGACGGGGAAGCGCGCTGCCTCCCCATTTCCTGCCCACGCAGACAGCGGCACCCGGACCAAATGTGAATACGCATTCGGCAGAGAACTGGTCAATGTAAATGCAAACACAAACCAACACACCAAAACAAAAGGGCACAATATGGATCCTTCTCTCAGCCAGGGCCACTACACTTGCTCTGTTTGCCCTCTCCTCTGGTTGGAGTTGCCATTAGGTCATATAATGCCCGCATCTCATTTCTCCCTCAAGAGCCCTCAGAGGCTTTCTGCTTTTGGCTGGAAAAGCACATTTCTGTCGGGTGCTAGAGACAAGAGTCCTGACTTTAAATTTACTCGCATTCCACATCAAACTCTTAATCGTCGGGTTAAATAGATTTAAGCTACTGTGAAAGGAAAAAAAAAAAAATCCAGTCTCGTGGAAAAAAAAAAAACGCCTGGGTGTCGTTATCGCACTCGGTGCTTGACTTGTGCTTCCTACTCTAAGACAAGAAGAGGGGTCAGCTGTGTCCCCCCCCTTCCCCTCCTCCTAGGCCACAACCCTGCCTTTTATGGCGAAGAGAGAGCAATTCAACCCCTAAACGAGTACACACGCTAAGGTGAACAGAGATACACGCGATAACCCGTTCAATTAGAAAACACGGTCGTGCCGGACAGAATGCGGACAGATAAATGACCATACAGTATGGCGTACAATGGGAATTAAAAGTATAGGGCAGCTGCGCTCTTATCTGGCCGGGGAAGAAGAAACCAGGCAACAAAGGGAGGCCTAAGACTAAGAGGCTTGATGCATGGGAAAGCCATGGGCCGGCCATTGTGGCTGCCCTTCTGCTGAGCAAATAGTCCAAACTGTTCATTCCCCATCTCCCATTCTCTCGCCGGTACATTGTTTGTGTCCTTGCATTTCATTCTGACTGGGGAAGATTGCTCTCAGGGCCAGTGAGCAAACAGTCCAGAAAAGAGCCAGCTATCTCCTGCCGTTCCCAGGAGAACTAGCATTTTTATTTCAGCTCCAAGCTGTCAAAGGATTGGAGAGTTTATGTCAGGATCCTGAATTAATTGCTTTAAGCCTCGGGGCCGACGCCGGCGTTTTTATCACCAAATGTTCGGTAAAATGTTTCCTAGCAAATTATGCAGCCTCCACCTCCCTCCACCCACCCACCCCCACCACCTCACCCGCCACCTTCTCTCTCTCAATGGCCAAACATTTGGTATTGGATACATACAGGATGAGTTTCACACAAATGATGTGTTTAGTTGTTGTGACGGCACAATGGTGTGAATAGTGATGGGCTCTAGCGCGGCTGTCGAGGATTTGGTGGAATGAAGGCAAACAGAAAACTTTTGTGCGTGCGAGTGAGTGTAAATGTGTGTGTTTTCTTTCTTTTTTGTTTTTTTTTCCTCCACGACGGTAGGTCGCACGAGCCAAGCTTGGCGATAAAAAAAAAAAAAAAAAAAAAATGAATAAGCTTACAGATGCCTCAATAAACCATAGCTGTCGAGACATTTGGTGGACCAAGCTTTAGAGGCTCCAAACTGTCCCCCCTGAACTGCCAAACTGACTTCAGAACCGTCTGTCATCCTCGTATCCATCCCCTGCTCCTGCTCGGTTAATAACTATACACTGTATATCATACATTTGGATCTGCACAACTCTCGTGAATGCCTACACTCCATATGGCTCCTTAACTACTTTGTCAACTCAAACAACTAATTTAAAGACAAACTTTGCGCCACATTTCTTTGCAGTGCATTGATCTTTATTAATAATAGTGGAAATCTTGATACAATTTTGGCTCCTTGCACAGTTTTGAATCCACTGTATCTGTCTCACATATTCCTTTTATCCTATTGCTTTTCACCAACATCGGTGTATCCGGATGTTGCGTTGTCATGGCCAACAAACAAGAACAGACAGTCCAACGGTTCTCGTTTTAAAACCGCAAGCATTGATTTATATTCTGCTGTATGTACTTATCAGACAACCTGTCACCGACCCATCACTGGACTAGAATAAGTCGAGATGGATTCCTCTTATCTAAATACTGATAGGGCTTTTCTTCCCAAAAACATTCAGCTTCTCATCACATGGAAGTTTTGCATGCGAAGGGAAGCCGGTGAGAAATTTGCATCAGCGCGTAACTGCAACTGACACCTTGACCTCAAACTGTGGCTGGTTGTAACAAGTCTGAACCCACAGCGAGTGTAACTGTTGCCAAAGGCATCACAAATATTTTATGGCGCGTTATCGTTCGCACCGAGCACTTGAAGGTAATGGTGTCCCAGCTCTGACCAATAAATCTGCCGGTTGACTCCTTAATCTGAAAGGATATTAAGTGACAAACACCGTGGTGTTTCTGTCAGCGTCAAGCAGGCGAGGGTTAAATAGTGTGTATCAAGGGACTACTCTGCAGTGAGGGGAAACATACAGGCCTCATCCTTCACTATAATCTGCTCAACAGCCCTATAGACACCTCCCAGCTTTCCTCGATCCTTCAACCGAGCATCCGTCTCTCCTTTATAAATAACACAGCCATTTATATGGGATTAAATTGGGGATTAATTTGATTCAAGTCAGGGTATGGGAATTCATTAGCAGGCTGACAGTGGCACTATACATGGGGAGAATTTAATTTGAATTCCCCCGAGGGAAGCACTATGAAGCCCTGGAGCCGCGTTGAAATGGAGGTCTGAAAAGACAAGGGGGGATATTGTTACGCTCCTTAGATTTGGACACTAGTAAGGTGGCTCTTTATCGCCGTTGATTGGTTGTCATCAAGTCCAGATGAACATTTTTTATTAAATGAGAGCATCCCGAAGCGGATAGACCGTGCTGGCTGGAGAGATGGGTTTATCTGAAGGAAAAAGGCTAAGCCTCGCAATTGGCCCCGTCTGTCTGCGCGGATCAAGAGTAGTTCCTGTCGCCCCCCGTGACGCTGAAGACGCACGCACGGCTCCTTTCGCCCGGATTTGGTTCTCACTCGTACGGTATTAAAATGAGCACATTATTTGAATGTCAGTGATTCTCATGAATGTTGAGATGGCATATCGTTCGCGGCCGTTCCCCGACAAGCCGCGAGGTGTAAAGTAAAGACATTAAATTCAACTTGGGCCCAGATTACAGAATTCACCCCTGCAGAACAGTGTCCTGGCATTCTCTAAATTGGACAAGTCCCATTGTAAGATAGCCTATCATTGTGCACATGTCTGTGTAGGAGAACATATGCAGGACAAAATATTCCGTAGTTTGTTATTCCGAGGACAGCTCTGGGGGCACACGGGCTTGTTTGCCTTTGCTGGAAGAGGAGATTGGATTGGGGGTTTAAATGAATCGCTGGCGCACCACGTTTATAGGTTTCATTAACTTTTAATGAGTTGGGTGTCCTTCGCTGCGATTGGCTGGCAGAGGATTGCCTTCACTTCCTGGAACTGGGGCTGAGGGGGAAGTGAGGAGACGCTGCAGCCTGTTGGCTTCCATGTCATGGCCATGTGCTGCTGAATGTGCCACAGAGGGTGGAAATGGCTCGGAAAAAAAGGAGATATAATGTGGTACTATTCATCAGCGCTGGCAAGGGCTGGAAATCTGGAGGTATGGAGCCTCGGGGGGAATAAAGAAACCGTGGCAGATCAATCACAGCCAAGTAGGCGTCTCTTCACCACCGCTGACTGACATATCATTTTACGGTAGCTCTGCCAACGAGGTGTGATCTCAAAGACGGGCACGAGGCCCGCTGGGAAATGCCTGCGGAATTACCAAAAGAGTCACCAATACCTAACTTCATATTTTGAGCATCTTTAATCTCCGTCCAATATGGTATCTTTCTGCCTGGTCGATCACACTTCTATTATCTCGCATGGAGGGGTTTTTCTGTATGCTTTATGTTTCCTCTTCAGAAGCTAATCTCCCCCTCCAGTGCGGGGCTGAGCCTCACTTCAGTGCTCCTGAGAAACAAAAGCTCTGGCGGGTCATCTCCATTTTTATCTCTGACATAAGACGGAACGCTCCTCTTCAAAAATTGACATTATCTCCGTCACCTTTGGTATTCAGTCCGGTCTCTCTGCAGAGACGGGCCTGCTAGGTGAGGGCTGCCTCTCTTCCATTTGCATGACGACAGAGCTGTGTTGCAATACCTCGGCGAGGAGAAACGCTGACCATCCATCCACTTCCAGCCTTATAAAAGCAGCAGGGTAGTGAGAGGCGCCCCGTCCTGGCCTGAATAGATTGCCTTAAGGTCACTGCATGTCCCACCAGCTGCTGCCTCACAGTACTCAATGGGCATTGTTGACGGACCTCTCTCTCACTCCTTCTCTCTCTCTCCCTATATCTCTCTCTCTCTCAGGACATGAAGGAGTCCTGCACTGGAATGTCACGTAGTCGTGTCAGAGTAGTGCGGACACATCACAGTTAGCGTCCGCATTCTCACCCTGTCCATCCCGCCATCCCTCTCCGTCTCTCCGTTTCTTTCAGTCTCCCCGGCGGCGTTCTCTTTCACACACACACCACCTCCTTTTCATCATCACCATCATCGAGACGCGCCCGATGACCTCGCCACACATTAAGATTCACAAAATAATGGCTGCATCTGTCTGATGTATTCACTGGGAAAATTGGCAGCGTTTTACTGAGCATTTATTAATAGTAAAAGTGAATAGCTAAAATATGGAGAAACTGCTTCATCTGAACAGGATAGAAATACATTTTTATTAAGATAAATAAGGGCCTTCTATATTATTTATTTCTCTCTGCAGGTTGTTAAAAAAATATAAATCAATGATACACATATAGTAACGCATAAAGTAATACTAATTTATGAAGAGGCCACACTCACTAAAACTAAGCAGTTCTTTTACAACTTCAAAAATCTGCCTGAGGTTTAATTTATTTAACTTTTTTTCCTGTTTTTCCTTTTTCTTTTTTTTTCAAAATAAGATATCAACTTAATGTAAGTAATTGGCCCCAAACTCAATACTCGAGGCCTTTTAGAAACCCATATGCACAGTGCTGCTTGCAAATGACATAGCATGCAATTAGATTCAATTGCTAAATACTATATTGTATTTTCCCAACGTTCAATGCCAGTTGTCTTGATGTTGTTTAACCCAAAATGTGGCCAAAATGTGGGAAAACTCCACAACGTAGGTACAGGAATATATGAATGTTTAAGTGCAATTTTCTTCTTTTAAAGTTAACATAATTAAAAAATATTAGCGTACAGTATGACAATAGAAATAATCATCTGCATTTTGATTTGCAAATTAGCACGTTTTTATGTAAGGCGTTGTTAATATTTTAATTTGTGCTCCTAAATTCTAACAAATTTATTAAAAATATGATACATGAAAATACCTAATAATAATAATAATGATAATAATTATAATAAAACACGAGTGTAATGACAGCTTTGGGACAGAATTATTCCCGCTGCAATGTAGAACAATATGTTTCATTCATTTGCTTAAAATTTAAACGAAATTAATTTGCATCCCCCGTTTATTTTTGTTTGTATTATTATTATTATTATTGTTATTATTATTATTTTCACACACTTCTCGGAACAAAACGGTGATTTAATATATTTATATATATATTGATCCGCTGATGAGTGCGGAGAAAGCTGGAGACACGTACGGTGGCTGGAGGGTCGGGGCAGCGGAGCGTCGCACCGGTCTGGGCCGCCTGCTGAGAAACCATGGGTGGCTTTCAGTTTTGACTTTGTGGTCCCTTTAATATACTGAGGGACGGCAGTTTGCCTTGCTAAGATATGGGATTAGGAGTGTTTCTGGTGAAAGAGGAGTTAAGTCGGGCTAGTGTGGACGGTCCCTCCCCTGCAAAAGGCTGAGACAGAATTACAGCTTGTTGGACCGGTGTCCCGCCGTCGCCATGGAGACAGATCTACTTGGGTGTTCCAGGGCTGCAGCGCTGCAGAGAACCCATATAGGTGCGGCGGACACCCCGCTGCGTGCACTGCGTAAAAACCATCCGACCCCCTCAAATTACAATCTGGTTTAATAAACTGACACATCCTGATGAGTCCGGCAATTACTGATGATCGAAGAGTCCTTATTGTCAGGCCGATCGGAGGATTGATTTGTCTCGTTCGCGCACAGACCTGACTGCTCTGTCTGCTGCTCCCTCTGATGCCAATAATCCTAAAATATTTCAAGCGATTTAAATGTATTAATTCCCCTCTTCCACGGATAAAACTCGGATCTTATAAATTGCAGCTATACGTGCCATCACCCTGCTATATCCTGTTCAGTTGACGCCCATGGGTGGATGCGCGTGTGGCTTATGGCGCTCTGAGTCATTCCCTGAAAATAGGGGCCCAAACTCGCCAAGGCATTAAAACGCATCGCTGTAGGGGAAGTGTCTCACTTTGGTGGGTCTGGTGCAATTAGAAGCTATTTAGAGACAAAGAAGAAAAATGAGGCAAACCGTTTATTGTCTCAGCGTAGCCTAAACATTTAAAAAAGACGCTGCACTTTTGTCTGTAGATCAGCTTGTGAAGAAGAATATCATTCATATCAATCATTTTGTGATTCTGTGCGCGCGTATTTATAGAGAAACTTTTTTTTTCTTCTAAATTTCTATTCCACGTATTATTTTCGGGTAGAGTTGACCTGCGGTCGACGTCAGTTGCCTGAAAAAGATTCGTTTGGGCGCATTGCGCCTCTGAGAAAAAGACTTCAGGCCTTAAACAAAAAAATATGAACATAAAAGATGCAGAGAAATCAGGTTAGCGAAGTAAAGAAGAAGGGGGAAAAAAAAGATCAACAGGCTGAACCATCCTTTATTCAGTTGCTATAACAACAGATGTGCTCCCCTATGATGGCGCGTCAACGGAGCTGCGGAGGTATCCTCCGCCGTGATGGGTGAAGCCTGTGTGAAGTTAGGGGAAGGTGCGGTGAAGTGGCCTCGGTGCACTTTTGTCCGCCAGTACAGATTGAGGTTGGTTACCTTTGAACCGGCCAATCTCCAAAAGGCCATTCCCGTGTCGGTGCGCGCTAGAGGGGGCTTGACTGGGGTTATCCCGCCTATGCAAAAGGTCGGAGGAGAGTTGAGATACAATAGTTGGAGATATTTTAGAGTGATCTCCTTCTCGTCGAAATTTAAAAACGGCCACGTGGACTTTATTTGTAAAGGCAGAAATATTTATTATTATTATTTTTATTATTATTGTTACTATTATTATAGGTATTAATCATGAGTTAATTTTAAAATATTATCAGGAACAGTTGCTTTTACGCATTAAAACGTTCCAGTTTGTGAACTAAATAAAAGCCGTATAGCCCTTAATTATTTTTATATTTTATATTTTGCAAATTTGCGTATTGTCATATAAATACTGGAGCATACAATTAAAAACAAATCAATCTAAATCGATGTATGTAGATTGTCATATAAAAGCTGTGAGGGGTCAGCCGCTTTTATTGCGTTCAGAGCGTCGAGCTTGATATCAATCAGCCGCACACTGCAAAAAATACCATCATGTCCACAAAGAGTCTCATGTGTCTGTGAACAAGAGAGGGGATCCGCCAGTTTCATCTGCTAGAAGCGCTATTGCCTTTCCAGAAAAAAAAATCAATGTTAAATTTTTACTTTAAATGATTTTCTTTTAGTTTTTTTTTATTATTATTATTTATTTATTTATTTATTTTTATTGGCGGAACTGGAAACGCGTCGAACAACGCAATCGGTGCGAAATCTGTCCCGAATAAAACTCATATCGACGAACAGCTTCGTCGCCACCTTGGCAAAGTTTTGCAGTGCATAAACGCTGATCCCTCCATCAAGCACAACAGAGACGCGGAAACTTGACGCAGCCTCCATCACACAACCTGCAGATCTCCCCGGCTTTGCCACCACCCTGTCGCGAAATCCAATACGTCTCATGAATTTTGGGATATCATCCTCTGCCCCCCCACCCGCGTACACTGTGCACGCCGCGGGGACGCCCGTCAAACCATCCCTCCCTTCCGAGCCCCCCCTCCCACCCCCCCACCCCCGAAAAACCACAAAAGCTTTAAGGACGTTATATAGAAATAAAAGCTTCGTACCTGTGCAAAATAGCCGGCGCTTGTTGTTGGCAAGGCGCACAGGAGCCCATTGTAGAAGCTCGCCTTCTGCCTTCTGCAAAGGGCTCCAGACATCACGGCATTTATTTGAGCTCAAACTCTGTCACTGTTGACTTTAGCACAAAGCAAAGATTTCACTGCCCCGCTAGTTAAAAAAAAATGATTATTTTACAGAGATATCGATCAGTGTGCTATAAAAAAAATCAGCTTAGCATTATATGTCTAAAATGAATAGAACGAAATTTAATGTCTGTGTAAATTTACAGAGCCGCGGCGTCCTATTCAAAGTTTACACTTGTGCAATTTGGTTTGTGTGTGTGTACTCTTCCTATATGTGGGCATAGCCTCCACTCTATTGTTTACTGGCTTTGTTTATTCGCAGATCACGCTGTTTAAAGTACGATCTGTAAAGAGGGTCTGGAGAATAAACGCGCACTTTAGGCCCTACGTGTTCAGAAGTCGAAGGGCTTGTGGTTTGGTTATAAGAGGGGGAGGGAGGCGGAGGGGTGTCCCCAAACCGCCTGGCCTTGGATTTGAGCGCGGGGCAGGAGGGGAGTTGGATTCATTTGGTCGCAACTGGCCTATCTTATCTAACAAGAGGGGAGGGTCCGGCTACTTTAAAAAAAACAGGGAGTAGACAATGGAGGCCCAGATTGTGGGGAGAGAAGTTAGAGCATCGCATTCAGGCGCCTCTGTTCCCAAATCAGCCCCCTTTCCCAGGGACCATTCTCCTGCGCCACGGGAGGCTGTTTTATGTGACAATGACACTTAATCTTATTCACTGATCTAAACTTTGCTGTGTGAAGGAGGGAGGGAGAGAGGGGGGGAGAGATGGAGGGAGGGGGAGACGTGTGACTGACAGGTAAGCATGATGTCTGAGTGACATTTTCGCTCGCAATGCGCCTCACTGTATGTGTGGGAATTTGAATGGATGCTTTTAATACATGTAAATGCTCACTCTCCCACCAGCTCTACTCACACACGGAGATGAAACGGTTCCCGATTATCAGTGTATTATATTAATTTTTTTTTTTTTATTGTATTTCCTGATGTGAGTTCCTGCCGAAAAACACAAGTTCAGTCATTTGACGCAATCTTTCCTTCCCTGGGTTGTTGGTTGTCAGTGTTCACACGAGCTTCATAATATTGTTAATATTGTAAAGTAGCTGACGTGTTGGGTAGAATTATATATATATATATATATATATATATATATATATATATATATATATATATAGATATATATATAGATAGATATAGATATGTCTTAATTTGTGTTCGGGATTAATGAGCATATATTTGTTTTGTTTGCATTTCCTGGAGACAGATTGCTGCCCATTGTTCTCGGTTTTATCCAGCAAAGCTATTAATCCCATGCTGAAAGCGTGCGCCTTTATTAAAGCAACACATTCCACAATGTTAAAAAAAAAAACTTCAACTTTTAAACTCAAACTTCTCTTTTCTTTCTCTTTTTTTGCGCATGCTTTCTAAGTTTTTGTGTTATTTTTTTATTTTTTTGTGCCAAAGCTGGATAAATGAAAAAAGTGTGTTCAGCTTAATGTACATCTTTACTCAACAATTTCAAGTTTTGTATATTTAATGAGTATAATTTGTGCAAATGAATTATAATTAATTATTTAATAGTTATGCGTATTGCTTTGACATTTTAATTGTGCGGTTCTTAATTGGAGCAAAAATGCCGCAAACGCAATTTATTGTAATACTGGAGACACTAATTTAATACTAGACTATTGCTAAATTTTGAATACTACTAATAACTAATGATAATAATAATAATAATAAAATAATAATGATAACCCAGACTGAAGCAATAAAGTTCCAAACACTTTCAATGCTTAAACCCTCAGTACTAGTAATAGAAATAATAATGATAATAATAATTGTCAAACACCATCGTGTTCAGAAAACAAAACCATTAACACTTTAATATAGATTCTGTTCTTGTCACTACAAGAATACACATATACAAGCCATAAATAGGAATTACACAAATGATTGAACAAATCCTGCGAGGCATTTAAATTCATTGAGGAATCCAGTGATGCAGGTGGAGGCTATTTTACAGCAACTTCTTGTTTGTCTTTGGGGTCCATTCCTGAAGCCGACTTCTGAACAGATCTCGTCACATTATCGTTACTTAGTTAATTCATTCATTATTATTATTATTATTATTATCATCATCGTCATCGTCATCATCAACATCCGCTTTCAAAATAATTAGGCTACGAACAAACTCGACAACTAAAACGGTGGGAAACGTCAAAAATATCTGAAATACATATTGTACACAAAGTCTATATTTTTTTTTTTTTTCCGTCGTCTTTACAAATGTACAAATCGAATGGGAAGAAAGTCCACGGCGGGTGCGAGGGGTTTGCAGGAGTTTATGAGGAGTTCATGATTGGCCTGGAATACACGCCTTGGTAGTAGGCTGTGTCGGGTATGGATGAGGAATCCAGGCCGGCTTTCCCCGCCATGGAGCCCATGGAAAGAGCTCCGGCCATGGGGGAGCCGTAGCCGGAGTAATGCATCACCTGCTCGTAAGTCTTTAGGTCCATTTTGTGATGCTGCTGCTCCGAGGACATGAGGTTGTTGATGGAGAAGGGGTGGTTGAAGGAGTAGTGGTGCTCCGGCTTCAGGTGGGCGTCGTGCGCGAGGACAGAGTGGTGCTGAGACATGAGGTGCTGGCCCTGCGACACGGGCGAGGCGGCGGTGTGCTCCGGGCTCAGGGCCTGGCTCGCCTTCATGTCCGACAGGGACCTTTTGTGGTCGCTGGAGGAAGTGTTGGAGTGCGGGGACTCGTTGCCGTTGCAGCTCTCCGAGCTGCTGTTGGAGGAGCCGCCGTCCCCGGGCTTGCGGCCGGAGTCCTTCATGGGCATCTTCTTCTCGCACTTGAAGCGCTTCTGCCTCCTCAGATAGCAGCCGTTCTCAAACATGTTCCCGGAGTCCGGGTGGAGAGTCCAAAAGGAGCCCTTCCCGGGCTTATCCGGCGACCTGGGCACTTTCAGGAAACAGTCATTGAATGACAAAGAGTGGCGGATGGAGTTCTGCCAGCGCTGCTGGTTCTGTCGGTAAAAGGGGAAGAGGTCCATTATCCACTGGTAGATCTCGGCCAGCGTCAGCATCTTGCTGGGAGACTGCTGGATGGCCATGGTGATGAGGGAAATGTAGGAATACGGCGGTTTGGCGTGCGTGTAGCTCCTGCGATAGGTCTTAGGGTCCCTGGACCTGTTGATGTTAGACTGTCCGTATATGGGGCTCATGGCGTTCATGTTGGTGTAGGATGTCAGGGCGTTCATGGACGCGGGCTGCGCGGTCATGGGGCTCATACTGGGGCTCAGGGCTGCGCTCATGGCCGTCATCCCCGCGCCCATGCCGTTCATGGCTCCGGTGCCCGGCGACATGCCGGTCATGGAGGGGCTCATGCCCGTGTTGACGTATGACATGTTCATGGAGTTGGCCGTCATGTTGGCAGTGCTGCTCATGCCGGACATGCTCATGTAGGTATTCATCGAGTTCATTCCCAGGCCCGTGTTCATGTTGCCAACCGAGGTGTAACACTGTCAATGAAGGAAAGAGGCATTCATGAGTTTCATTTGGCACCGGCGTTATAAAGCGAGGAAATAAATGGCACTAATATTACCAAATACGGATATTAGTTATTCTTTAAGTCTGATAAAATCCCATTATTGTTTAATCCAGAACCATTCTCAGAAAATATATTTTTTATTGCGCACCGCCTCGTAAATGCTGAAACGGTTTATTAGGCGTTTGCCTTAGGCGTAAATTCGCTTAAAACACTTTAGATGCACACATTTAATAATAATGTATTTATTCGCGCGATTGTGCCGAATAGTCTGAGCAAATTAATCCGCTAAAACTGTGAAATGTCGGGCGAAATGTTTGCACCCAATTTGACTGTGCTCACAGGGAAATAGCGACTGCAGCACAAATATTTGAATCAGCCTCCCTGAAATCAAACAGTGCAGATGTTTATCGAGAGGAAACGTGACAAAAAAAAAGAGAAAAAAAAGAATCTGTTTTAGCAAAGACACGTATAGACTTATGAAATTATAATCCGAGCGAAAAGTTTCTTCCCCCCTACATGTCAAGCAACTTTGTTAGGATAGCGCGCTGCGTGGAGATGGGGGAGGATTTGGAGGCGCCTCAAGTCAATATTTGATCACAAAGTTAATATTATCTCAGGGCTAATATTGAGTTGTATAAAATGGGATCGGCTTTAGACGGAAAAAAATATATATTTAAGGTACCCACCTCAGGCTCTCCGTAGTAGGTGCTCCAGTCGGTGTGTTCGTGTCCTTCCATTTTAACTGCTCCAAGCATCATGGAGGACTTTCACAAAGCGTCTCCCAGCAGAGGAAAAGCCAAAAAGTCTCTCTAATAGCAGGTGACTGGGGACCACTGGGTGTATTTGGGTCGTCGGTGTGTCCCTTCGTCGAGAACTGGCGCATGTGTGTCTTATGGAGCCAGCCGTGAGACGCGTCTGTCAGTGACTGGAGTTCAAATGACGCTCCGTGCTGCTTGTTAACGCTGTGATATAGCTCTGTGCGCTAGGCAAGCCTCCAATCCCTACTTCTACGCCTTGGGCCCTATTTGAATAATCTCCTCGCACCTAGGCGTGAGACTCCTCAAGCTTCTCCCCCCCTCCACCTCCCCCAATTGTACACCTGCGCCGACTGAAAAGAACAGTTTCATATGAAAAGCTTCATTATAAACTAATCTTATTGTATTTTGGCTGGGGAGGGAGAGGGGAAAAAAGAGGGGGAACTATAAAAAGGAATGTTTGGCGCTCTTCCTTAGTGTGCTCCTTTCATTACGCACATCCTCCAACGTGCTTATCATAATCCATTTTTATTGCGCTGTGTTCGAGGAATTTATTGCCCGAGCCTGCCGGTAATAGTTGATTATTTTACGGAGGAACACGAACATGTTCATCTACCAAGAGAAATGCGCATGAAGGATTGTTTTTAGGCAAATGAACCCATTGATTGAGACAAACATCACACATTTACTGCAAGGGTTGCACATGTTTATATTAAATTGCACATATTCAAAAATCTGCAATATTAACCTGAATAGAACAACGACCTTACAGCTGCAGTGTCTTCATTTCTACTTTATAATTTCCACTTTTTTTATTTTAATTTTATAAAGTGACTTAATGTTTCAGTGACATTATAAACCCTTATTAAACAGTTCCAATCAAAACGCCTTTTCCTCCCGTTACCATTTTCCTCAACTGTTTCTTGATATTTACCCAAGATGTTTAAAGCTGATTTTGTAATGACAGAATGACGGTTTCTGAACGTTTTAATTAGTGTTGAATGTGGCTTCGGAGCGCCCTCTCTCGGCCATTTCCGTCAACTGACTTTGCTGTGTGTGGCACAATGAACTGAGAGATTGTGAAACGTTTTTTAAAAAATCGCTAGAATGTGGGCTCTTCTTTTGCGTTTTGACTCCAAAAAGATGTAAAAAAATAAAATAATGAAGGTGCAATATTAATAATAATAATAATAATAACAATCCCCAACCCCGTCTTTTTATTTGCTGACTCTATCATACGGACTATATAAATCCTAATTGGGCTAATTTATCCATTAGATAGTGTTTTGGTTCCGCTCCTGAACGGCAGAGGTTCACCTTTACGGTTCGCCGCGACAGTAGCTGACTTCTGAGGACCTGGTTTGTCGAGGGGGCCCCTTAAATCTCCGGACCCGTACAGTATTTGTATGACACAAACATCAAGGTGAGGCTGCAGAGCGGTGCCAGCCACGTGTCGGTAGTTGTACATCTATTTGACCGCATATTTACGCAAGAGCATAACTATCAGTATAGAGCCCCATTAGTAAAGGCGAGTAAACCCGTCGTGTTGACGAGGGACTAACACGGTCTGCTTAACTTGGAAATGAGATCATGAGAAAAAGCTGCGTGCGTGTGTGTGTGTGTTTGAGGATTTGGGATTGCACCGGCGGAGAGCTGGAGACGGTCAGACCTGCGCCTTCTCGGCTCCACTCCCTCATTATTTCTAATTAAAATGGCATTAATTTTGACAATAACAAAAGATGTTAAAGCAGACATCCCTCCGACACTCCTACATGGGATTTGTATTATTTTAAGGGCACGTTTGCATCCACGGGTAATGAGTTGCGTTCACATGTATAAAATACTAAACATTTAATATATCAGTTTTGCTCGTATTTAAGGCTGAATCTGTTGCATAAATCTTCTAAAATGGTCCCAAACTGACTCGGACCTCCGTGTGCGCGTGGACCATCGTTACGCAACCATCTCGGGTGCTTTTCAGTGTCAAAAATGTATTTTCCACGCATGTGTGCAGACTTTCCCCGACTGCTTTCTCCAGCATTAATTCTAAAATCAAGTGCACGCAGTCTGAAAACACAAACAATCGATGCAGACTTTTGGATATTTACAGATGCAGAACCCCAGCATTTCTAAAACCGACCCTGACCTGCGTGACATTGTGTTCTTGAATGAGACATGTTGCTAATTCCACGGTTAATCATCAACCTGTCAGAGTCCTCTCACATGGGTGAAGGTCACATTTTGGATTTAGTCAAAAACAAAAACCTCACCTGAGGCCTCCATCCAGTTGCTATAGCACCCTGTGTGGTGTTTTGTATTTATCCTCTGATGTAAGGTGTGTGTGTGTGTGTGAGAGAGAGAAAGATATCTCACAAAAATCCCTCCACAACAGTAATACTGGCGTCATTACTTTTTCACATGAGGCATAAAAAAAAAAAAAATTGGGCAACATCGCTTCTGGGCTATGAGTCTGACTATGTAGAGCTAGAGAACTGTAACATGACTCCTTTATGTCTCTGTTGGGCCTGTCAGTGGAACAAATCCTCCCGAACAAAGCCATTGAAACCAGTTTTGTCCTGCTGATGTGCTATTTTTAATGTGTTACGGTCTCGGTTTTCGAAAGGGGCGTAAATTGTGTGCCCCCACGCCGCAGCTTTCTCAAAGGCTCGTCTCCAAGTTGCGACACTGCAGGAAAATGCACTCTTTATTTACAACAATAGCAACGGGGTCGGCCCCTGCGAATTTGATCAAACCTGCAGCGGTGGTGGTGGCGCTGGAGCCAGCTTTGACTCACTGATCCTTCATGGATGAGTGTCAGGTGATAAGTGAAATGCCACAGCTCCAGATTCACTGCGCTGCGCGCAAGCACAAACAAATGTAAGCCCGTTAGTGAATGACAAAACATTAAGTTGCATTTGTGCTAATGCTGCGAGCCGTAGTGCAAATAAAAGGCTTTTTTCTTTCCTTTTACGTGCAAGAAATGTGTTGTTGTTTTTCACTTTAACCATAAAAACGCCTTTTTGTGTTCTATTATTCCTGACACTAACCCTAAACCGAGCGGCAGCCATATTTATTTAGTCCAAATCTTTTAAACTGAAACGCAGTCAAATGTCAATTTTGATTTATTTCATGTGCAGCATGCAAGTTAAAACATTATTTTTTTAAACTGTTTTCCGCACTCTTCCGGCCGTTGCTTGCAGCGTTCGCTGTGAGTCATTGTGTTCCCTGCTCAGGCTTTCACCTTGTGCATACACGGCACACGAGAGCCGAGCTGCATTCACTTGCACTCGCAAGAATGAGTCAAAACGGGCCGTGCAGCTCACCGTGTTCACGTGAGTTATTGAGTGAATATATGTGTTTATATATGTGTCAGTATATGCAACCGTCCCTGCACCTGCCGCCACATTCATCTCCTTCTTCATCAGTCGGCCTCCGTGAGGAGCGGTGTCAACGTTTCACGCCTCCAGGTGTTGTTCCTTCGCTGCTTGTGACGAGGGAAAAGAGCCACTAAGTGGAGAAAGTTTAATGACTCAGTTAAAGAAGTGTAAGCACAGCACCTAGGCCCTAAAATGATTTCTTGGGTGCAGGATAGGGGAGGTGTGGTGGAGGTGGGGTGGGGGGGCTCTGGGAGAGGGAGGCGGAACACTTGGAACATTCCTTCAAACACCCAGGAGTTGTTGACGGGAACGTGTTAACTTTAAGTTTCAGCTTTCAAAGTAAGGATTTTTTTTCTTTTTTTCCTCCAACCGAAATTCAAAGATCCACTTAAGAATGTGCCCTTTTCGTGCCCTTTGTGCCAAGCCACACAAAACAGCACGGGGCGAAAGGTTAAGCGCGTAATTCGTCAAAATAAAATTAATAACCGGAGTTTTCCTCTTGGAAAGTGTCGGAGGGAAAAAAAAAAAAATGTTTGCTGCCAACTTGCCTGTGGTGACAGTAAACATTCCAGAGCCGGGCTGGAGTTTGGACTTGCCATTATCTGCCACAGCTGTGACAACGCCTGTTGGCTGCAGGTTTGTGGCTGGCCACACTGTGTTTACCTGGAAATGAATCTGAAAAGCGGCCGGGACTGGGAAGGCACACAAGCCGGCTAAATAAAAACCATTGCGACGGGATGCGGTGGGAGGGAGTCCAAAGTTATTGCGCTGGCCCCCGGCGGGTCGGGGCGCAAACACAGGCGTAAACGCGCTAAGGATATCCTCAAACACGCACCTTTTGATATTGAGAGGAATGCGGGCGAGGAATGCCATTCGATATGTTTTATGTTGACTGTATCCAGGCCGGTGCGGATTCAATACTCGTCCCTTGTCATGTTAAAGGATCCTGTGTTGACCGCTGCCCTTCATTTATCAAACAAGGTGACAGTTTATCTATTGGACCACAGGGGTAGAGAGAGAGGAAGGTGGAATCCAGAGAGATGTGCGGATCAGATGACGCTAAAGAATGCATTGGTCTAAAACATTTTGAGGTATCATGTTGCAATTTATGAGCAAATGCACAAAAAAAATAAAAAATACTAGTGCTTTATAACCAGCCACCTATAAGCTGCCTTCACAGATAATAACATTTTCTAGAAAAGGGTTGTAGATAATATCTGTGCACTATTGTGTGAAAGGAGAAAGGATAATTCTTTGTAACATAGAGTCCCAGATGTTGGAGTGTTAATGGCTCCGAATAATAATGATTTATTAAAATGTCCTGTTTAAGGCATTTTAGAAGGGGCACCCCGTGATGAAACAATCCTTATTTTTATGTATAATAGTAATTTGTGTAATAAAATAATTGAATACATATCATAATATATAATATTACATACACGTGCATCCTGACTCCTTGAAACGTCTGAACTTTCTAAGAAACGTGGCCGGGATGTGTATTAGAGCCGGAAGATTTAATATCACCAAATCAGCACATTGTTATTCATTAGTGGACCAACTGCAGAGTCAATACACATTTAATCACAGACTGGAGGCAATTAAAACGGGAGGGGGGCCGCTGGTGCTATGTTAATTGGAGTGCCAGGCTCCCATGGGAAGCGCCGTGGCTAAATATCACTACGATCGAGCCCGCGGGATAATCCGCGTCGGGCTATTGGTGTTCACACGCGGCGGCCGCCGCCGCGCTGTCACATCCCCAGTCAGCGTGGACGAGAGGGCAAACCTGGCCTCGTGATTAAAAAAAAAAAAGAAAGAGAAGAAGAAGTTGCGTGTCGGTAATGGACTTTTTGATCCGAGGCACCTCGAAGGACGAGTCCAAGCCGGTGGCATCGTTTCTGTGACAGTCAAATTAGCTCATCAGTGTTTTTGGGTTTTTTTTGTTTTTTTTAATCTGTTTAATGTGGGTTTGATGCGAATGATGCGAAAGCACAGCGACGCTCGGCCTCCTTAAATCTACCGAACTGAAGCCAGTGCTGAGAGGCCTCTTGAGAAAACATGCACACACTCTCTCACACACACACACACATCTCTACATCTGAGTGGTCCATTTCCTTTTTCCATCAATCACTCAGTCAGCCGGCGAGTGAGGTTCATATCTGCCGCCGTCTTATCTGTATTCCGGGCTGATGGGGAAATTCGAGTTTGGGATTACCTCTGACTACTGACCCGAACCCATCTCAGACAACCGGCCAACCCCGTGCTTCCATTATCCTCCGCTTCAAAGCGCCACACAATAAAAACAAAACCCTTTTCTCTCCGAGCTGAGAGGAGAACCGCTGCCGGCATATCTAAAACCCCGAGCGTGGCCGTCCTTGTTTTGCATACGCGAGGATGTAAATGAAAAGCTGATAGAGGAGAATTTATATCTGCCCTGCATTAGAGGAGAGCTGATATCTTTGGCTGCCGTCTACCGGCTAGCTGGTCGTCTCCTTCCTGTAAGGACTGGGGGCCCCATCCATATGCAGATGGCTAATTTGTAGTGTTTACAGAGGAGCACAGAGGGGGCCGACAACTCATGAAGAGGGCTGAAAAGAGGCTGCCTACGTGTCACCCCAGGAGTCCGCTGTTAAAAACCCGCCCCGCCAGAGCTACAACATAAGTGCCCAATCTGTGTTTGCTTACCCGCGGACACCGATGGCCGAGTCCTGGCCCGGGGCCCATAAATTGTGCCTCTTTTTTTTTTTTTTTTTTTTACAGGTCCTGACAGCTAACAGGCTATTGGGAACAGGGGCCCAATGACACAGCCACTCAACAGATTAGCACCTCATCAGCCTCCTGCAGCTTTTAACAAATACGGCCCCTGCCTCCTTCAAGGCACAATGGGGCGGCCACCGCTGAACAGCCCCCCGGCAGGAGAGCCCCCTCCCTCTCCCAGCCGCAAAACTTCCTGGCCTGGTCTTTCTCTGGGCCACAGCTGCGCCGAGAGGGCCTTCCCCAGTCCCTCGGCCCACCCCGACCCCAATTGGCAAGATGTGTGTGTTTCAGGTGAGCAAATATTGCCACTTGCCTGAGAGTTCAATGGCCGTCCCTTTCTGAGGGAAGGTTGGTTGGGGGTTGCGTATTGCGCCGGCCTGCTTCGCAACAGGGGTGCATGTGGCCTCGCACAGCAACCGGTCCACGGGACGGGTCGGGGGGGAATTCTCCGGGCACAGCTGGAGTCGGCAAATCAAACATACCTACGCAGCTCATCTGCATTTTCCCAGACGAGGAGAGCGTTCCCAGCTTTCATTTCCTCCCTCCGCAGCTTTTTACAACAAAGCAATGACCCGATGCCCCTCGCGAGCCGCCACACACGGAGCCCTGACGCGCGCTCCCGCAATACACGAGCCCGCAACTCCGATGACGTGGGAGCGCCCTGCTAAAGCGTTATTATCTTTTCAGGGACTAAAAAAATGAACAAACAAATCTGCAGTGATTCAGGCCGTTTAGGTGCAAGGTAAACACTCGAGGGAATAGAGGGTTGATCTTTGCGGCCACTTGTGATGTTTTTGGACATCTTTGTCTCCAATACGCACACGCTCAAGGCATGCGCGTCCTGTTTGGTCACATTCATTTGTCACTCAGGTCTTAATGTGGTGGGCCAAAAAAAAAAAAGGGAAGGGAAGGGAAAGTGCCTTGTGTGCCGAGAGATTGTATAAGAGATTTTGGGTTGAGTGTTTCTTGGGCGTGTTGCCTTTCGTCAAGGACACAAAACGGCGTGTCAGTCGCGGAGAGTTATGTGGAGAGGGCGCATGACCGATAAAGCGAGAGCAACGTGACGGCGAGAACGGCACTCGCTGAGTGACGGTTTACTGCCCGAGGGACGCCATTGTGCGGTAGGAGTGAACGCCGCGCCGAGCCCTCGGATAAAGGCCGGGACCGCTGGCAAAGAGGGACTGGGCCGGCCAAGGTGTGTTGTTGGGAAAATTCTCAATAAAGTTTGTCTAAAGCAAAGGCTGGAGGCCCGTGGCTGCAGCCAGCTGTGCACCGGGTCAGAAGATGATGTGTCAGCACGCACCGAGGACCACCTTGATCACCCCTGGAAGTCAAACAGAAGTGTGGGTAGCCGCGTCCTGGGAGGCCTCCTCTGCCATCACAGTGAAATGGAACTGGCCCTGAAAGCAAACAAGATCTCTCCCCATTTCTCTCCCCCTCCCTCCGCCTCCCCAGGCCCAGACCGACCCCGTCTGGGTGATGGGTTTTTCTGTTGTTCTGTTTGTTTGCTTGTTTGGTCTGGAGCCCATGGATACCCGGCATGGAGCAGAGAGGAGAAGTGGAGGAGAATAGAGGAGAGGTGGATGTGGATGAGGGCGGATGGGGAGGGAGGGGATTGGGGTGGGGTGGGGGGGCTGAGGATGCGTAACATGCAGACCTCCCCTTGAGGTGACGAGAGACCTGCCGAGAAGCCACCAGGAAAAACTGCTCAACAAATACGCAATACACACAGACCCCAGGATCAGGGGCAACAGATACACATGGCTGTTCTTGATCTTTCCACAGATGCTATTCCTGACATCCTGTAGCTTCACATATAAATGAGCCTTTTCATGCGACTCTCTGAGATTCAGCCGTTTGCCCAGGTCATTTCTACGCAGCGCGGACTTTAACGCTCGTGACTTGATGGTAACATTTGTGGGAAGAATGATTATTTATATGTATGTCAGGGTTACCAGATGCAGTTTTTCCAGAAATCTCCTTCAACTAACTGTGGCGTTACAGTTTCAAAGGATTAACCAACAAAGAGTGACACCTTCTGGCAGGAAAGAGAACTGCCGTCATTGGATGTCAGCCGTGTCCCCACATGACATTCGTTGAAGGAGGGCGGCCCTTTTCCTCCATTCTGATTCGCTATACGCGTGACATCATAGGCTATACGTGTTTCACAGTGGATGACCCGTGCTATTATGGGTTATAAATTGACCTCTGTGCATAAACGGTACGGCCAGAAGATCCCCTAGAGGAAATACTGTCTGTGGTTTTTCCCCACTTAAGTTCAGCAGCTTAGTTTTAATTCTTAACACCACTTCCCCCGAACTAAAAGAGTAACGTAGCCACAATGTGAAAAACTCCAGACTGTCTGAGTTACAGAGAGTGGTTAACGTTTGAACTAGATGTGATATCAAGAAATGACTGAGATTGAAGTAGAGCGTGATGATGTTTAACGGAGGTCACACTAAATCTGTCCTTACAAGGAGAAAACATGGGCGACTGGAACCCTTGCACCTCTGGTCCGGCCAGAGGAGGGAGACATTGCATCTGCTTTTGTCTCGTTCGCTTCTTTACACACTGTGTGATTATCAGCAGGAAGAAAGAAAAAAAAAAGGGTTTATCGCTGGCCGTTCAAAGACCAAACTCGGTGCTGTTGTATTTAGGCCTGTTCAGTGAGTCAGTGTCTCCCCAGCTGAGGTTAATGGGGTCATGTGGACTGGAGGAGAAGTCCACATCTTGAAATCGTTTAAGCTAACAGATAGAGGAGAGTATCGAGTATCTCTTCCGGGAGGAAAAAAAAAAAAAAAAGATACCACTGCAGTAAGGTTGGTCATGATTGCTACCAGTGGTCAGTTGGTATCGAGAGAAGCTCACATCAAACACGTGTCTGAATTAATACCAGCTGTCTGCTCGTTGTAGTACTTCACGGTGAACCGTCCCCCTCAAACAATAGGTCCGTTCAGAAATGCAGCGGAGGAATAACGAGACATGTCATTTTTACGCTCGATTCAAACGCACGTTTGATAATTGAAGGGAGTCTGCGTTTATCATGAGGGATTTCAAAGGCTTCCACGAACCCCCCGCGTCACCACCACCCTCTTTAACTAGGTCATTACCCGCTAGTGGTGAGCGACTGGCTCTGTGTGGTGCAACAATCACATCCAGCTGCTGAGAATGGGATCTGACATACGCGACCGCTACACACACACACACACACACACACACACACGCACACGCACACACACACACGCACACACACACGCACACACACACGCGACAAGCCGGGGCTGCATATACACACAAACTTTCTGTTTTTTATCGTGGAGCCCTTGTTAGGTGAAGGGTGGTGAATACGTGTGTAGGTCTGGAGCATGGACACAAAGATCTGAAGCTTTAAGACGTCTGTTTACGGCTTTTATTCCATTGGTATGTACGGAAATATACAAAACACTGACACCTGCCAATCCAGCGGCAACAGAGACAGGAAATGGACAACAGGAAACAGGAACATACTCCCAAAACACACCAACGGGGCAAAACGACAAGACTGTAGTAATATAAACTCCCATGTGAATCAAATTGCCAATATACCCGGTTTGTACTTCCTCCACTCTAGGCAGAAGAGATGCTGAAGAAAATCATTTTGTTCTGTGTAAAATCTCACATTCAAAAAAAGGGAACACGTGATGTTATGAGAGTCCATAGCTTGTTTTAGCTCACGTCGAGCAGGCTCCATTTCCCCGCAGCTCAGGGTTATGGTCCTCGCAAGAAATTCACAACTACAACAAAGGAAAAAGAGTCTGGAAACACTGAAATGAAGACGTTTTATTTGGTCAGGGCCTCTTGGTTCCTTCTCCAGGGAAAGTCGATCCAACTCCCACACTACAAGCTGCCACTACACTCTGACGACATCCGTGACAGGGAAGCTCATACTGTGTGATTGTCACACTTGACCGCTTTGCACCTTACGCTGAATCTGCAAAAGCGAGTTTGCTTTCTGTAGCAGCGAATAGTGTTTCTATTCAATTGCTATGTTCGGTAGTAACATAGTGCAAACACCTACCACAGTTACTTTAAAAAAAAAAAAAACAACAACATACAAATACATGTGATAGTTCCAGTTTCATGTCAAAGGACAGTCTCACAAATAGTTCAGAGATGAGAACAAACTCGTGTTCAATTCTCAGGCTGTAAATCCCTTGTGAAAAGTGCCCTTTACTCCTGGTGTAAGCTTTTCTCTGTGGCTGACCTCCTCTCTTACATCAAGAACATAGCCATTATTACTCAAAGTTGTCCAAAACCGTGTGTGCATTTAACATTAATCGTTATCAGGTTCAACTTGTGGATTTTGGCTGCAAACGTGAACCAAAAATTGAGCAAATCCATGGAATGTTTTCATACTGTAGAGAAAGAGAGAGAGAACCCTCCTTTCTCCAAACAGTTCCTTAATGCATTTCTGTGGCACGCATCTCCACCTGCTTGTAGCAGTGCATCACGCTACAAATTCTGTTGGGGTTTTTCCCACTTTTATAGCCAGTGGAGAGTAATACTCCACCCGATTGGCTTCTTTGTTTCCACAACAAACAGTTCTGAAGGGAAATACCTGCTGCTCCCAAAGCTTCATGCAAAAAGTCCCCGTGACAGTCCCTGTCCTCAATACATGTCATGTAATAAGTCCCCCGTGCCACTAGGGGTCCTCTTCCATGTCATCCAGGTTGGGAGCCATGATGAAATGTTTGGGGTAAACGAGGCTGTGCTCGTCCGCGTACTCCTCCCAGCGCGCGTCGTCGCTCTCGTGGGTGATGTAGCGCTCTCCCCGCCGCGTCTCAAACTCCCGCAGGTCGAGCCACGTCTGATAGTCCTGAGGAAAACAAGCATTTTCTTTCATCAACACGTCGTCCTCATCAGTGGGACACTGACATGAGAGGCATGTGAACTCTTGGCATTTATGTTTGGCATGACTTTTTCTCTCTTTGTGGATGTAAACACAACAGTCGCTCACGCTGATGTTCCAGCCCGTTGTTCTAAGAATGAGAATGATAAGCATGTAAACATAGGCACGGTTTCCAGCTAAGTCATGTTGGATGTGTAGATATTAGTTGGGTATTGGGAGCATTCGTATCCATTCAGTTGTGTCTTTTCCGTTAATAGTCCGCTCAGTGTGTGTTAGACACAAAAACACTAGTCAGTAGTTAGCAAAGCTGGTGATGCCCGAATGAGAAAACCCTCACATTCCTGGTAGGAAGGAGAAACATGGCCACTTTAAAACATCTTAAAAGGTTTTTTGGATAAGCATCGCTATCATAGTGCCAAACTATTCTGAAAGGTGGTTGAATGGATAGAAGTAGTGGAAAGTTTTGATGTGAAGAAGCAGACTAACAAGAGAAACTAAATATACATATTTAGTTTCTCTTGTTATTCTGCTTCTATATGATGCAATCATATTCATATCCACAGCCTTGTAAACAACTAAATATTATCTTTTCTTTAGAGTGAGGATAAAAACAGAACATGAAGATGGTGAATGGACTATATTATATGCTGAGTCTTGTGGAGACAGTTCCTGTTTGTGCTGTAAAACTCTCACATGAAAACTCTCTGTGGCTCTTGAATGAAACGTCTTTAGTTCACGGGTTCAGAAGTGAAAGTTTTACTTGGATGAGCGACCAAACACCTTCAAGAAACTCTACAAGTTGAGTTGCCCTTGGTTTCAGCTTTTACACAGACATGACAAGATTGAGCTTTCAGAAAGAGTGTGACTAAAAACTCAATTTCAAAAAGAAGAATGTGTCACCTGTAACCACGGGTGGCTGAGACACTTGTCCACGCTGTACCTCTTCCTCATCTTGACTTGGAGGAGATTGTTGATGAGATCGGTGGCTGTGAGGGAGGGAAAACGATAATGAGCAGACGGTATCGCAAACTAAACCTGAAGCCACATCATCTCCTGCTAACTGCATACAGTGCAGAGGCAGGACATGAAACAACTAAAGATGGCAACAGGACCAATAAAAACACAAATCAGGCCCGTTGGGACAGTTGGGTAAAACTGAAAGTGATTCATCACAACCGCAGACAAAGAAATGTCAGCTGAAAGTTCACATCACTCAGAAGTGTAGGTGGGGAGGACGCTCCTGTCTAAATATCAAGTTGACATCAAAGCACAGATGCAACCAGGTCAAAGACGACGCAGACTAAAGGTGAAACCTGGCTAGAAACTAATCAGACATATTATTTGTCTTCCTACCCTCTGCAGAGATGTCCTTCCAGGGTGTCGGGGGGTACATGAAGGCAGCATTCTGGATCTGGTCGTTAATGTCCTCGTCCTCGTTGAAAGGGAAGGTCCCGCTCAAGCTGACGTACACGATGACTCCCACCGACCACATGTCTAAGGAGCGGTTGTAGCCTTTGCTGCGCAGCACCTCCGGAGCCAGGTAAGCCGGAGTGCCCACCACAGACCGCCGGAAGGACTTCTCGCCAATGATACGAGCGAAGCCGAAGTCGCACAGCTTTACCTGGAAGAAAGCCGAGAAGCGCGATCAGCAAATGCACACGTGCGTAAAGGCAAAAACAAAAAGAGAAATACACAATTTTTTGTTTGTACCTGAGGAAAAGGCTCAGCTGAGGCCAGCAGTACATTCTCAGGCTTCAAGTCACAGTGAACAATGTTTTTGAAGTGCAGATGTCTCAAGGCCACCAGGATCTGTTGCAAACACAAGTCCCATAATCACAGACTTAGCTAAAAAAATCCAGATGACAAAATTGTAAACTCCTGTGTCTAAAAGTTTTAATGTATGGAGCGTATGGTATAAACAAAGAGCTGTTTGTATAATGTATGCCGTGGAACCTCTGGTGTGGCCATATGGAAAGAAATAGTAGCAATATAAGCACACTAATGCCCTTAAATACTTCCATCTTGACCAGTACCTTCACATAAAGACATATGATCTCATCTCATCATCTCATCTATATTCACGAGGCCTGGCGTAAGCTAGCGCTGCACGCATGTCTGGCTATGGCCCTGTACCAAAACCACCGTGGGCCTGGCTCTCCTATCCTGACCCCGCGTTTGACAGAAGTCCTCCCTGCCACATCAGAGCCAGGCCCACCGCAGCTAATGGGGCTGTTGTTAATGGCCCCGCTCCCGTTTGGGACCAGGCATCCACCGAGGCCCAGGGGCCCTGCTGCTCCTCTAATCAGGCCGCAAAGCCACCAGCACAGCGCAGGCTGTAATCCGCGGCAGGGGAGGAGGCCGTGATGCCACGCAGACCGATCCCGTAAACAATTCCCCCCCAATCAGCTCACCACAAGAATAAACATGCCTTATAGCTGGAGCGGAGGCTCATCGCACCCCGAAACAGCAGAGCCAAGCTAGAACTGTAAAGGAACAGACAGAAACTACAGAGCGTTCTAGCTAAAGGTAGCTTTAGGAGAAAAAGGACGGAGAGGAAGCGACACAGACCTGTGTTACTAGGAACTTTGTGATGCGTTCAGGCAGTTTGCTTTTCTCGCTTGATAGGATCATCTCCAGCATGTCGCCATGCAGCTTCTCCATGACGACAAACACCCGCTCCGGCGTCTCAAACATACACTCCAAGTTAACGATGCCAGGGTGATGCAGATTCTAAAGGGAAACAGATAAAACGTGAGGTGGTGTGCAAAACACGTAGTGTGAATCAAAAGGCACCGGAGAGAGAGAGAGAAATGTGTCATTACCTGTAATATGGCCACCTCATTTCTTAGCTGGCTCTCCTGCTTGGTGGGGAATCTCATCTTGTCGATAACCTTAATGGCCACGTCCCTGCCGCTCTTCCTGTGTTTGCCTAAAACATTTCAGATTAAATGTCAGATTAAACAGCGTCTACATTTGACTACATTTGAGAGAATGTAAGTTTTAATAAGAAGAGGAACATACCTCCATACACAATGCCAAACTGGCCTGACCCCAGCACTTCGTCACAGAATATTTGGTACACTGAGGCAATATCCTATGCAGACACAACATGCACTGAGTTACTGTATGTACTACCCTTTCTTGCTGGAACTGGCAATCATTAACAGTTACATCATTTATGGTTTGGATAAACTGTTGTTCTTCCAACATATTTTCTGGTGTTGCCAAATATATAACTTTCACTCAATGCAGAAGTGGAACCGAGACAAAAACCCCATGACCAAAATTGAGTCTTCAGCTTCCCCATTTGTGCCGAATAAAAGCTTCCACTGAACGTTTTAGTAGAAGAAACAGTAGGATACAATTTCTGATCTCACCACAACAGCTACTTTAATAGCACATGCATGCATGCCTGTGCAGGCTGTGCTGGGAAATTGTGCAACAGCATCTGAAAGAAAAAAGAAGCTCTACTTACCACATTCTCCTGGATCTGGCAGTTAGACACAGATATGCTGATGGACAGCTCTTCTGGAGGGGAAAACACATGATGTTTCCACATTTAACAACTCGAGAAACACCGCTTCACCAGTGCACAAAGCAGCCAGTGGATCCTTAAGTAATTGTAGTTAGAGATGAATTCTTTCTTCAGTCTTATCACAGCTGCACGCAATAAGTCACAGCCCCACATAATGAAGCATTTTATTACACAATAAATTGGCTATAAAATTGATCTGGAAAACTATGTGTGACTGAATGGTGCAAGCACGCAATGCATTTCAAAACTGGGAATTTAGACAGCCGCAGGGGCTAATTCAGCTCACTAGCCAATGAATAGAAAGCCAGAGATAAAAGGGAGCAGAAAACTCAACGTTGCGATCGTTTAGCTGATGCCACACACAAAAATGTAATATCAATCTTGGAAGACATGCTTTGATTTCGTCTGACAGACATGACCACACGGGTTACACTGATACTCGCAGATGAAATAATAATATGACTTCATATGCTTAATAAATTAATCCAGATCTGTGGAGCAAGAGCATCTTTAAACAATGTGTTTCCAATCCGGAGACAGAGAAGCGGTTTTGTAAGCAGCATAATCAATCTCTTTTATGTCACTGCCTTGTTTTCTAAAATCGTGCCAATGCTTCGAGTCCTCAGCTGCTACTGAGCACAACTCATGAGAATAACTAATCTACAAATCCATTTATAAGAGTACAACCTTAAAACCATTACAGATATTTAATCTCTTTTGAAGCTTAGAGTAAAAACTGTCATAACCAATAAGAGTTGAGCTCAGTTTCTGCTGCCATGTCACTCTAACACTGACCATCATTTTCAAACACTGATTTCACAGCCTCACTTCCTTTGACCCAGACAGTGAAGCAGCACCCTCCCTAGAAAAAGTTAAGCCAGGTCGTCAAATTGTTCTTTTAATTCCAAACTAAGGTTTAGCAAAGACAGCTCTTCTTTTTCTTCCTCCAAACCTCACAAAATCAGAGTCATTTGTCATGGACCTTTCACAAATCAGCAAAAAAGTCATCACTGAAAGTGGAAACAGACTCATGTGTGAATGCAGGATACAGTCACAAACTGACTATATTGTTTCCTTTGACGATCCAATTTCTGTTCTATGGTTAATACATAATTATGTTTCTAATTTCTAATTCTTCCCATGTTTTTAGGACTATAGAGTCATAATAAATTTCACTTACTGTGATCTTTGCCCTGACCAGCCGCACTTGCCACACTAGGCTGAGGGGTGACTGGCATCAGGGCCTGTCTGATGGCCTTCTCCCAGCCTTGGGCCACCTCCATGCCGACTCCAGAGGCGGCCAGCGCGGGGCTGTGGTAGTGGCTGCCGTTGTTCTCCCCGACATAGTACACCATGGTGGCTGTGATGATCTCAAAGCAGTGAGGGTTGCTGCCCTGGGCCAGGCTGCTGTAGTCTCTGGACTGTTCTACCTGGAGGATCTCAGACAGGGGGATTTCCTGTCGGGACAGAGAGGGACAGCTAATATGAAAAACAGACAGCGCCATAAACTGCGTTTCTCAAATAAATTACAAGCAAGAGATGGATTAAACTCGAGACGAAGACTCCGACATTGGAGGGGGCCAGAATACGCACAGGCATACAGTACATCTACATACTGTTCGTAAATACATGGAAATTTAAGTAGGAAAAATAGACAAAATCATAGAAAATAAATGAACAGATAAATAAATATTAAAAGGAAATATTTAGAAAAAAAAATCCCAAGACAAAAGTTCACTTAAAATGTAAACAGATGAATACATCTAGTATGTGTCTTTCACTTTTAAAGAAATGAAAACGGAAAACCTTATGAAAGCAGAAATGCTGCTCAACCAAATGCTGCACATGTTATACCTAGATAGTAACAGTGACACACAGCAAGCAACCATCATACTAAATGTAGAGGCAGCAACACTTACACACTCCGAGTCTCCACTCTCTGTATTTTCAGCTCTAACTTGCTCCTTCTCTCTTCTCTCTCTTATGAGCACCAACAGAAAGGACAGTTGCAGTACACTTTAAAAGTCCCCCCCTTCCCCTTCAGACTCATTGTCAAATCAAGGAGAGGAGGGAGGGTCAAAATAAAAAGTTAAAAAAAAAAACACGGCATTTCCAGCCAATGGGGGCTCACAGAGGCGCACGCTGTCCTCTCCGCGTGGCTCACCACAGAGTATCAGATGAAGTGCTTGTGGTTAGCGGGGGCCTGGTCACGTGAGCGGGCCCTGCGGCAGCCGAGTGCTCTGGTTCCCTGATTACAAGGCAGGGCCAGCCAGAGGCCCCATCTGAGCACGAGCCGCTGGCGCTACCGCTAGCCACTGAGACGAAAGACAAGGCAACTACCGTTCCTCCGCGGGGAAGGGTGTGAGTGGGTAGGTGGGTTTTTGGGTGGGTGGGTGTGTGTGTTCGTGTGTGTGTGTGTGTGTGTGACAGGACTCAATCTGGCAGAGACAGAGAGAAGCCCCCTCACCCCATAAAGGGTTCTTCAGAGGAAGCCACAAGTACAGGGGTCTCATCTTCAAACGAACGACCGTTATGGCTTCCAAATGGTGAAAATGGCTGCCATGCCTGGCAAGCGAGCCACCGCACGACCACCATTAATCAGATTGGAGGTATAAAGAAAATGGAAGAAGGGGAGGACAGTGGCCACACACTGATGAGCAGCAGGCTAGAAACCAGGAAATGAAAGGAAAATGCTCGAGACTGTTTCCCCGGGGAGCTAATAGAGAATCGGTGGTTTCAGAAACGAAACCTCAGAAAGAACCTTTTTCTATTCTGTGTACATGAAATGTTATTTATCACAGATAGATCTTCTACTCTGAAGGAACAGGCATGGAACAAAGGCTTGAGTTTGGAGCATAAAAGAAGGGATTTACAGCTAGCCTTCAATTAGCCTCCTGAAGGTTTTTTAGCGTAGCTGAGTGCCAAGTTGATAATAAAGAACCACATAAAGCTGCCTGTAAACACACCCTGAGGAGTCGGTCCCCACTGAGGTTTCCTCTCCAAGGCTTTAGTGGCAGGAGATACAGGGTGTGACAGAATAATTGGGAGTGAAGGGAGTTTGTTTCACAACCAACTTGGACGGAGGTGGTGCTAAAGCGTGACTCTAGGCTCTAGCAGCTGTGTAACAGTAGTAGCACCTGTTTGACACGCACTCAAGTGAACTGGAAACTCTGCATCCTACACGCCTTCCCACTGGGCCATACCTCCGACCACAGCTCAAGGAGGTGTCAAAGTCTCAAAACTCACAAAGCCATTCGAACAGTATAGCAATTACATCCCCCCCATCCTACACACACAACCACCGACACACATGTGGAAGTCTTTACCTTGCAGTACTGTAATTACTGCACTATTAAGCCCCTGCGGCAGTATAATGACTGACTACGGTGTTGCCACTGAGCGGGAAGTGTCAGTCGTTCTCCACAAGTGATTTTACACACAAAATTACAGCATTTTACCCAAAGCCACTATACAATGAGTTCAGATTTAAAAAAAAAAAAAAAAAAAAGAAAGTTAAAAGCTCACTGTTTTCTTTTAATTAAAACATCTCCTAGAACAACTCAATATGCTAGTGTACAGCCCTCTTTATATATATACACATATCATCTGAATTTTGACTTTCCCTTCAAAACCCCTTCAAATGTCCCATCTTCTGGTGGTGACAACACACAAGCTGAAACTGCAACAACAGTTTATCAAGCTACCCTTTCACTTCATGCAGGGAAGAGACCGGGCTGCAGAGAGAAAAACCACAGGGGAAATTTCAGCAGGCTGAACTGACCCCAAGGTAGTTTACAGTTTCACTCCCGACCTGAAGCTGAGTCACACACTTGTAAAGTGTTCATTCATTTAAATACTGTCCCTCTCATAAGTGTGACAGCGTGACAACATAGAAGTACAGAGTTAAGAGCTGACTGCTGGGAGGACCTTATAGAGGCCATCCACCACAGATTTTCTTCAAGCTGAACAGTCGTTGGACAGTTTAATGAATGTGCGCATTTGATGTGGAGGACAAGACATGTTTTGCCTTTCACAGGGCAAAGATGATAGATCTGAGCTTACTTTGTAGAACTTGGCTCCAGTGTCGTTCTGGAAGAGACTCAGACTCTTGCTGTCCAGCCTCCAGTAATGTCTCTTCCTCTGTTATAAGAGGGGGAAAAAAAAAACAAGTTCACAAAATGGCAAAACATACAACCACCTACCCATATAAAACAAGTGTAAAATTTTTATGTCACAAGGAAAATACCTTCTGTGCTGAATTCAACACATGTGAACAGCTTTGGAGAAGGAGTTTTCCCCAGCATACAGGCTGAGCACAGCTATTTCAGACTGGGCTCCTCTGTTGGGCTTTTGGGGTTATCAGTCTTACCAGGTTGTCCCTGCTTGTATAATGAACCATCCAGCCCTCCTTCACCACAGTGGAGCTCCGCCTCTTGGTGTGTTTGATGGACTGGACCACCCGCATCAGAGGGATGTTGCTGCTAGTGGAGGGGCTAGGAGCAGAAAGGCACAATTTTATTGATGGTGATCATAATTCTCTTACAGCTCATTAAAACGTAATACTAACTGGTTATATTTTAATTCGGCCATAACCATTCCACGAAGACTTTTATATTTGCTTTTCTAACTATCCAGTGTCTGGTAGGTCTTTCCTGACAGAGGTCCTGCGCAGGAAGTGATGCGTTTTATGTTTGCAGCAATAGCAACACTGCTGGAAACATAAAACGTTGCTGCTGGTGTAAAATAAACATAAGAATTGGGCAGTTAGACCTGGTGGTTAAAACATAACCACAAAGTCCCCGGTTTGAATCAGGCGGATGACCTTTATTGAATGTCTCCTTCCTCCCTCTTCGTTTCCTGTCACTCTTTACTGATTTCAATAAAGATGAAAAAGATGAAGTTGAAGCGAATTTTAAAATGTCACAAAAAAAAGAAAAGAAAGTTCCACAAAGCTAATGTAAACAGAGTAGGAGACGTAGAGGTTGAAAACCAAAAATCAAAACAAAACCTGGAAGAATAAGAAACTTCTGAAGGAAAATAGCAAGAGGGCATCTGGCCTTTGTTCAACAGAGCAAGTTGTACTTATTCTTCCATGTCAGCTACTTCGAAGTCAAGACAATGGAAAGCAATGATTCTCATGCACACAGCGAGTCCCATACGACAGCCATGGGTGCCATGGCATGAACAGGAGATGAATGTTACATGTTTGCTATGCCAACATTTGGAAATGGGGTTTCCAACTTCAATACAAACACTAACACATTTAAACAGGAAGCAAGCAAACTGTTTCTGTACTTAATGGAGACACTGCAACAACATAACACCAACAAAAAATGTAAAAAATTGGACAACATGTAATTAAATCAGCTTCTTCGTACCTTATAGTCTTGATGGGCTCTTCATCCTTCTCTCTGTCCAACAAAGGAGAATCCATGTCGAACATCCTCTCTTCTGGGGTGGATGATTCTTCTGGATCGTCCAGTCCTCTGCCACCATCCATGTCACTGCTGTCTACCTCCATAGTATCCATGGTGGTGTCTGAGTCTGGCCCGGGGCTGGCTGGCTCTTCACATTCATATCAAATCGTCAGTATTTGAAAATGCAAACATTAGAGATGTAGAACACATTTTCAAGCCTGACGTAGAGGTTACCTCCGTTGAAGTCCACTTCTCCTAAACAGTCTCTTGGTACCTTTGAAGCACACCGTTTATGGCAGTTAAATCTGCAATCTGGTGAACAAATTATGAAAAGGACTCAGTAAATATTGCCATTTCATTCTGAAATAAGGTTCAATGTCTTCATCAGTTGTCCCACCTTTACACTGCATGCCCTGGCGAAAGAGGCCCTTGAGCAGACGCTTGCAGTACTGGCAGATAGTAGGACGAGTGTAGGTGTGAATGGCGAAGGTGTGCGGCACCTTAACCCGTGTCTTCTCCATCCTATCCATCCAGATAGGCCTGCCGCTCCAGGACAGGATGCGCTTCCCTGCCTCCTGGTGGGACCTCTGCTGCTGAGGTTGGAAGGATGGAAAAAAGGGGGAAGATGGAGGGATTGTTAGAAGAATTAAAAAACATATGCAGGAAGTAAGCAAAGGGGAGAACACAGGAAGAGCATCCTCAAAGGGAGTGTTTGAGCGATAGAGCAAGACAGGGAGAAAAATGACATGGCAGTAGAACAAGGGAAAGAAATTACTGAAGGGGGGGGGCTTGACTTTGAATATTATACACAACCGCACTGATCTTAACAAGGTTATTAGATCTGTCAGAGTTTACCACATATGAGCATTTAGTTGTGATTTTATAGGAATAAATTAAGCACAGAAATAGGAAGGAGGCTTTGATCATTCTTTGATCACATCTAGTCAAACAAGTGAATAGATACATAAACATCAGTAGACTTTAATGTCATTAGCATAATCACATTTCCTGATGACCTTTTGCAGGGACACAGGCAGGAGCAGAATATTTCAGTGTGGGCTTATGCAAAAAACTGTTTCATAAGGCCTCGCTGAGGATCTCTCCACAGAGCTTTGTGCAGCACAATTCAATTTTCTGCATCAGTGGTATTCTACAACACGGCCCAAGAGATTCGCCAATGGAAGAGAGCCAAATATGATGAGTTTAGAAACATTTAACGGCGCAGGCATAGCCTGTGAGCTGCATCTCGATTGCGACTGCCTTACGTTCTTGGCCACTTCACTTCCAGTGTGATTTAGGATGGTGTCGGAGTGTGTGTGAAAAAAATCAGCACGTCCACCCTTTCATTCACAGCTTAAGCAGATACTAAATTCTTTCTACACTGCTCTCTGCACGGTCATGTGGTTGTTCACTTCTATCCAGAGAAAATAACTCACCTCATCTGGGACGACCACTGCATTTTCAGCAGGTAGTGGTCGAGGGACCGAAAGCGATGGTCCTGGCAGCGAAACATTGGACAGTCGCCTCTTCCTGACACCAGTACAGTTATTTGGGATCTTGAAGGCACAGCGCTTGTGGTAGTTCAGCCCACATCCTTTGCAATAGAAAAACATATGTGAGTCACAAAAACTCCATCCAAAAAAAGAAGAAATGCTCCGCTTAGCAAATTGGCCACAAGGTGGCCCACTTATAAACAATGACTTCATTGGTAAATAAATCAACTTAATTCATAGTCGGTTAAGAATTCAAATGAACACTAATAACATGAAAATTATATCATATAGATCTGATTCGTAATGAAAAGCGAGCCAGATTGCCTTAACTCCGCTGGGATCTATCTGTCAAGCATAAATCTCTACCGAGGCCAGACCTCATCATTCATGATTGCTTGTTTATGTCCATGATAGTTCCTCAAGGGCAGAAACATAGCGTGTCTGTGTCTATCTGTGTTTGAATACAGTAAGGTGAGGCTGGATTTTCCACAGATACACTATAAGGTCATGGAGAAGTCACATCATTGACAATACCACTGTGGTCGTGTGTGTGTGTGTGTGTGTGTGTGTGTGCGTGTGTGTGCATGTGTGTGCATGTGTGTGCTGTTCTAACCTTCACATTTGAGCCCCTGTCGGACGAGACCCCATAGCATCTCCCCACAGTAGTCGCAGAAGGTCGGGGCCTTGTAGGAGTGGACATAGAGGGCATGGGGTCGGATCTGGAAATCTTCAACTGTGGCTTGAGCTAGAACCAAAACAACACGTGGTATGACTAAAAAGAATTAAGAAAACAGTTTGGCGGCACAGTGGTCCAGTGGTTAGCACCACTAATGCAGATGTCTGCCTGCTGTTCCTGTGCTCGCCTGGGTTTGCTCCACGTGCCCTGGGTTCCTCCCACATTTCGTTAGATATACATTCTAGGTTAACTGGTGATTCTAAATAGGTTGAAGGTTGTTTGTTTCTTGGTGCTAACCCTGCGATAGACTGGCGACCTGTCCAGGGTGAACCCCGCCTCGCACACATTGATCGGGATAGGCTCTCGAATAAGCAGTATTGGATAAATAGGTGGATTTTTGGTTGAGAAAACAGAAGACTGAGAGGAAATCCATGACAAAATGACAGAACAGACATTTATCATTATATTTCAGCCTTACATTGTAGACAAAATACACTCTTATTATATGCATATGAGCTTGTGTAGGTATGAGAGCAGCTAAAACTACTATAAAAGAGCAGCAGGGAAGATCAAGTGCTCCTATGCAAACATATAACTGTCATATCCCCATAGCAACAGTAGAGGGCGTCACACCTGCAGCAACACAACTTCAATTTAATCATGCCGTCTTTCCAATGATCCAGTGATAGGGCAAACCCACAAGACACTAGACAATGCAGTACTATTCCGTTATATCAGTCCACCTTTGTTATTATGAACATAATATAAAATCCAGCAGAGTTTGACTGTGTCTCTCTTCCTGTTTCTCTCCTATTTTTCCTTCAGTCCTCCGCTGTTTTTGTGTGAAATAAGGCACACTGAGCTCATTGTTGGACAGCAAGACTTGGCTCATCGTGGCAGTGAATCATCAAAGATGTGATGATGAGTAAGATGTGGAGGTGAGCGCTGCCAAACGTGTGTGTACATGACTGAAGCTGCTCTACTCTCATGCAATCATTTATGCGTCTATAGTCACCGACACAGGAAGGCAAGGTTAATCTTTACACTTAAGGTTAAACAGCAAAACCCGTGTGGTGGTGATGTCAGCTTCTGTTTGCAGGTACGTGGCCTTTGAGATGACTCAACCGAACACGACAAGTGAGGTTATTATCAGCTGTTGTTACTGTGACTACATTCAGCCTTGAAAGACACATAGTCAATACATTTCCGGTGAAAATGGAAGATTTGGAATCCAATCAGATAATTTGAGAAAAGAATGGGACATTTCCACAGTCAGGACAGGTCTGTAGTCAATTTCTAGATCAAACTAAATAAATAAACAAGCTTAAGTTAATTTTCTTAATCAGTATGACACAGTGTGGAACAACTGTTATGAACGTCTTGAAGTTTACAGTATCATTAATACTGGAGGAGATCGTCTGAGGTGACTGTCCAAATTTTCTCTTCATTTCAGAGTACTATGACAGCCGGTTGGCATCTTGAATTTGATTTGAAAGAGAAGAAAGAGATCAGGCAGGTCACATGTCATGAGGCAACACAGCTCCGTGGCACAGATACATAAAAGGCGCCATTCATGAGCTTATTCACGCACGTCTGCAAAACAACTGGCTGCTTCTTAGTAGTTGCGATATTATGTAATGCTTGACGCTCTAATTAGCATCAGACAACACCAAACACAAACTCGACGCGTTGTTTTTCGCAGCACTTCTCACGTGGCTCAGAGGCTCACATGAAAGCACTATCTGTTTCCTTTCGGAGACCCGAAGTTTCCATTTAACCAAAATAAGGTCGCACACTGCGTGGCAAACAGAAGTTATTGAAAAATATCAATTTCACTGAAGAAGAGGCTCGTGAAAGTGGGTGGGAATTTAAGAGGAGTGAAAAACAGAACAAAGGGACAATCGGTCAGGCCAAACCTCAAACCTCATGGGCTGAGATGGCCTGCGCAGTGTCCGCTGCGTCCAGGGCCGCCCCTCACATCAGAGCGTGTTTACACTCCGCGGGTCTACTACAATCACTTACTGAAGGAAAAACAAGCCCCTTTTCTTTGAGCTCACAGCCAAGAAAAAGCCACTTCTGCCTCTCTCTCGCAGGGAGGAGATATTCAGGCGACTCTCTCCCACAGCCGCAGAATCCAACAACACGCTGGTTGAGGGAAAATGAACGGAAGATGACAGGAGACAAATTGCGGGGCGGAAAAAGGTTCATATTTTCTTTGAACCAAATGAAAGGCTTGGGAATGTGGATCTCTCCGTTCGGGATTCTCAAACAAAGATCAAGTGTCTGACATGCAAAGACTCTCATGAAAAAGGCCAATTTCATTGAGATTAACATCTAAAAAAGCAGCTCGCATTGCGTAGTGTGTAGCGAATCTGAGATCCTCAGCAGCGGTTTTCATCAGGTACATCTCAGGTTATAAATCGTCTAGCTTCGCCGTTGCGGCTTACACCTGCAGATGGATTTGTTGAGGGAGGAGGGATTAGGATGAGAGAAAGCGAGGAGGGAAAGAGAGCCAGAAAGACTGACACAAAAGAGAGCACAAGACAAACACAGACAGTCAGAAACAAAAAGAAGGAAGTTCTCCAGTCTTTAGTCTACGTTCCTCAGCCCCGATGCTTGAAGTGTCCTCAGATCCTGAAACTATACAATCATCCACTATCTAAATCCCCCCCCAAACAATACTCTCAGCCCAGGAGAGAGAGGGAGATATTCAGCACAGGTGGTATCAGGTGCTACTTAGTGGAGACAGATGGAGCAGGAGAACAGATTAGAGCTGAACAGATACTCTGAGCCATTTGTTGGTCTCAGCACCGCGAAGGAATCTGATTCAGGAAACGGCAGAGGAAAACCTAACACCTGTGTAGCCGCTGCGAAGGTGGACAATCTGCTAGAAAACTGGGATTAAATCACAATGTAAACTTATCACTAAATAAAAGAGTGGAGCGTTGAGTGGCTCAGGCAGCGAAGTTTGAGAGAGGACTCTGGCAGCGAGCGACTGACCCACTGAAGTGCCCTTGAATAAAACACAACAGGCTGTGTTTACTGGAAGGTGTGTCAACTATGACGAGGCACAAAATGTATCAAGTGAAGCTTCCTCCAGTGTATTAGTCTTAGACCATTGTTTGGACTTTAAAACACTTGGTTTATACTGCTCCGAGGAATTTTATGTCCATTTTTCTCCTGTTTTGGAAGTCTAAAGAAGCATGACAGTCTGTTTGGAGAGAAGCAGACCGAACCAAAGCTGTGCCAGCAAACACACTGTAATGTATTACAAGCTGTGTATAAGAAAAGGGTGAAAAAACGGTGCAAACTGTCTGGATGAATTATATCTGTGTGTCATCTCATATTTGTACCTGACCTTTTCGCCCTCCGTGGGTCAAAACATACTCGAGGTTTTCTGCTCCCAAGCCGATCAAATTTAGCAGTCTTTATTTTCACATTTTACACTACATTACACAATAAATATGTACTCAACTGATAATGACCCAATGCCTTCATGAGGGATGACGCCGGGTTATTTGGATAACTTATTTGAATTGTTTAAAATTAAAATTGTTACGTCAAGATGTGTAACCACCGTGACTGAATGATTTAAATGTTTTGTTTCTTCTGCAGTTTTGTATTTCTCAAGATTGACACTTACACAGGGTGAATCAAAGGTTAACAAATGCGCGAGTTGATTTTACTTTGTTCATGTGTCAACTAAACTAAATATATAGAAACACTTTGCCCTTCCATGGTTCCGCCTCACTTTACTCACCCGAGAGCACCACTTCAATGAGGTCTCCTTCATGGATGTCTTCTACGGAGGTCAGCTTCTGCAGGATGTTCTCGTCATTTAAGTTGTGGCGGAACAGCAGGATCTTGTCGTACATGCCAAAGAAGCCGCACTCTGGGAACTGGACAGAAGTGGAGAAACTGGTTAAGTTATAACTTGAATAAAGGCTCTGGTGAAACAGTAAAGATGGTTGTGAAGTTCTACGCATGATAAGTGACGAAAAATGGAAATTGTTCATACATATCTAAAGCTCAGAGTCTGGACATTTATGCGGTTAAGAAGATCCACATCTAATACAGAACACACAAAGAGACACTGATAAACCAGTTCAATCATATTCACAACCTGTTCTACTGTAAATTTCCTCTCGTGTTGTCCAGTGGCTTACATCACCACTGGTACGAGGACTGGGGTACTGGTTCAGGAAGAGAGCTCATGTTTAGCCTCTTTTCTTTCTTTTCCTCCCTCTTTTCCTCCCTTCAAAGGAATCTACTCTATGCAAGTAAGAGGACCCTTCAGTGAAGACAAGCACATTTTCATCACTGCAATCAAAACGAGCCGCCCCGCGTTTGTTTTCAAGCCATAAACCCCAGGTGTTCTGCTTTGTGCCAGTTTTATGAGCAAATCCTTTTATTTCACACGATTTCCAGGAATACAATGACATGCTAATTAGCGCCAGAAAATTGTCGTACTGCTGAGCAACGCACTGAGTGCATGTTTCACTTGTAAAATGTGCACGCTTTAATAATTTCCGACAAAGTCCGATCATTAAGATTCTAAAGTTACCAGAGCTTGTCACCATCAACGCCCGTGTCTTAATCAAAACAAATAACTGGCTGATCGTGAACTGGAGCTGAGTAAATGGCATTAGGCCATATGATCTACGACTGGGGCTGCAGTGAGGGTGGGAGAGGGAGAGGAGGAGGTAAACATCCTGAGAGGAGTAGAGGAGAATCAACGCACGGGAAGTGCAGCTCCAGTCAATACTGACTCACTTCCTGTACTGAGGGCAGCCCTTAACCTCTTAGAGAGCAGCGTTTCTGTCACAAGGATAAGCCCATAATGAAAATATATGACCCCACAGTGTACACAGCATATGTCCATACATTTACTGGACATATGGAAAAATGGTAAAGTGGCTCTGCAGCAAATCTTAATCGTTCTAAAAGGCGACGTCACACCATTAAAGGCTAATTAAAAAATAATATTAATAAGGCTGTTGGAAAACTCTCCTTTTCATTAAGTGCGTTAATAAAAATGTTGGTGAAAGTTTAGCAAAGGTAGCGTTAATTGTACTTGTTAAAATGTCAGAATGGAGTGTTTGTGTCAGTGCAACACATTTAACTCTCCTCATTTCTACAATGAGCCCTGAACCTGTATATGACAGCGTTATGAAGGTATTCATTTATTAACCCCACACCTTATTAAAGCCACACCTGGACAGTCACCCTGAGATCTACTGACTGATTTTCACTGATGAGAAAACCTTGTTCGGTGAGTAAATGTGATTCACTTTGTGTATATTATGTAAACTGACTGTTAATCATGCATGTGTCACACAGTGCTGTATCCAGACACCACACCAAGCTAATGTTTGATTTCTTCAGCCATGCTAAAGTAAATGCTAATTGATGTACAATTACAAGGTTAGCATAAGTAGACTATTACAGTTGTTACAGCTGATGGCAGAAAGAGTAACTGTATCCTGACTATGTAACTGTGACAGTGTTAACATGGCCGTCTGTTAGCATCAAGTTTGACTCTAGCTAAAGCTTGTTAGGTTAGCGAGCCCAGCATATTTGGTGCTGTTATACAATAAGCAAGAGGTGCAAATATCCCACAGGGAAATTTCAGTACCATATTTGGGAGCTTTGTGGTTTACTCAGTAAAATATTAGTAAAGTTGATAAAGACCAACAAGACAGCGTGTGGGTATCGCAGCTCAGAGCAGTCAGTTAAGTTAGCTGGGTATAACTGTACTGCATCGCACTGCACATTTATACATTGGGCACAAATGTAATGAATGTTTCTGTTTTGAAAGGAGGTGTGGAGGCAACCACAAGTGTGCCAACGACTTATGTAATGGGAATTATGACCCTTTATCCGTACCGCCAATATCCATACTCTAAAACTGGTTACACGAGTATCAAATGTCTACATGAAGTCCAAAAACTCAGCATTAGTCATTTGACTATATTTCTATTTCATTTCAACCTTTTAATGTGACTTTGTGTTTGTATATGTTTCTCTAAGCAGGAACTCTGCTATGACCCTGAGGCCGATCTTGGAGACTGGAGACAGTTCAACACAACACCCACCTGCCGTAGGAGCTACTGGCCGGATAACTTCCCACTCATTTTCATTTACTTTAAAGTGTTACTGTGATGCAATTTAAAATAAACGTTTTAAGCTTAACATGGCATCTTTATTTCATTCTGTGGATGGGACTTGAGCAGAAATAAACCACTAAAAATCTTTTTTTTTTTTTTTGGTTTATGGTTGCGAGGAACCAACACTGGTTAATGTTGAGAAGTGTTTAACTATAAGAAGAGTCAATAATAACTTAAAAAAGAGTAAAACAAACACTGTGACGTGTACCCATATAGACACTTACGAAGTGTTGAGTTAAACTCTGATGGTTTGTTGACTTGGCTATGCTGATTTTGCTGTGTATTTTTAAAGCTCAAGGATGGAGAAGAAAAG
This sequence comes from Mugil cephalus, assembly GCF_022458985.1. Taxonomy (NCBI): domain Eukaryota; kingdom Metazoa; phylum Chordata; class Actinopteri; order Mugiliformes; family Mugilidae; genus Mugil; species Mugil cephalus. The sequence goes on from NC_061786.1 coordinate 7,594,370, forward strand.
CCGCTCCATCTCTTGCGCAGCACAACAATACTTTAGCACACCTGACACCTGACTGTGTGGAAAAAGTCGGTCAACAGTAGATGTTCAGCAGTATCCTGCGTGGTTTGTATCAAAGTGGAAATTGGGGTATTGTAGTTATACAGTACGGCAAGAGCCCAGTATTGATGCCAAGCAGAATGGTATTGAAGCATCCAACAGCTGTTTCCCCATGCACCAGGGTCACACACAATGGGCCAGGCAGAACAATGCCACCGTGGCCTGGGAGCACCAGCGGTTGGCACAGTGTCTGGGCACGGGACACATAAGACACCTGGAGCCTTGTAACTGCCAAGAAACACAGAGGCAGCAAGACAGATTCATGGCTCGGCTAAACACTGGTGTATCAGATGACTCGTGTCAACAAAGATCGAAGGATGAAACGGTGACATGTAACTCCGCAAAGAAAGTGATAACTTCTGAAGGTTGTAGTGGCGATTCAGGCAATAGAGCGGACTACTGGTTGGGCAGAGAGAAGCACTTAATCAAGCACCTGGTACCACTGATCCCAGCCTGCGCTCTGATCTCCCTCTGTGGAAGATAACAGTTTCCTCTTGGAAACAAAAATCTTCGCTTCTTGTACGGCCATGGATTTTTCCTCATTAGTCACGGGGAACTATCTATAGAGTCACTTCAGACAACACGTAGCCCCGCGAATAAACAACACAGTTGGAACATCAATGCGCGTCGATGCGATGAGTGACATCGATTATGTAAATATGTAGATTTGCGCCGTGTAAGCATTGCAGTGTTTAAATTCATCCGAGACTGAGGCACCTCCCGCTGTCGGGCAGCGTCTGGGAGTCGTTGTCGCAACCTCATCTGATCAAAGCCTTCCCAGAACTGATGCTAATGGTTAGTGTGTGCTTTCTGCTGGCAAGTCGAACGCTGCTTGTTTAGGTGTTTACGGACCTGTAAAACAAAATGATGTAGACATTACGCTTTAAGGGTTATGCAGCTTCTGACAGGAAAATAATGCAGGTGCTTTTTCATTCCAATCAGCACAAGCAATTGATGTTAATTAATCCCAGAATACAGCAAATATGCTACACTCCATAAATCTTTGGCTTGAAGTTCACCAAAAGGATTAAGTAAGATGTATATGAGATGTTTTAATGTAATTCATAAATATAGCATATTAAATATTGCCCTTGTTGAGGTTGATGATCGCATTCTGCATCTTTTGTTTATTTAACAAACTGTGCTTCAAACTCAACAGAGCTCTTACTAAGTAGCAGCCTGGATGTTCTCTTCTTATTCCTGTGGGTTTTCCCTCTCGGACAAAAGAAGTGCTTGCAGGACGAGCGCTGCGTTTTCTAGCACTCTGTTAGACTGGTGACCTGTCAGGGCAGATGCCTCATCTCTTAGCCCGTGCGTGCTACTCCGCTTGAGTCATTAACGTGCTTTTATAGCACTGCAAAAACACCTTCTTTTCCCATTGAGGAGATACATGTATGTGTTAAACAATGATGTAAAATGTTTGTATTTGCCTGACACACATACATGGAGATCACATTAATTTACTTCAAGAAGTAATCCCCGTATGTAGATTATTTCAGCTAAATCCAAACTATTGAAACATAAACATGAAAGACTAAAGGTTACATGGAAACAAAAGGTTTCGAGTGTAAAACAAGGCACGCGTTCATATAATGGAACGTTTCCAACTCGCCCCCCCCCCTTCTTCTGACATACCTACAGCACATCCTAAATCCCTGTCACGCTTTCAGGTGATTAATGCTATATGGCTCAAACCATCACCACCACAGGCCAGAGAAGGGGGGCATCCTTCCTGAGACGGCTGCAGTGTCACGGTGGGGTTTTCCTCCACTTGCCTGACACGCCTGCTCTCAGACGCACACACCGATATTGCAGTCAATGCCCAAATCTAGCCAGCTCAAGTCACCTCCTCTTGGCACCTTGCACAGCACTTTCCACTGTACAGAATAGGTCCCATTCCAGAGCAGGAGTTCTGCAGGCGAGCACGTAATGGCTATGGGGGCAAAGGACAGTAATTTTTTCCATGCCCCATTAAAGCAAGAGGAAGCCAGAGGTACAAGAACAATAGATTGGCAGGTCTAGGACGCTATTTAACAGTCGCTTGTTCCGATCATACCGATAAAGTGATAACTGACGGCTAACCTGTGGGGGCACGCATGCAGAAAGCAGATTCCTATACACATTTTTCTCCGCCCTGCACGTAAAAATACGCCATACACCTACACCGTGACCTCGCGCACATATGCACCCTTGCACCGTCACCCACGCATGCTACGGCACACATCTCCGAAGCCCGTAGTGACTAAGCATGTCTTTTGTCATCTTCAAACGCAAATCCATTCAGCCGAGCAGCCGCGACCACACACGCACACCAAAGACCCGGGCGCAGAGGAGCTGCGTGTGAGGTCCACAAGTCAGGCTGGAAAGAGGAGTGGAAAGGGGCTTTGCAGTAGTAAGCTTTTGTTAAACCAACTAATCCGCCATTGATATGCTAAATCCTGTTACAAGGAAAGAGTAAGGAGCAAGAGAGAGGAGGAAGGAGGGGAGGCGATCGAGGGAGCGGGACGGAGCCGAAATATGGAGGACAAATGACCAAAACTAAAACAACAACAAAAAAAAAAGGGATCTTGTATGAAAACCCAAGTGTGTCATTTTGATTTGAACGGCAACATATTCACATAAATTGCCTTGGGACACACAAAATGATTAATTCGATAAATTACTCTGATCACTATGAAATTAGAACTGGAAAAACATCTGGCACCTGTGGCGAAATCTCTACTGAATCTCTTGGTATTGGTGTAGAATATCATAAAAGCTGTTATCTGAAGGCATTGAGTCACAGCGGCCAATACAGGTTTTTATCAAAACAGAATAGCGTGCATTTGATTACGCAGTTAGACATTTGTGTTCCTCTGCATGTGTGATGTGTGGCAGAGGTGGCTGGAAAGAAGGAAGCGGTTTGAAAGGCAGAACACAGGCTCTGACAGAAGGCCATGTGATTACAGTAAGGAAAAGTATGCAGCTTGACCTGAGGCCGCCTCGCACCTTTATTAGTGTGGCAGCAGGCCAGACAGATGTGGAGCAGTTACAGTGAAACATTCTTCACCAGATCGCTGTGCGTGAGTTAAAGGCTGGACAGGAATCGGGTTCTTTATTAAACGAGCGCGCATAAAAATGTGTAGCGCAGCACGCAAACGTAGAGCTATGTCATTTTTGTCAAAAAATCTGATCAGTTCCAAATGCTTTCACTCCTGTGTATAAATTGAGGAAAAACCTACTAAGAAAATAGAACTGAGAAATATTGAATATTTATGCATTAAAAATCGTTCAAATGTCAAACCAATGATCCAATTGTTATTTTCACGTGAGCGTATTGATTATTTCAGCTCTTCAAATGCATCCCTTTCTTTTTCATTTTTCCTTTCAGCATTTCATTCACACAATCACAGTGTTGTAGTCTACCATCAAAGGATTTTTGTAAAAAAAAATACTCTTCAAAGAATTTATAAAAGCTTATTTTGTAATACCAGCAAGTAAAAAGTGGTATTGTTACCTCTGGCATCACACTATCATGTGATTTGTTCTAGATAACTCTGAGTAATTAGATTATGCTATTCTTCCTTTTTACACTGTAGATAACTTCTCCCAAGTGGTAATATCAAAAATGCTTACTTTAACAAATGACTCACCATGTTGAGCTTATGGCCCAGAGATAACATTGTATAAAAATCCTTGTATTCACGGTGTTTGATTTTATTTGAGTATTGCGTATTTGATCTCCCAGATCAGACCTTCAGCGGAGTGATGAAGTCACACTGGAGACTCTGCAACTAAAGCCACGTTTACACGAACATGGTTTTTGGGTAAACCGCTTAAGTCTCGCACATTTAGTCCAACCGTCATGACGGAGCTGTATTTTTTTTGTGACTGGAACCGCGCCTTTTTGAAAAAGACAAATACGGAGCCCGTGCGGTTTCTTTTTTTTTTTTCGTTTGTGTGGACGCCTGATGTGAACACGATGATGTCATGGCCCCACCCCTCTAGTCCCCGACATCTCGTAACAGCAACAACGTCGATGGCGGACTACAGGCTTGTGACGGTGCTGCATCGGATATTGACCCTTGTTGGGTGGTTAGGGCAGTACAAACTGTTGCTTCGCCACTATGATGAAGTAAGAAGGATTACGGACTGTAATCCGGACTGTATGTTTGCATATGGCGCACAGGGTTGATGCGCATGCTCCGCCTCTTCTTCTTTTTTGGCTGAGTTCTGTACCAGAAACAATACCACGCAGAGGCCTGGGATATGTACTACAGCCTTTCTACAACTACATGTGGTTTTGCAATGGATCATCATTTATGGAGACATTCTCACCTATTGCCACAGGCGCTGCTAACCACACTGAGACCTTCGGCAGAAATTTCACAGAAAATACAGTGAACCTCCATTATGCAAAGCAACACACTCCTCTCACAAGACATTTTTTTCCAGACTGACAGAACAATGCAATAACAGCCCCGTACTTTTTTTGAGATTATCTTCAACCCTTGTGATCTAGATGTGTTTTCATAATGGAAATAAACCTGAGAATATTACAGTAGAAAACCTACGACATGTTTTGCAGCCCATTCAAATTCAAATGCTAGCAAGGAAACCGTCAATGAGGAACATGAGTAAGCAGCCCTCCCACTCCCCAGTTGCTTCAGAGGCTTCCTTGAGCAGACACGTTGCCCAGGGCTGAAGACAAATGCTCTCGTGGTATCCGCAAGTGTTAATTGTGTAGAAATGAATGAATGCGCTTACACTGTGCTGAAGACATGCGACGGCATAGAGTAAATGTTATCTCAAAAAAACTGTGAAGGTAGAGGGTTCTTGTGAAACATTTATCCAGAGTCAGGAGGTAGCAGCCCCCTGTTCATTTAGCTTGAGGTGGCAAGATGAACACTGTCACAAGATCAGTATGATACAAGGTGCTTTTATTCACCATATAAATACGTCCATTGATTGATAACCTTGCAATTATAATGGCGCTAAGACTCGGATCACACTGCCCCAGAGACACGAGCCAGGAGATAAAGATGGAAGATTTCTTGTAATATAGTTGACGTCTTATAAAGACACCAATGAGAAGAGAGATAATAAATGGCCCACTTTTTCAAATTTGGTCAATAATTACATGCATGAGCTTGATGAGTTTTGATGTATGGCAGATTTAATTAACAACACATGCGGCACCAGCGTGCAGTCATTTGTGAAAACCAAGAGTTCCACCGAGCCGTAGTGAGGGTTTCACAAATAGGAAAACTGTTTTTTTAATGCCTAAACAATGGAGAAACCATTGTTTGACTTTGAGGTGCATTTTAACGCCCACAACAGAGGAAAATACTCTTCAATACTTGAGCTCATCAAACGCCTGCATTTGGAAAATCCAATTATGTGCTCACGAGAACCTTGGGGGAAAGCTGTGTAATTACTTTGTTGAAGTCACATCAAACACAATGTGGAACACTGCGTTAATTTATTAAAGTCAACAGTGGAATTGTCTTTGTTTTCATTACACATTATTAATGTAAGACCAAGCAAAAAGTTTTCCATGCTGCATGGTACAAGAAACACATGTGCAGCAGCTTACTTAAGATAACTAGATGTGGGCAATAACAGCAGCCAAATAATTAATTTGTCACTTGGAGTGATGCATCAAAAGAGGGCACACTGGAAACACTCTGGTTTTCCACTGTCCCGTTCAGCATTAAGTGCTTTTGGTCCTCCATTAACAGTTTCCATATACTTTGGCTGAATAAATTCTAAATAATTCACTTTAATGGTAAAGATCTACCCTCTGTAATGTAGGCATTAAAGAAACTGATTGAATTTCTATGTAAAATGATTCCATTGAGTATTAATTACCTGTAGTCTTGTAATTGTAGCCTCTCAATTTGCTTTAGCTTTCATCAAACAAATAGTGGTACAATATTGAGTAGTGATCAAGTAGGGAAGGTTTGCATGAACCACTCGCCTGGTGGAGAAAGCCGCATGCGCACATGCAGTTGTTGCTTTGCCTTGGACTGCGGGTTAACAAGTATTTAATTTATGCGTACAACAAACACAGCAGATAACACCATTGAGTAAGAAGTTAAAGTTACCGAACAACTAACTTAACAATGACTTTTTTATGTCTGTTCCACACCGAGTACATTTCAGACTATAATGAACTGCAAAGGAAACTCATTAGCCACAGTAGCTTGGTTGCACATAAAAAAAACTATTAAAAAGAAAGATAAACTAAAACAAAAATAAAATATAAATAGTATCTAGTCAATAAAATTAGAAAATAGTACAGAACACTATGAACAATTTTGCAAAAAATAGTGGACAAAACAGAGTCTAAAGTGATGCAGTTGTTTCGACTGTTGCATAGCAACAGTGGCGTGGATATTGCCTCGTAATTTAGCGCCTCAGTGAAATTGATAGAGAAAAAACACATTTGAGACAACACTACAGAATTTATTTTTTGGTAAGCAAAAAATACAAAGTATCCCCAACATAGATATACTGAATTAAAAAGGGTCTGTGGCCGAAATACGTACTACTAGTATTGCTATTTACATATCAGCTTCCTGTCAGTACTGCTCTGTGTAAGGCCAGAGTTAGAACATACTGTAGATCTAGCATGTCGAGCAAATACATACAAGACGTGCTTCCCTTCTGCTCCGCAGCCAGTGTATGGAAAGAATGGCTGAAACGCATGCTTCATTTCAACAGCACATTACATAAAATTGTTTGCTCCTCCGTTTGCAAGCACAGGCCAAGAAAAACACACTACAGCTGGAGGCAGAAATGTGTGTGTGGTGTGGGGGATGTGTAGCTGACTGACAAAGTGCAACCCTCATATGGTTTATATTCGAGGAGGTAGCTCCGCACACTTTCAGCATCAGGCAAACTCTTCCCATCTCTTTAAAAAACATAATACGAGCTCTTTTCCGCTGCAAAAGGAAGGCTTCACTTCAAGTGAACCCACCACATGCAACGGAAAGGAAACTCATGTGGTATCTTAGCGGCAAGAGAAGCTGACACTTTCTCACTCTACAGGCTGACTAACTTGTTTTCTTCCATGTGGTGGAATATGGCTCATAGTTCATTCATAGCTTTTACTGTATGAGGCTGTGTCATCACAGAACACAACAGCGTCTTCTCCGAACCGATGGATCCAGCCTGTAACGCGCCTGATTACTGAAAATTTTAGCCAAGCATGAAATAAAGCTTGACTCAAAATGCAGTCGGTGCATTTTGAGTCAAAACGGTGCAGTCAATTTCAACATGCATGACGCAAAGGCGATGCATTGTCGAAAGTGTGACACACGCGCTGCACAAACTGAAACCTGTAACAGCGGACGTCTGATTGTCAGATTTGTGTAGCCCGCTCATTCTGCAGCTCTGTACGAACAGGGGACAACATCATTTCAAAGCAACTGATTGTTTGACCGACATCTCAAGGCACTGAACCACCCCTGTGTTGCATGCGCATGTTTCAGAGAAGTGTGAACACTGTGGCTCAGACATAGCTGACTCTTACTGAAAGATGAGAAAAGCAGAGGGTTTGAAAAAGTGCCAAACTTTCCTATGCACTTAATTCACCGCTTTTTCCGTCTTATTGTAAGCCGAGGCCCGAGTACGTGTCTGATTACGGCCTGTGAACATTTCTAGTGCAGACAAGGTGAAATCACAACTCTAACCACTGTGTGTAGGTCTGCAGCCGTGTCCAGACCGCAGAATAGTATGAGAGTCTACACCTGTCATCCTAGACCTATTTCAATCATCCGGAGACTCTAGGAAAGCTACACCGTTTACCCCGTTTACATCCGCCGAAAAAGCTGACGGTTTCCAGCCAAATCTCCTCCTGGTTTTATAAAACGTCGCTGTGAAGCACTCCAAAGAAAATCCCACAATTATTTCACTACGCACACAATACTCTTCTGTGGTAATTTGGCCTAAAGTACAAAAGCACTGCTGTGAAGTGGAGATAATGGTGGTGAGGTCACCGTTTGGTTACCAGCCACTGAATCCTCCACAAGAGCCAGGTGGCTTCTTCTTCTTTATTTCTTTTTTTTTATTTTTTTTTTTATTTTTACAAAAACTCCCTCATCTCTTTTCAATGTGACAGTGTGCTGTATACGTGTGGGTGTTTGCCTGCATGCATCTGTGTATGTATAAGTGTGTGCATGAGCTACGCATGCATTAACAGTGTCCAGAGGCCAGGCAGAGAAGAGGAAGGCTGAGTCACAGGATCTCTTGCAGGAAGAGAACAGTGTGATCTAAGAGATGCTTGGCCAGGCCCCTGCACGCTGCTGATGAGTTATAATCCTGCTGCGATCCTCCACCCCAAAGATATACTGCAGAGAACACTCCATCTCCCTGGCCTGGCCTGGAGTAGCCGGGGGACGGCCGCCAGATTTACCTCCGCACGGGGCAAATAAACAGGTGAACGTGGGGGGGATTTATGCGAGATTGATGGCAACTGCACTTTCTCTTGTTCCGGTAGAGTCAGAGGCCAGAAGGTGTGCAATAATAGCAGGATGTAGGAACAGGCTGCTGTTGCTCAACAAAAACATGAATAATTGCTGGGGCTTGTGTTGCAGAAAGTGGTCTAGGAGCAACTTTAGGACAGCTTGAGGTTTTCACTTTCTCTGTGATTAATAATGAGGACCTACTTTAACAGATGTTGAACTAGCAGTTTGCAAAAAATACGAATGTACCTATCCAAAAGAGCTACGCTAAACTAAATACTTGGTACAGCTAAATTCCAAAACTCAAACTGTCCCCTTCTTCAAAACAGAGACACCAACGGGCAATTTCTCTGAAGGTTTAAACACACAGACAAGAATAATAGCAAGTGCAGCGTAGATGAAAAGCCATTAGAACGCAGGCACACAGACTGAACGGGGCTGTGCTGCTCTGCCGACCACAGCAGATTGGAGAGCGGGAGCAGAGAGAATATGGAAACAGGGAGCGGCTCTGAGGGGAACTAACCAGTGAGTGTGGCTGGAGAAAAAGACACAGTCACAAAGGGAGTCATGCTGAGTGGCTTACTGTTGCCCTTAGGTTTAAAAGTTCTCAAAAGACCCAATCAAACTAAAGAGGAGTTTTTGTACAACTATGTTCAGCTTCGACTGTGGCTCTTTTTATTAGGGGAAAATGTTGCTCATTAGACAAGTATTATATTATTAAACCATTTCCCTTGGTAACTCAGAGGGGTTTTTTGCTGTATGAACATGTAATTTCACTTCCTCTGTCACCTTCCTATCACTTTGACAGATCACTACGCTAAAAGACGAGAAAGAAACACAGTGCTAAGACCATAAAAAGACAACACAGTATGAGGCAGTTATCAATAGTGATACAACTGAGGGCCCAGAACACAGACAATATGGTTTTATATTCACAGCTTAATAATAAATAATGAATAGCTTGACACTAGAGGCGTTTTTAGCATGTTAACATGTTGGTAGATAAGATATAGTCATAAATATAACATCTGGCTAGTCTTCTGAGCAGGAGTGACATTAGTGATTAACTAGGTCGAATAAGCAAATGTTAATATGTTGAATAGAGTCCTTGTCATTAAGCCAGTTTACCTCCTTCTCTTCAGCATTTGTCACGCTTGAAGTCCTTTAAGAGTGCTGAGGTTGTCAGTGAGCGTAGTCAATGGGGAACCCGGTTAAAAGATCGGAAAACTGAAACAGTTAATGAGTAAATTAATAAGGGAAATGAGATATCCCTTTTCACTGAACCATATCGTGCCACGGTTACAATTTTATGAATGGAAACTAGTAAGGCTCTCTAGGGAAGTACACCTAAATCACTACATGTGGTTGGCTTCGCAAGCGCAAAGTCACCGTGATCCCCGAGCATTAAACAGTTCTATATTGTCGCTGCCTACCACTTCAACATAATCACAATCAAAGCCCTTTCAGTCAGCATTAGAAGAGAGTGATGGAGTGACGCCAGATCATCTCCAACCACTGGGTAAAGTCAAGTATGGTGAAGGGCATTCGGGCAAGCTGAAAGCACTGAACATCCAAAGCGAAGCCACACTTGGTGGTGGGAGCAGCCTTCTACTGATGGTTTTGGCTTGGAACATCAGCGCCCACAAACCCCTCCGTGCCCCATGCAGGGCCTTGCCAGCAGGGCTGTCCCAGCCTCCCCTGCCCCCCTTTCCCCTGAGAGGACCACGCTTCCCCGCTCTGTCATTCTCTAACTCTTGTGGCCGGGACCTGTGTTCTGCCTTGCCACTTTTCATTTGAAGGAGAGCAAGGCGGCAGAAATGTGCACTGCAGATGGTAGAAATTACTTAGCTCACTTAACTTCAGAGATATTTTTTTTTTTTCCTCCCCCCCCCCCTCCTTTTTCCACAAATTACTCCAAGACTGGGGAAATTGATAGATTCCTTGTGCAAGGCTTTTGAGTTGTACATAGACAGACTTTTTTTTTCTACAATCTCCTTCGTGATATCAATTTAGTCAATTCCATTGCTTTGGAGCGAGCCCGCGAATGAACGCTGAAAACCGAGTGAGCTGGAAAAAGGACCAGCGCCACTGGTGAATATTAACGGGTGACCTGTTTCTTCTTGAGCAGGAGCTGAATGAGCTTTCCAGGAAACGTCTGGCCCCATGTATATCACACATAAAGCCCTGCGCTGTTGGGACGTCCTCTGGGGTGAAATATGTCCGTCAAGTCCATAGGAACATGCAGATGTGGGCTTACACTGTCAAAGGGCAGGAGGGAGGGAGATGGTGGTGATTTATTTCTCGTGTGCTTTGGTTAGCGTTGGTCGATGTGAAACACAGTTTCTCCATTTTCCATCTGCACCCTTCTTTTGAGCTATATTCTTCTCTCATTTTCTTCCCCTTATAGCGTTTTATTTTCTCTTGCTCCTTTCCTCTTCCAAGTCCCTATAATGAAGCTCGAACCACATAAAAAGAGGGCTAGTGAGAGCACAGTAACTTATTGGTTCTATATTCTGTGTTTCACTAAAGTTAGACATTCAGGTCACTGAACAACAACAGCCTTTGGCAAATGGCACCCAAAGGTAGAATCACAATGGAAGCATATAAATGCAAACCAAAAACAATCTTCTCTACTGTTGCAACTTGATCTAATTAATCTTGAAAAGGAATGTTGAGCTGATCTTGTTTTCTCTGCCAACTGTTACCTTGCATCATGCAAGTGATATTACTCAAAGGTTTAGAACAATCCAAATCCTTCTGTTTTTATAATACTTGCTTTTTTTTCCAGTATGCTGTCCAACGTAGCCCATTTCTGTCTCAAAAAGGCCTTTGTCTCACTAATTACAGAGGCAGCTGTACAGCCCTCAACCAGAGACCGGGAGTTACAGCACCGACAAAACCAGCGGGGAAACCTGTGGCTGAGGCAGCTGCCTTCCACAGCATTTCCAGCTGTAGTTAAAATACAGCAACATCCTAAAGACGAGGACTAAAAGCTACGTATTCATGAAACGATCATTCGAGGCGAAGGCTTCATATTTTTTGTCGCCTTTGCCAAATCACTTCACGTTTCTTTCCTCCTGCTATCATTCTCTTTGATTAAGTCAGTAACTTTTAAGTGACCCCAAGCTACGCTGTAACTTATTGGTTTATATCAAACATGGTCGCTGCCAACACCATAAAAAATTCTACCGTGCTGTTTGGAGGATGCTAAACATAATTTTTCCGAAGACTAAAAACTAAAATATGTTGAACACGCAACTGGCACTGCAGCGGCGATCATCAAAACTTAGATATTTGACAGATATTTAATAATACCAAGGCAAGTGTTTAGCTCCAAATATTTCAGTTGCCTTACAGTTTAATCCCACCCATACCCAGCAACATCACATCATCCTCCAAAAATGCCTGGGTGAGGAGGAATGTTCTGTAGCTGGCTGGCTGTCTAGGCTGACCAGCTGGCTAACTGGGAGTCATTCTCAGAGAGTCGTGAACTTTTGTCCCACCACTGCTCCCTGGCTGGCTGCATGAGAGGACTTGGGCGACACCAAACAGGAAACACTCAACAAGTGGAAGCTATGGATGTTTATCTCGCACCATTCATCAAGCCCCAAAATCCAGACAGAGAAGTCAGGACCCAGCTTCTGAAACAAGCCTGTCCCAACTTAGAGCTGCATGTAGCCACGGCGGGGCCGTCGAGGGGCCATCGTGGGTTAGATCTGGGCTCGACAGTAACATGCTAGGGGGGTCTACGCCACCCTGGCTCCCCTTCGCGATTTCTCACAGCCTTCAAGGAGCCTGGCTTAGATCCGATGCTCTCGTGCCAAGTGGTGACACTAAAAGCTCATATTTTTCAGTATTCAGTAGATTGCAGGCGCAGTGACCACAATTGCTGCTCTGACAGACTGAACCTATCAAGATCAGGTTGCGCCATACTAAGGTTGACCTTAACCGCTAAAGTTGGTGATTGTAGTCCAAATCACTGTTATCAAAATCGACTTCAGACTAGCGTAGAGGGCATCAAAAAGTAAACAGATTTTCTGACATATTTTGTGATAGCTAGCCAAGTCATGTGGTCGAGTCCTTAGCAGGAAGAGGAATGAAGCGTACAAAATCTATACAATCCACAGCTATTTCAACAGGCTGCCTGAGTCTTTGTCAAACAATGAAACTGATTCAAATCTAAAGGATGAAGAACAAAAATGCAGAATGTCCACCTTGGAGGCATGACGCATTACTCACAGTAAAACACAGCTTGTGCAAGAAACTGTATAGCTTTGAAGCCACCTCTGGAAAGCGTGTGATGGGATACAGGTTTGTGTCCAAATCACAAGTATATTCAATAGAAAGGGTAACTGGATTTTAGGGTTAGGGTTAGTCAATTTGACAAGCCAGTCATGGTGCTAAGAAAAAATTAGCACTAGCAAAGTAAAGCGCTCAGTCACAAAACCAGCTTTCTGTCCTTAAGCTATGGTCCCAAACTTTAACAAGATCGACCAGTAAAGCTGTAAAGAATAGTTTTCTGTAAGAGTGTACTTTCTTGTGATCTGTTCTCATACATGTAGAATCAAAGTGTGCTGCATTTTCACCAAAAGGGTTCAACAAACCGAAACTTTCCAAGCCTTAGGCTGGCTTTTTTTTTTTTTAGTAAACAGGTGGTGAATTTTAAGTGCTTACAGCACAATGTGTTTTGATCACGCACAATGCATTTGTTTAAACATGTAGTGGTACATCAACAAATCTTATGCTCGAATGTAATTTATGTAATTCCCCTACACTGACTAAAGAACCTGCTATATTGAGTCAAGAGGTCAGTGAGAAGTAGTAGTTGGCTGTGTAAAGGGAAAAAGCAGAAAGAAGACAAGACGTGGAGGAGGATATCAGCGTCTACAGTAGCATGCCTGAAAGCCCATTTCCAAGGAAAAGAGTTCAAGTAAATTGCTGAGAAAAGCCTAGGTTGTTTTTCATGTGCCAGCACAGTGACCCAGATAATCAGGGGGGGAAGGTGGACAAATTGCCACTGTAATACAAGGGTGAAGGTTAACAAGATACTGACATTGTCAATATCACACTTTGCGTGCAACAAACACCCATTCTGAACTCAAATATCTGACGCAGCAGAAATCTGACAACGAACAGCACAGATTAAAGTTGGGATAAGAATCCCTGTTTGTTGCATGGCTGAGTGGTGAGTCACGTAGTGAAGCAGGCCAGCTCTCAGCGGAGGAAACAGCACCACAGATGGGGAATATGCTTCCATCCAGACCCTATCTCCATGCAGATATTACCACATTTTAAAGTTTAAAGCCTTTTCCTGTCTTGCCTCTGCTGACAGACACCTGACGTTCTGCTGACTGGAGGCATCCTGGGAAAAGCTAGCTGGGGTTAGAGATCTTCAGCTGGGAAAGCTGGCCAGGATGAGAGGACTTTGCAAAAAGGCTCACTGCTGTCATGCATATTTTAGAAAAAGAAGTGAGGCAGGGATGGACTGAAAGCACACAAGGCCTACAGTCATATTTTCCATTGATATCAAAGCCATATGGCCGGATTTCATGAAATAGTTGAGGCAGTACACTGCATTTGGCAGTGTTTAATAGAAGAACTGGACAATAATGAGGATGAACCGGCTGGATATGCTCTGTGGTGATGATGTACAGTATATTATGATAAACAGAATATACACAATGTCCAGATATTTATCAAGTTCATAGCTTACAGGTTTTCCCACGAGGGTTGACCATAAATCACATTCTTTCCTGACGCATCTTGACTGACTTCATGCAGTGTTACACGGCGATAAAATTGTACAAAAGTAAGCAATCCTGATCACAGCACATTATCAACACCCATTCCCCGTGAATGCGCCGCGCTGATTATGTGTAAGGGGTTGCCTTTAAAGTTTCTCATTTCCCACCCTTTTCCTGTTACAGATTCTTGCAACTATGCCAATATGTTACAGGATCCATGTAAATATGCGCAGTGATGAGATTTTCTGCTCTGCGGACCAGAACTGTTCATAACTAGCTAGTGAGAATCAGCAGACCTCGTAAAGAACAACAACATTACCCTGCTCCTCTGGAATGTCAGCTTGGACAACATGGAAGCAGAGGACACTGGCTCCACACAGACAGCTCCTTCGCTATCTTCCATTCGTTGTCCAACGCAAGTTTGCTGCCAATTCCCTTTTTCTCTTTATTTTAATTATCATCTCAGACACCGATGTGGACCTGACCTACCTAAACGCTCTGATTCAAGTGGGTGATGAAAGTGCTTTGTTTAATCACTCTGTTTTATTCAGCCAGTGATAATTACAGACACAAATGGAGTAATCATCATTATTCACTAGGGGTTAAAGAACGGCAACATGTGAAAGCACACTGAAGCCATTTCATTAGTAAAGCAGGCCTCGCACACCATTAATCCCACACAACTGTGAAGTACAGTTCATGGAGCGAAAGAAGACAATGGCTGAATAAGAGGTTTAGAGCACCTACATATGTTTAGAAATGTTGTACATCTGAGAGACACATAATAATAGGTGCCACTAATTGCATATTGTAAAAGAAATGTGCAAACGTTAAGATTCATTGTTCAGTTTATGTGTAGTACTCCCTAGTATTCAGGGAAGGTCGATCAACATGTTTTTCTGACGTAGGAAACCACTTCACATAAAGGACATGTGGTGCATGTGTAGCTTTACAGTGCGTCTCATATGGGGCCGTTTCAAATTAAAAACAAAAATTAAAACGTTTAACAGTCGTTCTTACTTTGAACATTCTAAACAGGCACGCAACGCAAAGGAGGAACCAATCCAGAACGAGCGCAAACAAACAAGAACGGGGGAAATTAAAGCTGGCGCCGCTGATTTGCACTTAGGGTGTTCTCACACAACCATATATAACATATAGATTGATGCACTCGCGTTTGAAGCACGCCGGTATGAAGACTGTCATTATGAAGCATTACCAACGTCTTGGAAAATGAAATAAGCCCGACATACACGAGAAGCACACAACCCCGAGTAGATTTGTATATATGTCCGCGTATGATTTTGTATACACTTGAATCGTGTCCAGTAACTTTACACCACAATGTAAATAGCTGGCACTCCTAGACTGTGCCCTGTAACTGGAGGAGCATCCCTGCTGTTGTGTGCATGCTTCTGTGGCGTTTGACTCATTTGCAGGCACACGGCCCACATGTCTGCTTTGGAACACAAAACCTAAACAGATGAATATGCTAGAAGACGGCAGGCCGCATGCTGGTGCATCACCATGTTGGTCCTCTGCAGCCTTCAGTGTTATTGCTTAAGTTTAAAGCGAAGTGACTGTGGTGTGCATGGGTGTGTTGGTGGAAAACCTTCCACTTCTGAAACAGAGTGTGAGTTACATGGAACACAGCGACATCCCTACCTTCTGATCCACTATGGAGCAGACCAGGTCCTTGACGGACGACAGCGACAGGTCGCTGGCCTCCAGGTTCACCGTCTCTCTTGTCAGTCCAATCTGCAGCAGGAAGGAGACCCCATGGAAAGAGCTGCGCGAGTTGGTGGGGCTGGGGGCGCTGTGACTGCCGTTGGACAGCCGCGTGTAGAGCGGCCCGGTCGTGCTCGGAGACAGGGCGGTCGGCGAGGACGGGTGGTGAGGATGGAGAGAGTGGAGGAAGGCTCGAGGTAAGGACGGGGGGGAGGAGGCAGACATTGGGTTTCTTCCAGTTGCAACGTGAAGCGCCGAATAGTGGAGGACTCAGTGAGAAAAGGGAGCAGCTGGATCTCTGCGGACAGACTCGTGGCAGGGGGAACCTCCGGTCCTCATCAGTAGTAGCGAGTCAGCCCTGTGTGTTTTTACAGTCTGGCATTGTCTTCTCTGGAATTAAGAGGATGATAACCTAGCCACCCACCTGAGCTGACACAACTCATTCACTAGGTGGACAGGCGATGGAGGACAAGTCTCTGGACAATCTGCAGACTTATGCAGTAAAATCACTGCAACACACTTCATATCCTGGAGTTGTGTTCCTTCTCCTTACTGAAGTCAGTAATCCACTCTGACCACAGGAAGCCTGTCACCACAGACACACACAAACACACATATTGCTTTTTTACAATGAAAAAAATGATTTACCTTCCTGACAACATTGGAGAATGCATGATGTGTGAATAAATCGTACATTGTTCATCATCTGGTGAACTGTTTATTTAGTTAAATTAATTAAGAAAAACACTTTTTTTATACGGAGGTACTACATTTTTTCTTAAGGTTGATACATTATTCTTGTAGATAATCCTTCAGTCTATTATATGTACTGTTTGTTTCACTGTTGCCTTACATTGTACTTCCCTATAACTTGGTTAGCTTAAAACCAACCTATATCGATCTGCATTCACTTAGCCGTGCTTACGACGTACGCATTTTATATCTATTTTCACGTTTCTATCGGCTTTTTTGGTCTTTTTATTCAATTAACATATATGTTGCTACAACGTGCCTTCATGCTACAGAGCAAAACGAGTAAATAAAAGCCTACAAGACACGTAAAAGTCGACAGAGCGTGTCATTCGAGTGTTTACACATATTCAGACTTCGCAAAACATCTGGAAGCAGAGCTTCTGAACATCTGCACCCCTCCCACTTTCGATTGGCTCGCTGGCAGAACACAGCCCGAGTCGAGAATGCCAGCAAAACAAGTTATACAAGCCATCAATGTCCACTTTCTGAAGGAACTCTAATGTCCCCGAGCCCCCTCTCCGCGTGAAGCCCGTTCAAAACCAAACGTCGAGCTGAACGTTTCTGAAATGATACTTTACCTTCACTCCCAGCGAAGGGCGCTTTTCTTTCCATTGTGCGCGGACTGAAGAAACTTTTTAACTCCATCAACGGAGGGAAGCGGAGACTGAAGTTTCTGCACTGTCCTGGAAGTAACACGCGAAACCTCGGCGTCGTCAACTAAACACGACAAACTTTAGTTTTGCACTCGGTCTCGCTCAGTCTAACCGTGCCGTCCATTTATATTCTCTTATCTTTTATTCCAGTTTGTAAATTCATGCGCATCTTATTATCCTTCCAGCTGTGACTACTCCCCCTGCTTGACGAGAACAAGAGCCGCAAGCGTCGCTGGGGCTTGGAGTCTTTTCGCTTCCCCTGCGTAAGTGACTTTCCACGTGTGGGGAGGAAAACTTGAACTACAGTCCGCGAGAAACAATGGCGCCTCCGACGGAGCTCGACCCACTGCGCATGTCCATTTCTTTTCCGTTATTTCAACTTGGCCAAGAGAAAAAAAAAATTACTCCACATGACCCGGATCAGTTTGTAATGCATTGATTTCAAAAGTAAGGTGCAGGAGTCTAAGGGGCCCTTCAGCCAACCGAGGAATAAATGTCACTTTGATTAAATAAACAACAACAAAAAAATGTATCACAGTGTCCTGCTGAGATTAAACCTCCACCGTTCATGTTTTTAGATTGGGGTTTGTTGCTACATCTTTATACTTGAAGACATAAAAAAAAAATCTGTGTTTATGATAAAATGTAAATACAACTTAAATGAACTTCTAAGTATCAACAGAAACAGGAAGAGGGACGTGATTTTGCAACTGAGCTAACGCGTTGTTTAACTGCCAGCTCAGTAATACACTGTAAATTACACAACCCGTTTTAGGAACTTTGTTGTTACCTTCTGTGTGTGAGTTTTTGCAATTCAGCAGTAACATTTAACACAGTGTACTCAGTAAAAAGACGGCTGACATCAAGCATCGTTTTTATTTATTTTTTTTATTTTTTTAAAAAGTCACATTAAATGCACTAATACTGCGGGAATGCAGTGTCTATTCTCTTCGCCCAAGCCATGAGGCCTCCGCAGATGTCTTTCACCACGATACCCTCCACCTCTGACCCACTCATCTTCTCAAGAAGCTGCACCGCCTTCTGAGAGTCGTTGCCCTGTTTGCAAATCACATACACTGTAGAAAAAAACAGAGGAAACAATATGAAAATGAAACTGTGCGGATGTAACACGTTGCAAAGGAAAACTTCTTAGTATTCAACAAAAACCCGCCAAAAGGAGATTGAATAAGGAGTTTAAAATCAGTGACAAGCTAAAACTGCACAAAGCTAAATTTTGCTCACTGATTAAGGAACGCCCCCAAAATAACATTTTGAATGTTAATTTCTCCAAAGCAGGCCAGCTGCTCAGGTTGACCGTGCATGTTTTGGAAAAGGGGTCACCTAGCAACCCCATTACAACCCGTTTCTAGCCGTCCAAAATAAGCCTCCGGCCCTGCAGTATGAGACTACACAGTGGATTGTGAATATGCACGAGGGACTCTGCGTGTCTGCTCATTTCAAACAACACGTCCAGACTCTAAGCGGTGTTTTGCCATGTTACCTGTTGGCCGGGAGTCACCTGCCATCTGCTGTTTCAATCCGCTGATTCTCTCCTGGAGTAACTGGAGATGTTCGCTCTTCCTCGCCTCTAAACTTGAGAGTGGAATATCTGGCAGCAATATAAGGAGGTTAATTTCACAGAAATGGAAACGAGGATCATGAAGAGACAGTACATAATTATGGCTTTGTTACAACAACAAAAAAAAAAAAGGATACTGAGAGAGAAAGGGAGGTGGCAGATATCCACCTCCACAAGAGGGCGCACATCCAACAAGAGATGGGGTCCTGCGTTGTCCAATATCGTTTTATAATCCTGTAAATGCATTGAAACAGCCATCAATGCACATACACTGCTAACATTAGAGAGAGGTGTGGCTTTGTTTTGGAAAAATGCATTGATTTATATCTTCAGTTACACAGGGAAACTAAAATTACTCACAGTAAATGTGGCCTGGATTTGTAATAGGGGAGTAGTACGAACATCTTAACTGCTTTTCTCTAAATCACAGGAAGCAAAACTGTTTCTAACTGGAGCCCCTTGCACAATCTCAACTGCACCCCAATCAATCATGATCCCCATCTCTGTGCTAAATGACTCAGCGGGTTTCAAAGCGCCAATTCTGCAGAAATATAAACAGATGCAATCCACTACCAGCGCTCTCTGTGCCAAACAGAACGTGTTATTCTTTCCCATAGAAAACCTACAGGCACGTTTTAAGTCATTTCCCATTTGGGGCTGGGTCAGCACTGAGATGTAATCAGTTTATGAATGCACATGAAAACTGAGAAAATTGGGAGTAATCATACAATAAACAGCGCTAAATAGGGGGAGTCACGCAATGACCAAGTGTTCTGGGGTATACAATCCCAACCTGTACAGTGATCCGCTGATCCGTGGACAGTAGGTTGAGTCTGCGGCACTGAAAAGAGAATTGTCCCGTAATTAGATGTACTTTCTAAATGTCGTGAAATACAATTGGTAAAAGACACACTTTACTCCAGCATTCCAGTGGAAATGGGCACAACCCCATGACACTAGGTCTCCCAGCAGCAGCAGCTTATGACCAACCTTATCTGTGGCAGCAGACCCACAGAAAGCCTCGTAGTCCACCAGCTCGGTCACACTTGGGTTCTCCCCGCACACTGCACAGCCGGCCTGCTTGGGCCGAAGCTTGATGGGCCTGAATCTGGCATCTTGAGCGTCGAACAGCAAGAGCTGCTGGCCGCAGGAAGCTGGCACGCCCAGTCAAGGGAAATACGACTTTTTTGAAAAGTACCACCACGTTAGTTGATTCACGGGATCCTCCCTCAGGTCGTCCCGCTTGTATATCGATGCAGCAGTAACATTCACGATTCCCTGGCACATTATGGTCAGGTGTCTGCATGTGTAGGACAATGCCACACAGCAGGCAGGATAGGGCAAGTCTATTAGCCAAAAATAGTCAGTTTTTGCTTTTATTCTACAAGAAACACCCCTCCTATCCTTTGCAACTTTGCTACAGTGAAATCTCTTTTACTGTCGATTCATTCCAATCACTAGGTAAAAAGACTCCATGAAAGCTGCTGTATGCTACGTGGGAGTAAACAAATAAAATTAAAAAAAGATACAGCCTTGTCCAGAAGCAATCTTGAGGACTTCCAAAGCTTGCAAGCAGCCCATTATCCCTGGAACTTAAATAAAAACAAAAAGTGTTACCAAGAAGTGCTATTTACACAGGCTGCTTTCAGTGTAAAGTTAATGACTTCTGAGAAAGACTCACCCACTCCTAACACCCCTCCATCAGAACAGTTGGTCACTGTCTCCGGGGGTGGGGGCATAGGGTATAAACATCTGTAGCAGGGGCCTCCGCGGTAGTTATACACAGTCAACTGCACACGCACACAAACACACAAATCATGCGGCAGATCTCAAGGAGACCGGCTACATTGATGGGGGGCGGAGTTCCACCGTACCTGACCCTCCATCCGCAAAGCACTCGCTGACACAAGAGGCTTGCCGCTGAGCACACAGGCGTCGTTCACCAGATAACGAGTGGGGACGTTGTCGGAGCAATCAGCTACAATGTCGTACATGAGGTCAGCGCAGTCAAGGTGTCCTCATAGGCAGAGTTCATCGCTACAACAGATCACTTCCAGTTTCCTCAAGTACAGCTCTTCTCTTGCAGTATGATAAGCACGATAAGTAGCCGCAAGACGTAGCAGTAAGACTTAGCAGATGGCAGCTATAACATGCATTCATGACGGACAATTAGCCACGGGCAGGTCTGTGCAGCAGATGTAGGCTGAGGATACTGTTGAATGAGTTGCAAGGCGTTCTCCGGGGAGAGCTGCAGGTGGTAGGGAACACACTCCACTGTGGAATTTAGCCTGCAGATGTAAAATTCACATACAGATATGGTCACTTGTTTCTGAAAAAGTCGGATTTTGCCTTCCATAATTAGCAGATTCAATAAAAACCACAGTCTTAAAACATATTCTATAAGGCAATGTGGTAAATGTGCCAACATGTGAGTTTTGAATGACATGGCATTTTAAGACTGACTGATCTTCTCTCTCCCTACTTTGAGTCTTTAAAGTCTACGAGAGCCTAATGTAGACAGACAAAATCAGGCAAAACTTATTTTCTGTTGCAAGTTGTATTATGTGTTCAGCATTAAAACAATAAAAAAGGAAATATAAAAGGAAATAAAAGGTAAGCTGTAGGAGTTATTTGCTAGTCAGAGAAATGGCGCCCTCGTGTGGCTGCAGCTACACAATGTTCGTTTTGACCACAGTAGGCCCACTGTGAGGTAAAGAGGCACCAAAAACAGCCGTCTCTAAAATAACATGTTTACACAATATTTGCAGACTGCAGAGAAATACACAACCAAATATAACCCGTGGTGAGACTGGAAAGCGCCAGTGTACATTATAAAGTGGCCGAAGGCTCACATTAAACATACAAATACACCATGTATCTTAGTTACTGAACATTTACTAATAGTATCAAACTACTTCTAAATTTCAGTTTTATCAGTTTTGTTGGGGCAGAAATAAGAGTTAATCTGTCAGATATGCGTATACATTTTTGTTAAATACAAAATATGAGTTTCCTACCTTCTAACAGAGCTGGCAGCAGACAGAGCCTTGGCTTGGCCCTGGTTCTCCTCCCCATGAAGCACCTGTCTGTGCAGGTTACTGAGCTCCACTTCATCGTAGTCTAGCAGACCAAGGCGTCCTGGGGAGAGACAGACTTGTTCTTGCGAATCGGACCTCGATACCATTAGAAAACCATCGGCATTGAACTCAAATAGAGCACAAGTGACAAAGGGAGCATTTTGCAGAATTCCCTTGCTCTTCTCATTTATGCATACAAAACTTATCTGAACCTTTATCTGAGGCAAACTGTAATCCAACTGTGTCCCCGAAATATATATTCCCAAAATAAAAAATAAAATTGAAAATGATTTTTCCTCGTTACATCCACGTGGGTCATGCCTCTTAAGAGATTGAAGGAATTCAATGACAGTGTTGTACTTAACATTATAATGAACCTTTGTTGCCCTTCTGATTGGTCTACTGACCACCAACCAGAGGGCTCCTACCATCAAGTCCCGACTTCCTGCTACTGTTGCTCGGTTAAACTAACAGTAGCCATGCGGGGGTCCATTCCCATAGAAAACAATGAACACCTATAACAACAGAGTCTAGATTTAATGCGGATCTGAGACGGCAGATGTTGGGAAAATTACTAGTATTCTCACCAGTTTTCACTTGTTATACAACTGAAAAGCTTCCACTTTACTCACACTTGTTGACTTTACGTCCTTCACAGGTTTGAAGAATCACTGGTACAATTTTTTATGTCTCATTAACTGATAAATGTCTAGCGTAGCAACAGTAACATAGGAAGTCAAGACAGATAAAGGGTAGGAGCCCTCTAGTTGGCTGTCAGGAAACCAGTCAGGTCAACAAAGAGTGAGATCGGTTAAGTTAGGTCGGTGACATTATGTCGGTGCGTTCCTCGTGTTTCCTACACAAGAATCGGACATTTACACAGACAGATGACTGGACTACAGACTACAGCTGTCCATGATGTAGAACAAACAGGGTAAATGATTCATCAGTTTGGCATAATGTGCACTGATCGTCTAGATTACCTACCAATGCCAGCTGCTGCAAGATACTGTGCCAGGGGGCAGCCAAGTCCACCACAGCCCACAATCAGCACGGATGTCTTGGACAGTTTTAGCTGACCTGTGGACAGTAAAGACATAGTCATAACATAAACCTCACTTAACGGTTTATGGCACTCAAAATAACTCAGTTTGTGGCCACCTGTACCTTGTACGCCCAACTCCGGCATAAGGAGCTGTCTACTGTAGCGCATGATGTCCTCATTGCTCAGTGCTGGTTTGGGGGTCAGGGGGGTTAGAGGTGTCACTTTGTCATGCAGCTCCAGCACAGAGCCATGGCTCTGAAATCACACAGAGGGGAGGATACGATTACACAAACTAGGACAAACTGAGTTTGGTGCCTGTATGGTTGGACATGGACTCAGTTTTTATCTGATCAGAACATGTTCAAGCTACAGTTGTAACTGTTTCCCTGATGAAGACACGATAACAGAATATACCAAACATTTCCATTAAACAGTTTTTAGTCAGCTACATTTGACTGTACAGAAACCTCATCCCCTCAAATTAACGCTGAAAATCTCCAGTTTAAGAACATGTTCATTATATGACAATAACTTACACTCACTTGTCAAAACATTAGGTACATCTGAGAAATAATATAACAGCGCTGCATTATGTCCCTCTACCTGACTGATCACTGCATGGAGGATGTAATGTGTAGAGCTCTAAAACTGGATTTAATTCATTAAAAACGGAAGTTGTCTACTTATCACTTTTTCTATAGTTCTACTGTAGAATAAGCTTCCAGGTCTATGCTAAAGGAGTAATTTAAACAAAATAAATAAAGCTGCGCCCTAAAACACCGGAATGTGTAACTCTGCTTCATACCTTTTCTAGCTGTGCCAATCTACTCTTCAAAGCAGCAATCTCATTTTCTTTCTGCTCCAGCTGTGCCTTCAAGGAGCAGACCTCCTCGGCCATCGCTGCTGTCAAGCACAGAGGAGGGAAAAAACTAAGGATAATCTTAAAGTTTAATGTGTTATTTCACTGTGCGAGAGAACGATGTTGACATAAGCAGACGGCGCTGACTTCCGGGTTTACCACGTGGAAACGATATCACGTGGTAGGTAGGTGACGCAAAAATCGCCAGTCGAAAAAAATAAAAAACAAGAAGAAGAAGCTAAAACATGAACCAGAATCATTAACACATTATTTATTTCAGTAGCCTACTGTATATATTCAATGGAGGTAATGTAAAATTCTAATGTAAAAATATCACATGTTTTGTTCATGACACTGACCAGATTGAATTTGCTGTCAACGTGTTGATTTTGTTTGGAAATTTTCATCCGCACAGAAGTAGAGTAACCAGAGTAACACTCTGCTTCATACGATTTACGTAATGTGAATTTAAGGAATATATCAAAACTCTAAGGTGTACAAATTAAAAAGTGGACAAAATTTTTTTAATTATATGATACATGGTTCAAAGAGGAATAATGTATATGTTTTAATTTATCTTTTTATTTTATTTATCATTATTATTTCAAATTATTTGTCCCCGATGTCCTTCTACTTATTTTAATCCATAATTTTGTTCTGCCTTAATTATGACCAGTGGTTGAGCACGTCTGCGTTATTTGTATGAACGCGTTTTTTTCCGATAAAGTTTAAAGAAAAAATAAATAAATACATAAGAAAATGAGAAATATTGTGCTCTTATTTTATTGGTTTTAGTTTTGTTTTGTTAAAAAAAAATCTAAAAGAAGCAAAACAACGAAAAGTTTGTGTTTTTTGAGATATCTTTTGTTGTTACTGTACGTTGTATGTGCGTGCGCGCGTGTGTGTGCGTTTTTTGTTTTTTCTTTTGTTTGTTTGTTTTTAATTGTTTATGTCCGTCTAGTAGGCTACTATAACCCGTTTAAACACTGACCAGTAATTTGAAGATATACATGTAAGGTCGTGTCGTGTGATTTCTAGGCTGTGGATGTGGATGTGGATGTGGATGTGGATGTGGATACTTGTTGGTTAACTTGTGAAAATGATCAATTATTTTCAAAGGACTCAATGGACTCATTGTGGTATGGTTGTGACACCCATACATGTGGTTCTTGGGAGTTGGTGAAGCACGCAAACACGAAACACACACACACACACACACACACACAGCAGTGTAGCGGCGCTCTGTGGTTTTAGAGAGAGCCTCGGGTCCTCCCTCCTGCTTTTCACATGATCTCTGGAAGCCTTAACAGAGGAGACGCAGGAATGTGGAAAGGAGCAGCAACATCGATGGCTGAGCGAAGCCGCGGTCCCTCCATAATGCGTTTGTTTTACGCCGCCGTCATCTGGGTGACAGTCGTCCGGTTCACCAACGGAGTCCCCTGGACGCAAGAAAAGGTAAATGAATGAAAATGGTTTGCTCACGACTAAAGGCACTGTGTCATTCTCAGGCTTCCAAAACGCTTCCTAAAGTGAAACCATTCAGAAACTTTCTATGTGCGGTGCTTTCACTGTACATAGCTGTCACCAGAAGCCTTCTTATGACTGTTCTGACACGACTGCTTGCGATTACGAATTAACTCACAATATCAAATTGTAATTATTTAAAAGAATCAAATGTGTGTTGATCCACTTTAAGTGAAATAGGAGAAAACAATTACATTAAGTGTTTTGTTATGTTGCGTTTGTGTGTGCATGCGTTTAATGTTATAGATGTATGATGGATGGATGTTGCCTGAGCTCACGCTGCTGTTATTCCTTTTGAGAAAATAACACTGCAAGTTGCAGGACGCATCTGAATAAACACATTCACTGTGAAATGTTTAATTCATGACGTTCCAACAACTCTGTCTGTGAAATCCTCCTGAGATGCACCTGGGCATGCCTGGACATTCATGATCCCCCATCTATGTTCTCCTTCTCCTCCTCTCCTCTTTGCCTTGTTGCTATGGCAGCACAGCCATCACTATTGATCCTCCAATTGTGGGTCTTGGTATTTATAGAGCTTAAGTGGACCCCCCCTTAACCCCCTGTGAGCTGGGTGAGCCCCAGCTCTTTGGAGGACTGCATTCGGTCTGTGTCACCACATAATTATACCGTGTGCCACTGCACTGCAATTACAGCTCTGATGTATGAGTCAGCCAGTGCAGGTCCAGCTCTCACTGAGAACAGGTTTTGTAAGTGTATGTTTATGCCTCAGCTGCAATGAACAGACTTATGGAATGTGCCCTCCTACTATTGTCTTCAAAGAAGAACAAACACTGATCATGATTTCCCGTAAAAAAAAAATAGTTCATTCGAAAGACTTCCTCAAACCTAAGCCTTTAACAAGCTCTTTTTATGTACTGCAAATTGCTGTGCTCTGAATTAGCGAGGAGCCAGTTTGTCAAATTATAATTTCAGTCATTTATTAAGGTGGGTTTGAACATCTCAGAAGGGATCTTTGTTTGTTATTCACACCTAGACAAATTAAAACATCCGTAAAAAATCTTCATACGTCACATGTAAATGCGTTTTTGACAGTAAAAGGTGCCATTTTGAATAAATGTATGTATTTTTTCTGTATTTTTTATTTGGAGTAAAAGTAATTGTATTGGTTCACGATAATTAGATTAATTGAAAATGGTTAACTTTACACCTAATATAGGTTCAATGATTCTTTTCATTTCCACCACATTGCTAACTATGCTCTGTCTCTGGAGGGCAATTAGAGAAGAAAGAATCAGAGGGAGGATGAACCAGTGTAGACACACGCTAAGGTTGACTTGTCTCTGGTATTTACCGTCAGCGCTTTCTCTCCTGCTCCCTGTCCCTATTTGTTACCAGGACAACCGAGGTTTGCAACAGGTGAACTTTGAGACCAAATGAAAAAGAGCCATGGAATCGGAGGATCAATATGTTGTTGTTTTTTGAGCTCTTGGCTGTAATCAGTCATTTGTGGTCATCTGATAGTTAAGCATGAAACGTGCGTCCACAATGTTTTCCTTATTGGCTCCAAAGCCTTTTTTCTTTTTCTTTTTTTTTTTTAAACCCGCCAAAGTATGTCCTAGAACAAGGGACGTGATGGCAGCTCAACACGTATCTTTCTCTTTTCTGCCTGCTCCGATCACTGGAGCCGTGTTTTGCTAAAGCAGGCCTCGGGTGTAGTTGAAGCCTTTCAATCAATATCCCTTCACGCAGCTCTAATTGGCTCTTGTGTCCCTAGAGGTGTTTTTCACAGCTTATCTAGAGCAGCAATAACATCATTACCACAAGATCAGAGGATTTTTAAGACACTTAGTTTCTGTCTAAGCGACACTACAATATGTATCGGCAATAAAACCTCCTGGTGTTGGTGTGAATAACACTGACTGTCTCATTAGGACGTTATGTTCCTATGGGAAACCTGGCTCCTTTTATTTTTGTCCTTTGCTTTGATGCCTACCACCACCTCAACCAAGATCAATCCATGTGATGCAGAGGGAGCATGAGTCATCAGGCCAGACCACCCTCTTCCGTTGCTCTGTATCGTGGTACTTTTCTCAGTGGACGTGGATCCGCACGGGAACCCTGACTTGTCTCCAGCTACATAGCTCCATATAAAACAAAGTGTGTGCCTTGGCTTCTTTCTCCCAGAACCATCGGTAACTCTTTTATCAATTTAAGCTGCAGTATCTGGTCGATCGGACCGGCCTCCGCTCCCCACTTGCGTCTTTCCAGTCTCGGTTGTCGACGACCCTGTCATTGGTTCCCTACTTTTCCTTCCTTGAACCGCTTTAGAGCTGCAGTTTTGAAGATGCTCTGACCCAGTTGATTAGCCTTTAAAATTTAGCCCCTGTCAGAGTTGCTCAAATCCTGCCACTTGCCTGCTAACCATATCCCACCCGCTAATAGGTGCCATGATAGAGGGATAATTATCAGTAGGTCATAATGTTGTGGCTGACCGTTGTGTATCCCTTGCGTGTGTGAATCATTGAAATTCAAAGTTCCCCTCTTAGTTCATCTTATTGAGTGTTTTCCTGTCATGTGAGAGGATAAACTGACTGTTGTGACATGCAAACATCAACGGCGCCGTTGCCGTCTGTGTCATAATATTGTTGCTCAACTTGACTGCATCATAGACAGACTTCCCAACCTCGGGGAGATTAGTCAACTTGGAAGGCTGACGCACTAATGATCCGCTCACGTAACTGATTACGATTAGAGATGAAGCCTCCCGTACAGTTACTTTCTGTCCAAGATTAATTGAACTAAGTTGGTGTTTCCGCCCATCCGGTTCGTATCATCTTGTTTGTTTTCTCCGGCCCCTTGCAGCTCCAGCACAGAGCCGTCACACTAACACAAGATGAGATCCAAACCGCCCTGGCTCACACTGATCTGGAGCAGATGTGGCTGAGGGACCTGACGCCTCTGCTGGTTACTAGGTACCCGGGATCTCCAGGGAGCCAGGCTGTGCAGGAAGTAAGTCGTCTCCGCCACCGGCGGTACCCATGACATGTTCACATCTCGTACCCATGTCCAAGAAAACACGCAATTAACAACAAGTCAAACTGTCACACACTTCAGCTAATTAACATGGTTTTGATAAGGTGAGGTAGGTATTGAATGCTGGTTACTGAGTTGTCTTTTGCGTGTGCGTTCACAGCATATCAAAACCACCCTTGAGTCTCTCGGGGCAGGCTGGGAGGTGACGGAGGACAAGTTTGTGTCGCACACACCCTACGGGTCCCTTCCCTTCAACAACTTGATCGCCACCCTCAACCCGTCAGCCAAGCGCCGCCTGGTCCTGGCCTGTCACTACGACTCCAAGTACTACCCGCAGCACTGGGACGGGAGGGAGTTCCAAGGCGCCACCGATTCTGCTGTGCCCTGCGCCATGATGTTGGAGCTGGCTAGAGCCCTGGACGGGGAACTGAAGGCTCAGAAGGTAGTGGACCAAGCAGCAGAACGTAGCACGATTCGCTAACAAGACCACGCTTCGGTTAATGAATGAGTGGTTCCAGGGAAAGGGATGAAGGGTTCGAGGGGGTGACCCGATGAATGATACGGGGATGGTCGTGGTACGCCGAAGTCTGGATGCAAGAAGCCAGGGAGTGAGATTCAGGGTGGGAGCATATCTCTGGTTCCTGTCATGAGAATGTAAAGGAGATGAGAGAACAGAGAGGGTTGGGCTGGCAGGGTTTGAGACCTGAGCCAAACGGAGGAGGAGAGGTTAGATGCACCTATATGGGCAGGGTTAGTTACTTAACTTCATTGGAATATTACATTATACATTAACATCATCAATAAGCTTCTCAGTGACACTTGAGCCATCTCTGGAGGCGTAATGTGTTTGGTGCGTGTCTGTGGTTGTGACCAGCAATGACTCGAGTGTGGCTATGAATCATAGAAAAGTCATACAACAACAATAGCAAAGGTTGAAAGTTCCAGGAGTAACATGGCTCAGCTATAGCAAAAAAACAAACAAACGACAACAAGAAAACAATACCAAGAACTCAGTGAGTGTCACTATAACTCAGACATAAGAAACTGCATACGCTGGTAACATGACGAATGAGCCCTGCTAAAAACAAAAACAAAAAAAAACATATTACATCATTTTTTCCTTTATCACGTCTGACCATTCAAATGAAAAGCATTCTAATAAACGCATATTTTACAACAACGTTGTAATGAAGAAATTCTAGACTGATCAGTTTTTTGTTGCTCTTTCAGTTTTCCCCAAGTTCCTAGCTAGCCGTTGCTCTTCAGGCTCTCCCTTCTGAATAGAAAAATGCACCGGCTTGGACGCAGGCTGTAGTATAACTGAGTGTAACTTTTTCATCCAGACACACAAAACCCATTTCATCCCCATTAACTGTATGAGGTTAATCTTGGCAGGTTTTGATGCTGGTTTGTTGTGTCCGAGCATTAGTTTCTCCCTCGCTGAGTTCAAAGTTTCCCTCTGTCTGTCTTGATGAAGGGAATGTGCGTGTCATAATTACGCCTACTGTTGCACTGAAAAAAAAAAAAATAATAATAATAAAAAACATGAAAACATCGGGACACAGTGGTTTTTGGCAAACAATGCTAAGACCATCCTTGTCCAGTAAGTACAGACACTACTCTGCCCTTGTTGACGGGCAATGAAGGGACAGGATGCATTTTTTAACAGCTCTAGACACCAGTAAAATATCATACTTTGTCTATCCAAAATATAAGTGGTAACATCAGATCATATTTCACTTTTCACTTTCACTATAAAAATATAGAAATTGTGTCATCCTTTAAGATCACCCCAAAGAGGAAGAAGAGCGAATAAAATGGGTTTTCCACATCAAAGCCAGAAAATGCTGTGATGAATCAAATATGTGAAGAAAAAATATCTGTATTCTTTCCGTATCTGTAAATAGACTGGGCTTTCCTATGAGATGAAAATGCAGCATAGTTGGTGAAGGGAATCATGGACCTTGAAATGCCCTATTCCCAAACTCAAAGCCAACAATAACATTTCAAGTGAAAGCTTTTTAAATTCTGGTTGTTACGGAGAATGCAATGCGATATTCCCACGGTGGACGTGTGAAAAGAAAACATTAGCATTCGTGGCGCTTGCTCCTCTTCTCTTCTCCTGTCTCACGGCTGAGCTCAGGCGCCTGTCTGCTGGGTGGACAGTGACACCGCCAGTGACAGGGAGATCAGCAGAGGGTCATGTTTATCAGACTCAGCAGTCTGTCACAAAGGTCACCGTGGGAATAGGAATCACAGTGAATGCAAATACATTAGCTGGCCCGGAGGAGGACATATAATCTATATTACAGATGATAAATCATGATGAATATACGGTTAGACACGCATATTCTTGGGAAAGACTAATAAACTAAACCAAACTTCAAGCAAAAACATCTGTCTTTGTATGTAATGTCATCTAAATACCACTAGATGGCAGCAAGACTCCTACAGTGGAAGCGGCAGCCTAATCTATTCTTTTTGTCTTCTCTGCAGGCCTCCAGTCCAGATCTGACCCTGCAGTTGCTCTTCTTCGACGGCGAGGAGGCCCTTGTCCAGTGGACCTCCACAGACTCCCTGTACGGCTCTCGCCACCTGGCCCAGAAGATGGAGAGCACCCCTCACCCAGCAGGAGCCACGAACACCAACCAACTTCACGGCATAGTACACATTGTCAACCCTCTCTCTGTTCAGACTAGGCAGGCTTAGCATAATCACTTAATCACACTGAAGATCATCCTTTTGTTAGCCCACATCAGTTGCAATACAATCTCCTTAGCCCTGATCTCCTCTCACACACGCAGCCCACACCTGAACAAGGGAGGCACAAACCACCCATCTCACCACGTGGGAGGCTAAATGGATGATCGTTTATTAAACAGCGCACGGTAAAATGATGTCATAGTTACTGACGATATCTTCCTGTATCCTAGCTATGGAGAGCAGCTGTTTATCAACACACGGAGACAATGATGTGTGCACGGACAGAGATAGAGCAGACAGTATCTTGTGTGATAGCATGTGTGTACAAACGTGGAGAACTGGGCGTATTTCGTGTGGCACAGAGCCACGATCGCTATGGGAACAGGCTTTTTTTGTCAGAGAGTTATCTTCAGGATGTGCAGACTGAGTTTCTCATGAGAGCATCATCTCCTCGCCCTCTCTCCTCCTCCTCCTCTTCCTCCTCCTCCTCCTCCTCCTCCTCCTCCTCCTCCTCCTCCTCCTCCTCCAGGATCTGTTTGTGTTGTTGGATCTGATCGGAGCGCCCAGCCCTCGCTTTGGCAACCAGTTCCCCAACACGGCGCCCTGGCTCACCAGACTTCAGAATATTGGTGAATAACTGAGGTTTATTAATGCTTTAGATACCACAGATTAGCTCTGGTGAAGGTGTGCCGCAAAGATGAGTCACGGTGAGTTGTTATTAAATTAGTCACACCGTTCATATGGAGGCTATAGTGTGACACACCGCAGACGCTCGCTATTCCACTGGCTTGTGTCACGCTGTACTTTTTTACTCCGTCGCCACTTTTGCAACATTTGAGCCAAAAACCGATGACGTTCATAAAACGTTTTCGCTAATGCTGCTGTGCACATGACCTTTAAGCTATTGCTTATTAACATACAAGGATGGTTTTCCCCTCAAACTAACTAACGCCTTTGTGTTTTTTTGTTTTTTTTTTTGCTCTAACCAGAAAAACGCCTGCACTCCATGAACCAGCTGGTGGAGCATCCTAACAGCGTGCAGTATTTCTGGCCCGATCTCACCGTGAGCCCCGTCCTGGATGACCACATACCATTCCTGAACAGAGGTATAGACAACGACAGCATATCACAATGCAACATTTATTGTGCGTACCACTTGGGTGATCCCCATCCTGTGCTTCTCTGTCAGGCGTGCGCGTCCTCCACCTCATCCCCTCCCCCTTCCCCTCCGTGTGGCACACGTTCGACGACAACGAGCACAACCTGGACCGCTCCACCATCCAGAACCTCAACAAGATCATGCAGGTTTTCGTCCTGGAGTACCTCAACGCCAGACCCGTCGTCCCCTCGAACCCGCAAAACGCCCCGTGAGCCTCCCGGCGCACGCCCTGCACCTTTTGACGTTTCACTGTTGTAAAGATCTTCAGCTGTCACTTAAAGGACTGTAAGAACACAAGGCAAATACTATTTATATCTATCCACGTGTACGCCCTGGTTAATGACTAAGATAAGATGCTGAAACTCAACTCTGGGCATCGGATGCACAGAGCATTTCACATAGACGACATATCTAGAGGTGCTTGATGTCACACACCTTTTATTTTGAAAGTCTGAATAAAAAACATCTCAGTGAATACTTTGTTTTTTGTGCTTAATATAAAATATATTTTTCTTTTCTAAAGATCAGGAAAAACTAATGCATTGTATCTCATTCCCTTCAACTGTCTGGCGTGTGCGTGTATGTTTTACTACACTGGCCTCTTTATATTAACCCTCATTGACATTTTTGAAGAACTCTCCTAGCGTCAGCGCCCACTCGCTTCAGAGAGGAGCGAGAAGAGCGGCGCAGTACCTTATTTTACATTCGAAAGTCAAAAGGCGGTGATCATTTCATTGTAACCTCTTCTGAGGACAGCTTAAGCCTGAGAGCACGTGCTCACAGTCTTGTAATGACACCAAACATCGCCGGTCTGCTGTGTTGTTTGATAAATACGGCCACATGGATGTGGTGCGCATATGTCACATTTCCTCCCCGACATCAAATCTCTGCAGTGTAAAGAGAACAAAGACGTCAGTTACAGGAAGTGTGGTTGATTTGCGTTAAAGCAACATTTTTAGCTCTTTATATCCTGTCGTCTCAGACAGTGAAGTGGATGACTTCCCGTGCTGACGCTTCATGAACTCTTTGTTTGTTGATACGACATTATTAGCCTGGTTTTTACTGTAGATGCCAGAATAACATACACTGCCAAACCTGGACATCCGGACATATGGAGAGAGGAATAAACGTTGAATCAGAAAACAAAGGAGATCATGCCACGTTTGCTTATCTTTATACATCTTTGTTTTAGGGTTTCAGAAGCTGGGGGAAAAAGAAAAAGATCAGATCTTCCCCTGCTGATCTAAGGTGACCTTTTGCATGAGGAAGTATGAACCTTTGCTCTAATTCTGACTTGTTATGCCGAGAATGGCCAGTATTTCTCCTCCAGTTTTGCATCTCAAGCCTTTTCCCATCACTGAGAGCAAACACCGCTTCCCTTCCCTCACCTCAACCACAGTCCCGTGATCCCTTTAATCCTATCAGGAGGCCCTCCCCTGAATTCCACACCACCTAAATCCCCTTCGGTCCAGCCCGCTCCCATGAAAAGTGAACAAGGTTTTGACCCTGCTTGCTGCAGGGAGAAGTGTTTGCGATGCCTGGCAACAATTCACACCAAAATATGTCTCAGCCATTAATCACACAAGATAGTGGCGTGTTGTTTATGCATGTAAAGTTGTAGGGTTTCCACCTAAAATACCTGCGTTATAGGAGCCCCGTAAATTCTTTGTGTGCTAATCAGACTCACGCTATTAGTTCTTGTTTTAAGTCAAAGAGATATTAGATGTAAATTTACATCTAAGTCAATGTCAAAATTAGCCCGCTTAAGAAAACATCGCCACGTCATCTTTTTTATATGACATTTTGGCTCAGATCAGCACGGAAACCACAAGGAGATGATAAACCAAAGTTGCATAACACGCCTTGCGGTTTCCAGTTTGTCTGTGACAGCAAATTGATGCATGCCCAGGTTTAATAACGGCAGCCTCCAGCTAAGCAGAGTGGAGTGGTACGCAATCGCCCTCGTGCAAAGTGTGATTCATGCTCCAAGCAAAGCCAAAGCTTAACGTTTACAAACCCTTAAAAGGTAACATAACTTTTTAAAGTAAAGACATATTTCTTATACTTCCCTGGCCAACATTTTACAAATTCTACACTACAAATTCTGTGTAATGTGACCTTTGCACATTCTCATTTATGTAGCAGCCACCTGTTGCATAGCCGTAAAACCACAATAGCAGCTGCTTTCACCAACGCCAGTTTGCATCATGTTACACGGTGAATATCAACGTATCAGCCAAGATCCCGGAAATAAGAATTTGTGGTCATTCAATTCACAGCTGAATGAATATCACGTTTTACCGCAGCCACTGAAAAAAAGAACCAAATGATTTCAGCTGGTAGTTAGGCCCCCTCGACACACCTCATTTGTATATGTGTTTCTACCGTGTTCCCTCCCCATTCATCTCTTTCAAAACCACTTTTAGGTTTTCATAAAAAGACATTATCACAGATTGATTCTTTTCTAAAAGCAGTAAAGTGACTCTGCACTGTGACTGGGGCCACATCAGACTCATTATAGGCTGCGATTAAGGTTTTACTGTGCAAATGAATTGGAGATATTCTCCAAATTAGTTCATGTGAAACAATATTGTGAGCATGTAAGTGTGAAAGTGTGCAGGGACTGTGGAGCTGGATGCAACTCCGGGACTTGCAAAGAAGCCATGTGCCAACAGAGAGCAGCGGTGAGTCATGTTCAGTTTAAAGGGAAGAACAAGACTCTGCTGCCTCTGTTGTTCTCCTCACATGACATCGTGACTGCAAATATGACTGACAAATCCAGCTGGTATCACCTTAATATCAGTATATATGCACGTATAAGTAATGCTTTTGCAGTGTTAGATAGACCAGTGTATTGTGAAGTTTAACAACAACAAAAATGCAACGATATTTAAGTTTAATTTAAACTGACAGATTTACAGCATTATTCGGCACGATCCTTCATAACTTTTTGTCAAAATAACATAAAGTACACAGCACACTGGTTAATAACGCTGAAACTCACGCCTCCACTTTCAAACGAGGGCGGTGAACTCACGGAGACTACCTACGTCACGCGATGCGTTCTGGTGCTCTCCGTAAACTCGGTTACTTCTACACAATCGGAAAAAAAATACTATATACAAACGGGTGAGTAGAAACATTTACGCCGTTTTACTAAGAAGTAATTGTAACATTTGCTGTTAAAAATTAGAATCAAGAATTAAATTAAGTGGGAAGGAATTATTTCGGCAGCAAAAGTGATTACCTTTGGCTCAATAAGCGTGTGTCCTTGTTAAAAGTATCAGCATATTATATTCAAATAATGACAGTAAAACGAGAATATGATTCGTTAACTACCAACTCTGTAAATGTATCTGTGTGCGGGTAAAGCAAACAGTACTGGGGCTTTGGCGGTGGTTTGTTATTTTGATTCCAAGTAGTCATTTTTCCCAGTATTCCCGGCGGCACCTGAAGGCATCACTAATCCCAGCCCGGTCGGACTCAGCTTGGAGGAGCGGAGTTGGGGGGGTTTTCAGTCCAGCCTCCGGTCGGTCACCCAACCGTGTACGGAGTTTTTCAGAGAGAGTCAACACAAACACACGGACAGCACCGGAGCCTCCGAGAAGAATGTGACAGAGAATATTTGATTTAATTCTCTCTCGGCGTCGCCACGTTTGTTTTTTGTTTTTTTCTTTTGTTTTCTTTTGTTTTCTTTTGGCCACTCACAGTGTCTGATATATTCCTGAAGAAGCCATGGAGCCGATAACGAAGTGGACGCCAAAGCAAGTGGTCGAGTGGATGAAAGGTGAGTCTTTCTGAAGCACTTTTTGTGTGAATTAACGTTAACAACAACACAAACCTTAGCCCAGTGCTCTTAAAGCGCGTTTTATTTTTTATTAGCTCCGAGCCGGTTATCTCTGTCTAGTTTCGTAGAAACTGTGTGACAGCATACCTTCACTGAGGCGCTTAACAATGGGACTGCCTTTCCTTTACTCTCACTAACATACCGTAGAAAACTTGAGCCTTTCATTCAGCTACATAAATAGCCTCTTGATACCAAGTGTGTGCTAATTAAAAAGATTTGTAGAGTTGTACTATAGGGTTTTACTCTAGAGTTACATCCATATGTTGGGCTTCATACAGTAGGTAAATAACTGAATGTTCAATTCAGTCCAAAATAAAGAGTTTTCCCCAAACGTTTTAATGTAAAAAAAAATATAAAAAAAGTTATTTATTAATAATAATAAAAAATAATGTCTCTGATCTGAGTTTGCCTAAGGGTCTAAAATCATGTTATTGTGTAACGTATAAGGAATGACTCTGAACTCTCTCACCACAGCGTACACTCATTCATTTCACACATAACTCTTGATGAAGTCACACTGGCGCGGCTTCGTTGTCCTGTGGGTTTGGGAATCACCGCTCAGTTGACTCTGTGTGGAAGATCATCTGAACGATATCTTCTTCTGACCTCTCAGATAAAGACAGAAAGAAAGAAATAAAACCACGCACACTTGTTTCAGAGGAATGCTGGCTATGACGGTGACATCACTATTCTCCGTGCCTGACTTCAGTCACAGCATAGGTATGTCTAGACCAGGGACGCCAAATGGTGTGTGGCGCACAGAAAAGGTGAAGTTTGTGTATATAATACGGCAAACTGAGTCACGGTCTGTTTGTGTGGCCGACCTATTTACTCTTTCCGAAACTTCCCCCTAACAAATCTTCGGCGGTTTACATTTGATCCCGTGATTTGTAACACTAGCAAAGCTCTCCCGTTGTTTGTGTAGCGGCGTTCGCTAAAGAGCTGATAGAAGCGCGCCCGTCAGTGCTCATCTATAGTTTGGGGGGGGATAGCTTCCATGCGTGGTGTGAAAAGAGTCCGCCTGGGGCATACATGGATGGAGGATTAGCTGTCTATACAGGCTGTCGGCCCGGTGAAAATCTGACTCAGCGATTGTCTCTGTTGGAACCAACGGCTGGATTTGTGGAGGCCGGGAACATTTCACGCACCGTGCAAATGATGTCGGCGACAAGTTTGGCGACCTGCATCGGCCTTTCATTCAAAATGATGGCAAATGCGAGCTTGTTTTGACACTGTTGTCATGTTCGGACCTAATCAGAAGCTACTATTGCAGTTTCGTCTTTATACTTTTGTGTGATGCAGAAATTCAGGACTGGCCCCAGAATCCCGCTTTCTTTATTTGCAATCCAGCTTGGCTGCATAACCATTTGTTTTAGCTAGGAAGTGTTGCCAGTGGGTGTAGTCTGCAATTAGTTTGCAAGCAAGTAGGTCTGCCTTCAAGCAGTCAGACACGCAAAACAAATGAAGCACTCGGCTAAAATTCAAAACGCAGCTCTTCTTGTTGCTTTTAGCCGCAGGTACCAGTCTCCGTAGATGTTGTCAAGACCTTTGTTAAAAATGGGGCTTACGTTATTCGGGCCAGCTCATGCTCCGACGTCATCGTATTTAAGAAAAACAAAGACGCCCAAAGAAAGTCCGGCAGTCACCGACGGTGTCATTAGAAAAGAAGAGACGCTCTTTTGTCCTCGGTGACCACTCGACAGTCTACAGCTGCAGCGTAGTGTGTAGCCGCTCGTGTTGTTCAACTTCAGGACTGCTTGTGCAATCCTTTCATGAGAAAGCAAGCAAACCCCATGAGCAGGGTCGTGATCTCATGTTGACCTGTTCACACCAACGGCAAACACGGGTGTTTTCAGATTTGTTGTGGCCGTGCGACAAAAGTCACATTAAAGTCTCGGGAAGGCCCGGACGAAGACTTCTGCTCTCACGGTTGCCTCAGGTTCTTTTCCTCAGTGGGACAGGGCCTGCCCTTGTGTATTGAGGCAGTTGTTAATCACTTGCATTGTTCAAGGAGATCAAGTGGTGGTTGGTGAATGTTTATTGCCAGTGAAAGGGCGTTTGATTCTTCCAGTTTAAACGCTGCTGTTTTTTTGTTTTGGGACTAGAAATGCCCTGGAGCTCATTTCCTTCACCGCAAGCTCAGATCTTCCAGCTGGACCTGTGGTGTCGTGTGATTGGTATGCCATATGTCACGTGTGGGAATGCTTACCCTCGGGGGGGGGGGGGGGGGGGGGGGGGGTTGCACTTTCCTAATGACAAGGTATTCTCGATAAACGCAGTTTTGGGACGTCGTCACACTCTCGAAAGTCGAACCGGTGCTCGGTTCGAATGCCTGAATCAAGTGACGTTAATACACTGACCTACATACTCGATGTTTGCAAAGTCAGAAGGTTAAATCATACGCTGCGGGTCATTTTCTAAATATAGGCCTGAATTCACATGGGTAGGCTTCTGGCAGCGCTCAGTAAATGTTTGGCTGAATAGTTTCCCATTCACTAATAGTTTTTCACATTTTCCTGCCCTGTACTCAACTGGTAGCCTGTGACTGCCAGGTGCTAACGAGACATCTCAGACATATAAACCTGTACAACTACTTTTTGCCTGGTTGCACTTCGGCAGACACTGGACGTCCTCCAACGTTCGCTGTACTCACTGACTAATCAAATTTCAAAGCCCTGTATCTGTGTCTATGTGTCAGTCTCATGCCCCTCAAGTAGCACCAAGGTGCCAAGAAGGCAATTAGCCCGTCAGAGAGGCGGCAAACGCGCGCTGAATGCGCTTTTGTCTTTGACCGAGCGTGTGCCTGGAAAAATAGCGGGGTTGTGTTGGAGTCCGCGCACGCTGAGTGACTTCGCCGACGGCTACTTTCAGCGGCCTTATCTGCGGAGATGATAGGAAGGTGTGGGCAATGACGGCCCACGATCTTTATCTGGCTAAAACAGAGACTTCCTAAACAGGAGCGCCAACAGACACTGTGCAGAGCACTCGCCCTTATTAAGATATCTACTACCTCTGGCTCGATCAGCCAAGTGGAGTCCTGTGTTTGGACAGTCACCACAGGCACCATCAATCCATTCGAGCTGCCCTTATGCATCAAGAGGCCGTGTGTATATGCAT
This sequence comes from Mugil cephalus, assembly GCF_022458985.1. Taxonomy (NCBI): domain Eukaryota; kingdom Metazoa; phylum Chordata; class Actinopteri; order Mugiliformes; family Mugilidae; genus Mugil; species Mugil cephalus. The sequence continues at coordinate 7,633,698 of NC_061786.1, forward strand.
CCGGGATAACAGGTGTCAAATTAATCCAAACACATTCTTAAAGTGCGGCGGAAATCTTTTATGCCCCTTATGCCCTCTTCACTTGTAAAAGGAAGTAACAAGGTGGGATAATTTATTGACCTCAACCTTCCTGCAGAGTTAAAACCCACAGCCTTTGTCGTTTACCAGCTTCCAGTTTCAATTATGCGGGTTTTTAAATTTACCTATTGTGCCCCACAGATGCGGAGATAACCGCGGTACATTTCCATAGAAAATAGCCTTTCGTGTGCAGAAGTGGTGTAAGAGGATTCCCCCTGGGGAGATGCTACTGAAAGAGGCCGCTGTGGTTCAGCCGCTGTCAGACCTTCCGCAGCCTGTTTCTCACACGGCATGGGCGTAGCGGCCTCACAGCCTCAGGAGCAGCGTGGATTTGTAAGGAAGTCATCAATTGTTCATGTGACTCTTCTAATCTAGTGTTTAAGAGACAAAGACTGAAACAAAAGTAGGCGTTTTAATCTATTTTAGGGTTCGTACAAAAGGTCTAAATATTGTGTGTTTTCTTTTTCAATCCTTTTGTTTCGATCTTGTCAGCAGCATCTTCTGTTTGGACGTTCCGAACTAGGCTTTTTTTTTTTTTTTTTTTCCCGAAATGTAGGATTTTTCCATTAAGACATGTGGGTGATTCTGGTGTTAGTCTGATTTCAGGAGAATTCTTTAAGGAGCACGTTCAGAATATGTGTATCGTTTTTTTTTCCTACCGTCTCTTTGTTATGATCTGCTTTGTGTGTTAACCAACTAACCAGCCAACAGTCTGGCTGGAGACGTGTGGTCAAAATGTGAAGCGCACCAACTGTACTTTTAAATATAAAGACTTGGATGTCGACAGTTTTTTTTTTTTTTTAAACATCACAGGGTCAAGCTTTTGTAGAAGGTGGTGGAATAACTGAAAGAGGCACACATTAACACAGCATTTATCATTCATGTGTACAGAGCTGAGGATTTAGTTTATGAGCAAGCCAGTATCAGTTTGAATTTGCATATCTATTTAACAGTTTATCTCATACTCCCAAGGAGCAGAGACAGCGTCGCCCCGTATCCCTACTCTGGGCAAGCCTGGGTTGCTTTTTATTCAAATCTAAAATATGCATTGCAAATCTCCCAGATGATCTGCGCTTAGTAAGACCTACAAGGCCTAAGAGCATTGGCCCAGTCCGCCTTAAGAGCTTTGGCCGTGAAGCCGCATGCGTAGGTCAAGTGAATCAAAGCTCCGACCTGAGGTTAGGCAGAGCAGGTTAGTGTGTAAATACGAGTCACACGTTCACCGACCTCTCAGGCTGCGTGCCTGTGCCTAAGGACTCACACCTGACGTCATGTGACTGCCTCGGACTGGTACCGCACCAGATCTGTGCCTGTCGGTGACTAAAACTCCCAGAAAACGAAAGAGGTTGATATTGTGACCAAAAATGCTGCTAATGCGTTTACGCTCAGATAATCGCAAAGAAATGAGAGGAATGCAGTTGCTGCTGTTTTTTTTTTTTTCCTTCCCACCAGACCGAACCAGCAGCTCTGTGAATGAGCAGTCAAAACAGGACGCACGTGTCCTTGGTTGCATTTGGGGCTACCGGTAGGTTTTAAGGGATTTAAAATGCCCTAGCCACTCGGGTTGTGCAAAGCTTTGTCACCTCGCCGCCTGCTGACGCTACAATGGAGCCTAATGTCATTATGAAGTGATCTGCAGTTTTATGAACTGTTATGCACGTTTGGGTTTAGCCGGGCACTTGGGCGAGTGCCAGGACCAGAGCTTGTCCCGTACATGTCCGGACTAGTCCACATTTTCTCAGTCAACCACTGAGACTGAATTCCTCACTCATTCCTCGTTCTCACAGTTCAAATGCCGCTCTGTGCTGGAAATAACATCGTGAGGGTAAACTGTAAGATAATTCTTTTAACAGTTTTTTTTTCCTGTTTACGTTCGTGTAACGCGATGGTGTCTGTGTCATGTTACACACACACAGACTGCGTGTTGATCCCAGCGCTCATGTTTGTGTTTTACACTTGACTGTGATGCCTCTTTGCGTCTGTCAGCTTTCTTTTTCACCAGTTATATTCAAGGGTGCTGAAAGATAAGGCGGCTATAATGGTCCAGTCAGTGTTTTCAGAGCGTTGATGAGCCTTCGGGTCCACTAGAGCGTGTTTACTCTCGATGGGTGGATGGAAAAAAAAAGTGACAAAAACAGCTGAACAATTAAAGGAACCTCCACACAATACTTGTGGTTGTTTGTCCACATCAACTGCAACACATAAAAGGTGCATATGATCCCGTTGTTGAAGGATCAAGAAGCCGATGTGGTGCCAAGCTTCTGCTATTCATCCAGGGACTCCTCAGAAAATTCCCCCAACCACAGTGCAGTGAAGTCATCGTTCTTCAGGTGATTTCTTTCAGCCTCTGCCCGGACTTCCCCGCACAACCATGACTACCATCATTTGGTCACTTCCTTGTTCTCATCCCAGAACCTGGGTTACTTATTCGAACACTTGTCCTGGGACATGTCCTTTCTACATACTAAACTCAAAACCTGCATTTCAACAAAACTTTATTTCCAGTCACTGTTGTTCAGTGGCTATTAGAGAACTTGCCTGTTGAACTTGTTTAACCCTCAGGCATCTGTTTAATTTTCTACCCTCTTGTAACCTCAGCGAACAAAAACATCCATGTCCAAAAACCGCTTTAAAAACTTAACGGATTCAGATTCTTTTCAGATTTTTTTTCTGCATAAATCTCTTAAACCACTTCAGCAGTTTACAAAGCTGCCAAAAATGTTGAGAAATGTTTGAGGAGTTTTAACACTTTCAAGTCATCGTTTTCTGTAAAACTAATGTTAGGTGGCTGGGGTATTTTTTTTTTTCAAATCAATCTTGGGTATGACCAAGATGATGTAAAAATATTGGCTTGATTGGATTATTTTTTTGTGTAGCATCACATTTAAAATTTACTAGCATCTTGTTACCCATTGACTTCCATTATAACTAGCCATGGCTAAGAGATGAGTAAGTTAAGTTTAAGAGGGTTACAAGAGGGTGGTCAATTTTTTTTCACAGTGTTCTGTTGACCTATTAGAATTAATTCATGATTATTATTGTTTTTTTTTTTATCTCAAAATTTGTGTAGAGATCGACTTTAGAGAGAATTGTGCCATATGCACTAACATAGCCAAAAAGGCGCCAAATGTAGATGAAACTTTTGTCCAAACGTCCCTAAGGCTGCCTGGTAGTTAAACAGGGAGTGGCGGCTCCTCTTTGAGAGAGTTGTGGACCTGGAGAAACATTCATCGTTGGTGCTTCCCTTTGTCTCCATTGGTGAAAACACCTGGGGATGCCCTGTCACCTGCCCTTCATCTCTGTTTGTATACTCTGTTTCCAGCCAACAGCTCATTTATCATTTACGTGAACGTGACTGTCTCTTTTCTCAGCCTGCCATGACTGCGAGGGAAACCCGCAACAGGTGCCGGCGAGACAACAAACAAGGGTCACGTGCAAATGGGCGTTTTTTGCGGCGAAAGCGATTACCGCGTGCGTGTTTTCATAAAGGCATTAAAAAACAAAATCTAAGGACACACATGCCGGCGGATCGGGAGAGTAACACGATACGGCGCAACGTGCGTTTTGTTGCGTGCGTCATAGGTGCCCTGTCCGGGCCTGTGGGTGACACGCTGTCGTTCGCCGCTACCTTTCACTGAAGATGACTCAGCCTCCCCCACCCTCACCCCCCTCTCGGCACGGGAAAACAGGATCAGCTGCTGCAGTCCGTAGGCAGAGCCGGCGATGCCTTACGTTGCATAATTCATTCAAGCGCTCCGTTCTGTCGTTTTGTGAGTCATTATGATTTTTCAGGAAAAGCCAGTTCTTTTGGCGCTCGTGTTTATGCGTCTGGTGGGACATTTGGATGTGTACTTGTGTGTTTGTTTGCCGCTTTCATTGCACCTGTACAGAGAGGATGGACAGACTAATGATGTCCTCGCTCTTTTTGACCTCCTTTTTGTGTTGTCCTGCTCTGTTACGCACAGCCTCCCCCAAAACCTTTGCGCCAACCTCTCGCCACTTCCCCCTGTCACTATAGAAACCTTAATTACATTTACGGCCTCAGCCAGTTCTCGCTGACAACCATTGTGGCCGAGGGGATGACCACCAGTAGCACTTTGCCCGCCACAGCAAAAATCCTCCGGCGGGGTTTAACCGGGGTGGAAAGCAGGCTCACATTTGTGTGCGGACATGCCGGGGCTGGCGAAGGGACCTCCTCTGCGCGCCGCTGCCAGAAATGGACCCATTGTTGGTTTTGATCGAATAAATCCTCATCTTTGTTTGGCTTTCTACTTTTTCAGCTAGGGAATTTCAACAATATATGTCTCCCTCTGGGAGATTTATGGCAATTAGCATCCAGAGATGCTTATGGGTGTCCACGTAAGAATTACAGCGAACGCTACATCCATACAAGCCACCGGGGCGAAATAACTTGGGTTTAATTGAAGGCTTCTCTCTGTCTGTCTCATAAAAGCCCAGTAAAGCATTGTAATACAACAAAAGAGCACAATGGACGCGAGATTAAATTCGTCTCTCCAAGAAAATATACCCACATGCGACGGCGGTAGGATAGCACGCCCTTCCCGCGACACACTAAATAAGTGGGGCTCATTTCCTCCCCCAAACCTTGTTGGTCTTTATTGTGGTTTCCATAGGCAGCTATTATGGTGCTGGTAAATTGGTCTGTAATCAGCGCGCAGGGCCACCCTGCATCATGCGCCATACATGTGATGGGAAAGCAATAAGGCGAGTTTTCCTACGACCTGTTTATATCTCCGTCGCGTCGACTTTGAAGTTTACTGGGAGATGTCACATACCGAAAGTCTTTTTTGTCTTTCCTTGTTTCCCCTGCTTCTTGCTTTTATTCCACAACTTTTTGCCCTGGAAGGCACAACACTCTTTAATTATAGTTTTTTTTCCCTCTCAGGGCAGTGATGAATAGGTTTTAACAAAGTGATTGTTGTTTTGTTTTGTTTTTTTGAAGTTCTGTTGACACAGAAACAGCCCTGTCTTTTATGAAACATCCCGTCTTCAGCAGAGACCCTCGGGCCACACAGAGTGTCCTTGTTACGTTCTGATTGAACATCTATCGTGATCGAAACCGTAAAACACCGAACCGTTCTCAAATTACAAAATCCACTGCGTCTATCGTGTTGTTTACTTTCGAAACACAAAGGCCGTGACTATCTTGCTTGCTTTTGAACCTCAACAATATGAACACCGGAGGGGTCGGGAAAGACGCGGCGTTGTAGTGGGCGGAGAGGCAGTATCTGAGAGGAGAGACAGGAGGGGGAATTTGAGACATTTTTGAGGTCTCTGTTGCTTTCTTTAGTGGCTGTTTATGCTAGCGGTAACGTGCTGCGGCGTGGCCAGGCGGTCAACTGGCTGGAGAGTGATAACCTCAGAAGATGTTGCTCCAGCCCCTCCGGTCACAGTACTCGCACAAAGAATTAGTGTCTCTTTCAAGAAAGACAGCTGACTCCCACAAATACATAATATATCCATGTACAACTCGCATAAAGAAAATATGCTCCAGGTCCGGGGCTTTGACAGCTCAACAAATCACTTGGAACAGAGCTGTCATTACAAATTTGGAACCCACATGATGTACGGTAAGCTCTGTGTTATTTGGTACCTACTGTACACTTGCATGTCTTTTTCAAACTGCCAAAGAAAAAACAGTGTAACTGGAATGCAGGGAATTGCCGGCCATGTGGAGGAAGTACTTGTTAAAGGTAACTAATAATGTGCAGGGTTCAGAGGGTGCAGGCTACATGTGATTGACCAGTGTGGGAATCCAGTGGCTGTCGTCTGACCGCTCAGACTCCGGGGGCTAATGTGTCAGTGCTTCTCATGTAGCCGGTGGATACCATACCCCGGTAAACGTCCAGTGTTTACAGCCCAACTAGACGCGTCAGATGAGAGCATGGTTTAGTGGCGACGTCTACCACCAAATTGTTTCACTTGTCGCTTGTTTACACTCACTTAACAGTTTTTGTTTAAGGTGTTTGACAAGGACAAGATGTTTGCTGATTGCTGACAGGGAATTACCAGGTGCATTGACGTCTTCTCTCCTTACGGACTAACGTAGATTAACATGCTGTACACGCAACCAAAGCATGTTCAAAAGCCATCGGTCAACACAACTAAGACGACTTACAGATTCTGCAAATGGACATTTACATATGTGTTTGGAGACTTTGTGTGAAGCAAGTTAGACAAGAAAAAAACTGCGCGGTGTGTCAGTTGTAAACTCTGTGACCCAGTCAACCAGTTTTTCTTTTCCACGCCTTTAACTAAAGCAGCAACTGTTACAGTTGCTGCTGTTGTGCACTCATTAATGCCTCTAGCAGTTTTCTTATCTTCTTTTTTAGTGTCTCTCTTGCGCTACCATGTTTTTCACAGTCTTCTCATCTGCTTGTGGCAAGAACACGCTATGCTCCTTTGCTCCGACCGACCTGACCTCACCCCTTTCTCCAGTCGACATCACCTGAGCTTCCCGCTTACTCCCAAACACATTCAAACTTAAAACCCAGCCCGAGGTACCCGCCATGTGACTGGGGTTGGGTGATGCTGGAGGTGAGGATTAACTGAACCCGAGGGCTGGTACTCGGGTTTGCAGATGCGCTTCAACCGACGACGGTGCCGTGAACTTTGACCCCTCTTCTCTCATCAGTCACCGTCCATCACCGTTTAAGAAACAGAGCTGCTTTTGTCTCCTGTGGAGGGAATCGCCTCAGCTGCTTTTTCTCACTTAGGAAGCCCACTGGGGACGTGTCACTGCCATTTTGTACTTGTCTGGGTTTAAGATTAGGGTACATGAAGTGAAACGCTCTTTGTTAGTTTGAGGAAGCAACGATTAGATTAAAACATGGGGTGCTCAGGGTCGTAGCCTGTTGAGACAGATAGTGCTAGAAAAATGCTGTCATGGGAATAAACTAGCCTGCATGCTTCCAGCGCCACATGAAAACCTCCGAGCGTTGTTTTCTTGATCTGCTGCGGATCTGATTTAAAAACAGTGAAATGGGTGTTTTTTTGTCTCTGAGCTATGACCCGTTTGGGAGTGAAGAAACCCAAAGCAACACCCTGTACTGTCCACAGACGAGGACACAACAGGCGCGACGGAGAGAAGTAGAGCATCATTGTATAACCCTTATCCCCCGTTCGCACTGTGTGTGTGTACGGGCTTTGTTGCGCTGTGAAGTCATGCATTAGAGGATAGCTTAGCAGCGGCCGAGAGGAGCTTTTTCTTTTCTTTTAATTACAGCACAGCCGGGTCCAGCCAGGGACCATTGTGCCAGAGCGCTGCGAGTTCCCACAATGGAGCAGCTCAGCGGAGAACAATGAGTCAAATTCCTGACCGTTCCCCACAGGTTCAGAGGCCGACCTGACAAATAAAGACAGTGGAGTTACAGTGGCTTTGCTATTCTACACCCAGTAGCTTTCCCACTGGCCACCCCAGTGGGGATATTGGTTTGTGTGTGTGTCCCTATTTGTTTGTGCGTGTGTGTGTGTGTGTGTGTTGCTCGCTGACTACAGGGTGGCTACTGCTCCCACTGGGAGCACAGGGAGGGGTTGAGAGATGGGGGAGGGAGCTCGTTTGCTTCTTTCTGTAGGAGCTGAAAGAGCGCTCGCTCTTTCTACTGGTGTAATCAAGCCCCTGAGAACGAAAAGTTGGCAACCAGCAGCTGCATTGAAGGCATTGTTGATCAAAACTGATCATCAATTTTCCATGGGGACGGAGCGCCGAGCTTGTGCGCGATGGCGCGTTCAGACCTGCGTGCTGTTCTTTAATGCTCAAATGCGCCGAATGTACTAGGCCACCTTAAATCCGGTCTGCTGTTTTTGTGTTGCTGTATGGACAGGAATTGTTGACATTGAGACAGGAATAGCCCAGCCATTTGCGGGAGGAAAGGTTCTGTTGTTTATATTGCCAAAAATGTGTGCTTAAGCAGCCTTTAAGTAGGCTGCATAGCTTGAAGGCGTCCCACTGGGTCCGGTTCCATTTGCGTTGTACAAACTGTCCAGTTCTTGCTTGTCCAGCTGTCCTGAAATATGCCTGCTTCAGAGTGTTTATCCATACTTACGCTGAGACGGTTGTGTTGGTAACCTGTTCTGCGCATTATCACAGTTTGTTGAGCTTCAGGTGGTGGGTGGTAAGAAGGACCCCACGGTGAACAGCAGGTGCCCGAGTTAAGAGAGACACTGGCATATGCCACTCACCTCCTACGCTGTGTTGTTGGATCACACACATTCCTCCTTCTTCCTTGTTCACTTTTGATTATATGTGAAAATAGTACGTTGATCAGACGGATTGCACAGACTTATAACAACTTATCTTTCTAACAGTTTTCACTCATGTAAATGCTTATGTTGTTGGATCTCCAGGTTTCCCTAAAAACATTCTATGGAGCTTTTAGAATGAAATTCGTTTAAGTTTGAGGTCCATTTCAGTGCAGTCTGAATGCCTTTGGTAAATTTCTAATCACAATGAGTTTTAGCTCAGCGTTGCAGTTGACATTGGTGCTTTGTGTCTGCGCCTCTGCTTCACAGCTCCGCCCACTTGGTCTGGTCTGAGGACGTTTGCCAAGTGGTTCACAGAGGTCATAAAAGTCCTCCGAAGCGTTTCATCCTTTGCAGGCTTCTGAGAGGCGTTCGCACAGCGCCTCCCCTCTGCTTTCGCTCCTCACAATTCACAATAACGTGACAGTCTATCTCTTTTACTGGGTTTCTCTGCCCTTAATGAAAATTGATAGTCTCACACGCACGCACACGCCCAGGCAGCCATTGATTGGGGCCCAATAAATGTTTTATAAGCCTCGCTGTAAGGACACCCCTTTTTATTCAGGAGGTGTCAATGGCCTGTGTTCCTTCCTTGGGGACCTGAATCTAGTTGGATAGTGTTTCATTTTGCCCTGTTCTCAGTAATTTGTAGCGCTGAAGTTCTTTCTCTGATGGTTTTTTATTCCAAAACTCACTTTACTTCTGGGATTGGATAGATGAGGAGGAAACTCCAATAAATTGAAGTGTCTTTTCAGACTGTTTTCCCGTACCCGGTCTGTTTAGATGATATCACCACTCAGCTAAAGAACACAGATACGACTGAAGCCTTCAGTCTTAGTGTAACTAAAACCTCCACTTTTCCTCTCTGGCGAAGGCGGTGGCACCGTTCCACAGGAAATGCCTTTTTAACCCAGCAGGAAGGAGAAACTTTGCCCCCTCGGGATCCCGAGTCTTTGTTTGCATCTAATCGCATTAAGTGACCGGCCCCAGTGTTTGCATTTGGCTTGGGCTCACGTCGGTGTGGAGTCCGGCCAGCGCTCGGTGCTTTTCTTACAATCTGAAGTAGATCCGCTTGAAATCCGCCGGCCACTCGGGGGTTAAGCTTAAAATTCTCTGAAGTCCCGCCGAACAATTACCGTGCGGGGAATGAGGAGAATGTAATGAGCCTAACCGGAGTTGACTTGCGTGGAGGCTAATGGTTAACAAGTCATGATGGATTTTCCCTTTGATTCACAGGAAATGAACTGAGCTTTCACCTACACAGTATTTTCTCAGGGATTAAAAATGCTGTCAAGTTAATTTTGATAATTCTGAAAAAAGGAACTTGAAGCAACGGCAAAACTGAAGAATTTCCGTAGTTGCTTCACGTTGACCAAAATGACCGAGTAGAGGAGCTCAGAGAAAAATATGAATGCCTCAAGCCTCATGATATGTAATAACCAAAACCAAAAAACTCTGATGACTGACAGAATAAAGGCCTTATCAACACGATGACATTGGTTTAAGCTTTTAATTGTAATTCACCTGCGCTTGTTATATGTCAGCAGTTTGAAACAGTTTACTTTTTAATACGTACATATGTGCTGTATATAGTTATTATGCTGCGTTTTTATTAAATATACATATATCAGCAAAAACATTGTGTTTCTGGCCTTGTTGTTGTAGCACGTGACGACAGTGCTCCAGCGTGGACGTGTTCGGTCAGCGCTGACTCCTGCCATATCGAATACACACAACTATCTCTGTCTTTGCTTTATGCAAACTGTCAGCGACAGATGCACGGAGTGCGTATCACTGAGGCACGAACACAGGAGCGCCATTCAGAAGTACAGCCACGGAACACGCCCAGCGGCTCCTGACTCACGCTTTGAGTTTCATGCGGACGTATCTGCCGATTGTGACATGCGGCTAAAAAGTCACGCTTTCTGCGACTTAAATGTCAAACCGAAAACGGACCTACCTAGGCTCGTCCCGTGCTGGGGAATGTTGTTTGTGTGCGCGCTGTGGCCTGAAAGAGTTTGGGTGTCTTGCAGCTGACAGGTCTTTCAGAGATGCAGGGCGCGGGGCCATGCCGCTGCAGCTGCCCCCTCTCTGTGCACCCTTTGATGGGGAGAGAAGCGGCGCTTACTTCCACACCCACAGCGAAACGCGCTCACAAAAACACATTCATAAAGGCGCATTTTTCCCCCTCCCCTGTTGTCCCAACATTACTCATTGTTCCGCGCGCTGCGTGCATGGGGGCAGTTCTGCGAATTCGTGATGTGTGTCTTACGGTATCAGAAGAGCCAGTTCACTGTAAATTCATGTGAGTTGAATCCTTGTATGTTCAGCGACCGCAGCTGTTGGTAGTGTAACGGTCCAGCTCTTTCATTATTGAGCTCCAAATAGTAGCAAAGGGACGGTCCCTGATACTGGCCCGTTTATTGCAAACACCCACACCCACACTACATCCACACACACACACACAAATATCCATTGTTTAACCAGCCTAACAGACTCAGAAGTCTCAGCCGTTACTCTGTTGATGGCGTGTTTATCTAGCAAAGATCGCGGTCCCACCTGTTCCTTATCTGCAGTGTACATACACACATGGGCGAACGCTAATGGTCCTCGCGACACCTTTGATTTGCACAGGAACAAAGGGGCTTATGAATGACAACAACGCTCCGGCGTGTTTTTAAGGTTTGTCTGCTTTCCCTTTTCGCCCTGTGCGTTCAGGTCTGGACGACAGCTTGCAGCAATACGTCGGCAACTTCGAGCGGGAGAAGATCAGCGGGGAGCAGCTGCTGAAGATCACGCACCAGGACCTGGAGGAGCTCGGCGTGGCCAGGATCGGACACCAGGAGCTGGTGCTGGAGGCCGTCGACCTGCTCTGCGCTCTGGTCAGTACATTTTTAAGAATGTTACAGGTGAAAGCGAGTGAGTTACCTATACCTTTGGGGTGTTAAGGTTAGAGTTAGGTTTTTTTTTTTTAATAAAGTTTTGTTGGCCACCGCCTGCCCTCCCCCCTGTGAGCGTCCATATCCACTCTAAAAACTCAGCCTCTTGTTTCTGGTTCGGCAACTAAAGGGAGCAGCGATGCAGAAGGGATCATAATTTCCCACACAGCTCAGCGGGGTGTGGAGGCACCAAAACACACAAAGAAGCCAGAGGACGACATGAAGAGAAGAGCAGTCTGGTTCAGAGGGGCCTCGGGGCTCTGTTTAGCAGTTTGAAGCTGTGGGAGATTATTAGAAGCAGTTAACAGGGATTCTCCTGTAGCTTGTAGTGGTGGTTTGATGTGTTAATAGATAAGATACATGTAAAGATCCTTCTTTTTCTCTTTTTGCCAACATCAAATACTGAAGATATGTTTGGTTTCAGTCTCAAATGTGCTGACAGAAATATCAGACAACCGTCTTCATTCTCAATGCTGCGGCCGCCTGCGCACCTCAACAGCTTTTGGTTCATTTTCAAGATCTCATGTCCATAGTCATGGCTCCAAGATGAACTTCCAACAAAAATGTCTCGGCCTTCAACTCTCCTGCACGAAGGGAGCGATGAAAACCGTCCACGCTCCCGCTGAAGGAGAACCAGGTTTTCCAGCAGATGGGATCGATTTGGAGTTTTATCACTTCCTGTACCATAAAAGTCCCAGATTGTGGTCCCTGCGTTTTGATCAGTGTCAGCATTTCTGTCTTTATGCTCTCTTAAAATGCTTTACATTAATCTTTTGCAGCATGTTTATTTTTACCCCAAAGAAACTTAAAAGTTCCCTTTTTTTTTCTCCCCCGAACGCTGTTCCCCGCATAGATGCTGAAGTGAAAGCTGTGGGTTAAATATGTGCGAATCAGCTGATTTCACGTCTCGGAAAATTTCCGCATCAGTGATCCGTGTTGTCGGCGCACAAAAGCCATGCATCACTTTTCATTCATCCTGAGCAGATCGGGAGCATTGGTGCTTTATGTCTCATCGCTTTCATCTTATTACCATTGCTTGGCTTTTCTGCTTTGTGATGGAGCAGATAAATTAAGTTACTGAGACGTGCTCTCTGCAGCTGCAGTCGGTAGCTACAACCTTAAGCTGAAATACATCCTCCGACGACCAAGGTCAACAACAACACTCTTGTTTAACTGCAACGGAGACATGCAAATTTCTCTTTCCTTTGAGGCTGTTTTACGACTCTTATCTTCCCTGTTTCTCCCGTCTTTCTAGAAGACGAGATATGAACCTGGCCTTTATCAGTTTAGAGTATGTTATCTACCTGTAACCATTTGAATGTATGTACACACAGAAACACCTGGCGCATATATAGTTCCCTTTTTGCCTCGATGGATTTACTCCTTATGGAATTTGTTCCATATGGTACATTGGCCCACAACCTCTTTTACTATCAAACTAATCAGACCCAGATATTTGTTCATCCCTATAACCTTTTTGCAGTGAAAGTAGTTTTGATCTTTTTGCTGTAATGTTCCCATATAATGTGATGTGAGTTGGTAATCCTCTATATGTGTTTGTAGAGGGAGTATTTGGCTCACTGCGCTGTCACACTTCCTCTTTTTTCTCTGAGACATACGGTCAGGAATTCTGCACTCTCCGCCACCTTTCACCTCTGATCGAAGCCGCGCGGCTAAATGTTTTTTTGTCCGTTAGAGGGTTTTCTCATTAAGAATGAGGCCTCAGCATTACACAGGTCCCGTGGGAGGAAGTGAGGCCCAGATTCAATTAGCTTTAACTGAGGCAAGGTCATTGCTACCGACAGGAACTCAGGCCACCGGCACCCGAAAACCCCCGCACTTTCTCACACTCTCCCCCGACTTTCCCCTGCTTTATTTACTGTTCGGGCTTCCTGTTCAGTTGCTGCTTTGGCTTTGGTCTTATTTATTTATTTATTTTTAAACGTTGAGGCCCGTGTGCTCGTAGTAGCTTTATGTCCTGGCTGTTTCGAACCAAAATCATGACGATTAATGACCGAGCATACAGCCCTGTAGGAAACATTCGTAGTCATGCTTCTCTTCCGCCCACGGTCCAAACTGCTGTCTAGGGACAAAGAAAGAACATTTCAATTCATTTTACTGGACTCCTCTTAGCAGTGATGTATTCTGCAGAGTCCGCGTTGAAACCTAACACATCTTTATTTGTTCTCAGACCCCAGCATCCGTCTCAAAGTCCACTCGCGTCATGTTATTCACGGAAACACATACGTTAGCTGGATCCCAAAGCCACTGAGCGCACAGTATCTAACAGATACACTGTCTTTTTTTTTTATTACTATTGCCCAGTAGTGAATCTGTCCCAAGATATAATGTAAGATGAGATGGTGTGCTCTTTATCCAGACTATAGACATTTGTATCTTTTACAGTCAGATCTGTGATGGCTGCGGTGAGGGCAGGAAGTTCTGTGTTTTGATAGCCGGTCTCCATTTCTCCCAAGGACACTCACACTGCATCAGTATATAGTTTCTTCAAAGTGGTCTGGCTGGAGCTTACACACACACACACAAAAAAAAAGATTCTGCCATGTTTATTGTAGATTAACGCAGTGCCCCTTACAAAAAAAAAAAAAAAAAAAAAAAAACGCTGAAAGAATTTGGCTGGAAATGTTGTTATCGGAATGAAAAATCATATTCGACCGAAACCGACAGATTTTTTCCTCAGACGTGGTTTCTAGCTCAGCTGGCAAACGCAGGACAAAAGCTCGCTGGACATCTGTGAGCTAGTCAGAGCCGGTGTGTGACTCTGTGATTAGCCTGCTAATGAGAAAGCCAGGGGAGACGTTTGATCTGGAAAATGCTCGCGCTAAAAGTTTGAACGTGCGCGCGGCTGATTGAGAATCCAAACCGTCAAATAATCTCCTTTTCATATGTATCCCCTGACTATATTCATGCACCTTCTAATGCTTTTTCAACAATCCCTTTCACACCAGGAGTGGCGTGAGCAAAGCTGCACACAGCTACTGTTTGACTAGTCCAATTATTCCAGTGTTTTCTTAGGGACTAAAATGAGTGAATTGATCTGTATGTTTTTTGAGCGCATGTTGGAGCGTGGCAGTGGAATAAAGGGAGACACTAACCACTTGCAGATCTCCTTTGTTGGTTGCCAAACACGTGTTGTTACACTCCTTGCAAAGCATATTTAGCTGCTGGCATGTCGCACACGGAGCGGCACTGCTGGCAGCGACGCGGCGCCCGGTAAGCTGATATTTTGCCGGGACAAGAGCCAAACTTGCCCTCGTCTGCCTACCTATAGCAAACGCATTATTCCAGTCGTGTTTTTTTCGATCCCAACGCCGAAAGACAGATGCACATTAACCGCAGGTTTCAGTTGACAGCTGGTGTGTGCTGTACTTGGTGACCCTTTAAGATGCTGAGCACGGCTGCTTTGTGCATGTTAACAACCTATAAATTAGAGGAACGCAGCGGCAGGAAGTAACCACGGCACCACAATGCAAACTCTGTCCCACTCGACGGGGCTCAGGTGATGGCACGTGCACACCTTCAACGCACACCCTGGCACAAATCCAGAGGCTGGCGGTGGAACATCACGCCAATGCCTCCCTCACAGACAAGTGCACTTAAATTATATCTGTCAAAGAAATGATTACAGACATTCATTGTGCAGGAAACAACATGTCTTCCTGGGAGACAAAAAAAAAGTGCATCCCTCCGAGGTGTACACCGTGTAGAGTTTTTTCTCATCCTTGCCTAATTTGAAACGTTTGATCTCATTTCGCCGTTTCAGAACTATGGAGTGGAGACGGACAACTTGAAGAATCTGGTCGTGAGGATGAGAGCCGCGACCAACAGCCTGCACATGGCCACGTCCGACCGCAGGAAGAGCCCCGCGTACGACGGGAGCACCTCGCGCAAGCCGCCCAACGACTTCCTGACCTCTGTGGTGGAGCTGATCGGCGCCGCGAAGAGCCTGCTGGCTTGGCTCGACAGGTACGAAGCCAGATGTCACTAAGTGCTGCACGTACCTGAAGGAAAGCGAATGCAGCTCTAGCCCTAGCCCTAGCCCTAGCCCTAGCTCTGACCCTAACCCTAACCCTTTTGGCCATAATGGTCAAGCAGATCATTTTTAAAACACCAGCCACTGCATGTGAACTTAATACTATATGCAGAAACTGGCAGAGTACCCCGTACTCTCTTATTGACCTGCTCCAAACACATTACACCATAAAAGCAGAGCATATTAAGCAGGATGCCAGGATTAAGTGTTAGCTGGCTGAAATTAAGCTTTTTGTAGCAGGCTTGGCTAAATCGGGCGCAATGATGTCATTGTATAAATGATAGCTGCAATGCTGAGATGAGACATTTCTGTGAACTCTGTCAAAGAAATTTTAACCCAGTTTTATTATTTGTTCTTTTAGTTTGTCAGTGTTTAAACAATACTAGTGTGAAATGCTATTTGTTCACCTTCTTTTTTATGGCACTTTGTCTCCTGTTATACTCTCTATATAAAATAGATCCACTTTAGAGAAAGAAAAGTTCTTTCTACACGAAGTTATGTCCCATCCGCAGGTCAGCCCGCTGCTCTAATCAAATATAATCATCCATAATGAGATACTCCAGAGACTGCAAGGTGGTTTCGGGAGTCATTTTGGAGATCATAAGTGTACGTTTTAGATGGAATGAGGGGACAAAGAGGCAGATAGGATATAAAATGGCACCAGAATGGTGACATTCTTGAGTAATAAGTGTTTTTGTGGCCAGTTGCACAAACACAGCCTTCTGAGCGAGGCTTAAAAACTTCAACGCAACGCTGCGATCTGTCGCCCCGTTTCCAATCTTCTCACTTTCTCCCCGTGTCTGCTTGCAGGACGCCTCTTACAGGGATCAGTGACTTCACAGCCACCAAGAACAAGATCATTCAGCTGTGCCTGGAGCTCACCACCACAGTTCAACAGGTCTGCACGCCACTTAGCTCGACAGTACACGTGTAGCCGGCCCCTAGGAAATATGCACACAAACACACACAGCTTTTTTCCACTGAGCACATACCACCCTAGAGGCACAGACATGCAGGATAATGTGTAGGAGAAAAGCGTTATGGGAAATGTGGTCTGGCAGCCATGACAGAAGCCCGAAGCCAGCAGTCTGAGCGCTATTATTGCAAAAACTGATGTTTTTCTTGGGATCTTTTCCTCCTCGCGCTGGCTAATGAGGAGACCCCCTCGCTGTGGGGACGTTTAATGGTAAACGTCGCTTTTGTGTTTGCAGTTTCATAAAACCCACGAGCGCTCTTTTAAAGGCGGCTGCCAACATTCCCCAGGCCGCTGTACTCCTTCAGCCATGTGGTTCCTGTTTTTGCTGCTCCGAGATGCTCGCAGTGGGAGACCGAAGTGTCTGAAAGTAAATTCCTGCGTGTAGGTTTTAATGCAGGGATGAGGAGGCGGCGCTTCTGACTGCCAGAAAGATGGCTAACAGATAAACCCGGAGCAGCAGCAGCAGCAGCAGCAGGAGCAGACGTCCTTTGTATTCCACTACTTTCTGCAGAGAATTGCTCTGCCGTTGCATCATGGTACAATTTGCGGCCCGTTTCATGCAACCAGTGGCGGTGGGTCATGCATACAGACTTTTAAACAAACGGAGCTGGTGAGTTTCGTCAGGAGTCGTAGCGTCTGTATGTGTATTTTATCCCCTCATGGGCTTATCTTAAGCAAAGCCTACAAGAAACTCATTTTACGCTCAAGGTGAACGTGACTGCTTAGACCGCAGGTGTCATTTTTTAGAGGGTTATTGCATCAAAATTAATTCCTTTCCCAGAGTGCCTATTTCCCAGCTAAAGTCTGGGATTTCAGCAGCTCCGGTGATTTACTGTGGGTGTCTCGGTCGTGGCCGTCCAGGAGAGCGGGGGGGGTATCCATTTCTCACTCTGCCATTTGAAGTTGAGAGGTTGTAGTGCAGAGTAAACTCCTGGTAGGTGCTGAAAGAGTCTCGTAAGACTTCGGCGATTAGTTTCCTCTCGCAGCTGGAGGATAGATGCAGTTTTAGCTTTAAAGCAAGTCAGATGAGGGAGGCCTATTTCTAATCCCGCGATTTAAACATCTAGGCTTTTAAAGGCACCTGACTTGCTTCTCATTAGCCGGGAGCATTCGGTCGCTTTATTTTTTCCTTACTCCTGGGCCTGCATGCGAAGCACTGGTTAATAAAAGAGGTTGCACGTCAGTCTGCCACAGTGATTAGTTTTATGATGGGGGAGGACGGCGTGAGGTTTGCCCGGGCCGTTCATGAACTTCAGCCAAGAATTAGGGCTTTTCAGATCACACAATTTATGTGTTCTGCCTGAATGCAGCCTGTGTGTACGCACACAATGAGGCACGGCTGTAAAACCGTGAACGCATCGCCCATCTTGGCCGACCCAACGGCCTGCAGGTCGTTGTCTTTCAAAGAGTGCGTTTTTCATCGGTCCCCCGGGTCTTTTGTTCATGCCTCCCGCTTGTGCATGTGAAGTTTATTTCTTTGTTTTTTTTTTTAAAGTAGAAAAACAGATTCCGTCGTGTAGGCTCAAAACTGGGATTCATGAAGTGCATCCATCAGCGCGTTCATATATTGTTACCATATGACTGTCAGGATGTCAGACGCTGCAGTCCGTGGCCTTTATTTGCCACTGGTGTAAAATCAGTCCAGGTTACCGCGCCGTGCCAGCGCTCCTCTCTCTCAGCCACTTCATTGCTCGGCCATGTAAATCCGCTCTGGTGGCAGATCAAAGGCCCGGAGAGCTGCACACGGAGTCATCTGATCCACACTGGTTGTGGGATCAAGTCCATAATGTGAGGGATCAGTACACACAGGGAATTGTCCCTCAGCCTCTCACAGCGCTTAGTTTAGGATCTGGCCCCTGAGATGCTAAGAAACGGGAGAACTTTTGATGTTGCGCGCAGATCTTCGAGGGATTTCGTGTTTAGACATGATTTGCTACCGAGAAGTAAGAGAAACGTTGTGTAAATATGAAAGAGACAACTCATGTCTGTAGCTCATAATTACACTGTTTTACTTCATGACCTCTAAACAGCGAAATATGTA
Source organism: Mugil cephalus (assembly GCF_022458985.1). Classification (NCBI taxonomy): domain Eukaryota; kingdom Metazoa; phylum Chordata; class Actinopteri; order Mugiliformes; family Mugilidae; genus Mugil; species Mugil cephalus. Next base: position 7,652,048 of record NC_061786.1, read on the forward strand.
TTTTTAGTTCATCCCTCTTGGCGCAGTCAACGGTTTAGTCATCCAAACATGGGCCCGTTTAAAAGAAAAATGCAGTTGCTTGTTTACATAAGAATTTATGCAATTCCCTCTGAAACCGCAGTACATTCTTGACTGACATAAATACATTGTATGGAAACATGATTTTGGGACATGAGCATGATTATTGTAAGTCAAATTATTATATTGTTTTTTTTTTCCTACCTTGAATTTATTTCATCTCTTCTGTTTTCTGCTCGGTAAAGTCACATGTATAATACATAAAGCAGCAGAGCTCAGAGCTTCAAGCGGGGATTCAAACACAGATTGAAAAGAATATTTTAGGGAAGCTCAAGATGCGTCGTGCCTCGATGTGAAGCCGTCGCTCACGGCCACGGAGAGACATGCGAACCTCGCGAGCGCAAACAAACCAACAGGACGACGAGGCCAAGTGCGTTTGAAAACACACGCTCCCCTTTAGCCCGGTGGAATGTGCAAGCTATGGAAATATGGGGAGAAGCAGCTCGACCCCCATTCGCTGTCTGCACAATGGATTTACAAAGAGCAACAGAGCAGGCTTTATGCACGACACATGCCAATGCACGTCGCTGGGACCGTAAGGGCTGCAGCTCCAGTTTATTTTGTGTTGACAAAGGCTTGTGGATTGTGAGGGCTTTTCCAGACACAGAGACTTTATTCTTTTGTGCTCTCAGGTTTTGACAGAAGCATTTCACCTGTGTTTTGACGGATGACTTCCCTTGGGTCATTTCCAGCACACGGCCATTTTCATGAGCGGGCAGCCCCCACCACCACCACCACCACCACCAGCAGCAGCACATTCACTGTGAACCCCCTTCCCTCTAACCATTGGCCCGTCCACAGTTGTCAGGGGGAGGCTGTTGCCTCAGCTGTGTCAAGTCCAGCTGCATGAAAGCTATGTTGGGAGACTCTGAGGAGACGGAGGACAGTTTCCCGGCTGACTTTGCAGATTTTATCGGTGGCTCCTTCGTCCGGTCACAGCTATCGTCTTGTTAGACTTCCACACACTTGCGACTCTAAAAAGCAGAGTTGCTTTCAAAACGTTGGAACTGGTTGGATGGTTTTCTGAACGCATGATCACATGTTTCCCTACACGTTGTTAGCTGCTACCGCTCAAGTGTTCATATAGTTTTCACGTTCCAGTATAGTAAACTTAACCACAGAGGACATTATGTGATTTTAGCATCCACATAATTTAGGCAAAGAGGTCATTTAAAACGAAAAGCTGTTTATTTGTGGCCGTTCTATGTGAGAAAATGTGATTGTATTTACTCTGCCCTGATACTTTCTTTCTTTTTCTCATACCGTTGACTCATTTCCTCCTCTTCCCTGTTGTTTACTGTTCTCAAGCCTAATCTGCCATCATTGTCTCCTCTGGAACAGGACTGCAGTGTTTACGAGATGGAGGAAAAGATCCTGGAAGTTGTAAGTATGCTGTAGCTCTACTTTTTGTTTCTCATATTGTAAACTAAACGAGACCAAGACTTTCCCATAAAGCGGCAAAAGGTAATTTAAGTCTTTTTAGGTAGAGATCGTGTGACATGCATTCAGCGGGAAGGGTCAGTTTTCTGAGTGAATAGAGTAGACCGGTCCATAGGATCCTGGAGGAGGAGGCGGCTCTAATACGCCCCAGCCATCAATCAGTGTTTCCTGTTGCTGACACTCTCCAGACTCCATGGGCCTACTCAACACTGGGCCTACTCTAGCCCAAAGACAACAATGGAGTCATCTTTGTCCCATCCTTTTGTACTCCCTTCTTTTTGTCTACGTTCTTTTCTTTCTATATCTATATGCATCTTATTTGTCCTCATTTTTTTGTTCTCGTGTTTTGGGCTTTTCCTTAAGCACAGCTCCACGTCAAGTTTAAAGCGCTGGCTTTAAACAAAATGCTCCAGAGTAAAAAAAAAAACCCTCTAATGATGACAAATTACAGTTTTTGCCCTTTAACGAGTGAGGAACAAAGAAGGGGTGTGTGCGCAGGACTGTTTCAGTGTTGTGCGTCCACTGTTACATCCGGTTAATAGCAGTCTAATAGTGCCTGTTTGCCCATTAAGCTTCGCAGTAGACGTACACAAACAAAGAGGCATGTAGATAGGGAGTAGTTTAACAAACGATGAATGATGTAACCTGTAAACCGCACAATAACTCCACTGACTACTATAGGAATAATGCTCCACTGGAGGCTTTTTATACCCACGTTGCATTTTCTGCCTTTTCCTCTGCAGTCTAAGATTTTGAACAACATCTGCGATCAGACCGTGAGAACCACCTCTGACCCCCTGATGAGCCAGTCCGCCTGCCTGGAGGAAGTGCAGCTGACCGATATCAATCCAGGCGAGGGTCTGGTGAGGACTTTTTTTTTCTTTTTCTTTTTTTGATGAACTGTAAACTTGCTGTCTGCTCCTCCTTGGAATCGCTGACCAGGAATGTGTGCAATGTGTGTCAAATTGTGGCCTTCACATCTCTGGCATACACTTGTCTCCCTCAGGGAATATTGTGTTTTTTTTACCCGAATCATAAATAAAGGTTTATTGTTTTTTGTTTTGTTTTTTTAAATTCAGGGAATGTACATCAAGTCGACATATGATGGGTTACATGTCATCACTGGAACCACAGAGCATGTAAGTATAACAGCTCGCTGACCAGTGAATATATTCAGCCTCTGAACACAGAGGTACGCTCAGTCTTAAAAACAAAGCTGACATAGCTTCGCTCTCCTCCTCCTCACCTTCCTCTTAACTCTCTTGTAACGATATCTGAAGGAGTTAAGAGTTGCTCATCTGTAAAGGGAATACCTTCTTAACTACCGTCCTACCTTTTCCCCGCACTGAGGCACTCAGCCGGTCGCTGACTAACGTGCCAGCATCAATGCCACGGTTGGAACCATACGCCTCCGGTCCCTAATCATGAATCAGAACCTGAATCATCATAAATAATGACTCGTTAATCCCGTTTGGCGTGCGTGTGACACAAAAACAATTCAACTGATTGTCATACACAGAGGGAGGCGTTTTCTTATGACTTTGAACTCTGGGCTGTTTGTTTATCAGATTTCCTTTTTGAAACGAGAGTTGCGAAGCCAGACAGTTGGAATCAGGCCGAATAAAAGTTAATGAAAGTGCGTGCATTTGTTGTTTAGTCGCCTGCAGACCTGACGAGGAAGATCCACGCAGGGGACGAGGTGATCCAGGTTAACCAGCAGACAGTGGTGAGTGTAACATTTTACATATTTGCACTTAAACTGAGCACATAGTGGGGATTTTAATAGAGCTGAGTGTGTGTGTTTTTTGCGTTCTGTTAACCAGGTGGGCTGGCAGCTGAAAAATCTTGTTTTCAAACTGAGGGAGGACCCTAAAGGCGTGGTTCTACTTCTTAAGAAGAGGCCCACAGGCACAACAGGTTTCACCCCTGCTCCACTTAAGAACATGCGCTGGAAGCCTCCAGTACCTCAGGTACATGCACACACGCGTTCACGTGTACGCACGTCCTCCTTTCTTCCTCGAATATAAACAAAACCCTGTGCGACTAATCATTGTCAACCAATTATCAGCTTTTTAGGGAGTTGGTTCCAAAGCAGCAAGTTTAGACAGAGCCACCCAGAAAACGCTGCCGGCTGTATTGAATGCCACATTGAGTTTTTCTTGGCGCACAACAATGGAGGCAAACAAAGTCCTGTGATGTCACTCAGTCTTAGAGATAAAGCTGCCCGCTTCTTGTGTTTGTGTCTGCTTAGCTCGTATTAGGTGCTATTAAAAGACAATAATAGGATTTAAATATTGTGTATGGGTGCTCTTTATTTTCCCAAAGAAAGGTCAAAGGATGCTGAGCCAATAAGGTTATGTGAGTGTAATCCAATTTGCTATCCATCATCATGTGAACACATTAGGCTTAACCTAGCCACATCTCTGCACCTGAGTCCCTCCTAAAGGACGAGGCAGCAACAGGCCAAACCTCTGGCACTGTCTTATCATGCGCAGCCTGCTTTATAGCTGAGAGGGCGAGATGAGATCATATCAGTAAGGAGTGGGCTTCTCAGAACAACAAAGAGCCTCTGAACACAAAGGTGCTCAATGTCGGCATGTGTGCGAGCTTCTTGTCTTAACAAGTTGACAGCGATATCAGAGGTAGCCATCTCAGTTTATCTGTGATAATACGGCTCCAGACGGAAAAGGCAGAGACAAATCGTCACCCTCGTACGAGAGTGAATGACACTCAGCTTTGTATTAGTGGACAGTATCTACACATGGCAGCTATTTGGAGAAGAAAGGAGAGGAGTGATTCAAGAGATCATCGGTTGGATGTTTAGTTTGTCATTACTGTATCTGCAGATGTATCATCTTCTCCGAAGAGACGAGTCGTACATTTAGCCAAGGACACAGTGTTGTTGAGTGTTGGGAAACATAACTGTGGGAAATGAGTGCGTGCCTCGCAGGCTATTTTGGACTTCACTCACAATCTTTCCATAGCTCAAACAAGAACGTTTATGCTCAGTGAAATGCACACGAGCACTTAAACGTCTCACCACATCTGGGGAACTCCTCCCATTTGCCAGCAAGTCATATTTAGTTTTAATGTGAGATTTGACGAAACGAGAACGGGTGATATACATTCGGTGAGAAGGGATAGGTCGATGCATGCCGTAGATCATATCAGAGAGCTTCTCTCAACTAATTGTCGTGCTGTATTTTTTCAGACTAATTCCTCCCTGATCAGAGCCCAGTCTCCATGCGGCTCAGCTAATGGGTCGACCAAAAAGGAGAAGCCAGCTATCTTGGACTTGTACATCCCCCCTCCTCCTCCAGTGCCCTACACCCCACGGTGAGCCGCCCTGTTTTACCTGCACTGCTTACTATATGTTTATTTTATTGATTTTAATGCAGCAGGTTGAGCTCAAAAACTTAAGAAAAAGTATTAACCAGTGAAACAACTTTAGTCAGAACTTTAAGGCTGGTGGATAATCACCTCACCTCTTCCCCCTGCTACTGCACATTTGTTGTTCTTGTCTTCAACCCACTCCGCTCCCACCACTCGTAGTCCTTATGCAACGAGGAGTGTTTCACCATCCACAACTTTGTGATATTCATTTCACTGAAATTAGACTTGGGCCATTAACATAACATCGCTCGCCTACAAATCATTGTCATTGTGTTGTGCTTCTTTGTACAGTTACTCTGCGGAATGTCACGTTGACCTGTGATTAAATAAACTGTGATCTGTTCCTTCACGCAGAGAGGCGAGAACGGAATCCTTCTCCAGCATTGCTAAGAAAACAAAGGGCTCTGAGTCACCCAACTCCTTCCTGGACCAGGAGAGCAGACGGCGCTGCACAGTCGCCGATTATGACAAGTTGAGCGTTGGCTGTCCCATCGAGGCCAACGTGATACAGCCCAGGATGAGGGAGCATAAGCCCTCGCGTGGTCAGTAGTAGCCTCTCATTGGGGATGTTCCACTGACAGATACTGAGTGAACATGTAGTCAGTTAAGTTGTGAAACTCACAAATATAAAACTCTTGTCTTAAGGTAAGCCTCGGCCACTGTCCATGCCAGCGGACACCTGCGTTGGAATATATGATCCTTATGCTAAACCCTGGGCTCATGGAAGGAAAGGTATGTTTTTTTCTTGGATTTGTTTGTATAATACCATCTGGAACATCATATTTTAAATGTGCTCACATTGGTTTATTATGAAATATAATACCACCCTCAACCCCACCTTTAGAAGCATATTTGTAACACAGATCTTAGAAGAACCATAGAATTCCTCTTACTAAATATAAGAAGAGACTAAATTTATTGGTGAATAACTTAAAATGCCAGCAAGGAGCGTTTAAACTATTGAATGTAATCTTTTAAAAAAGATCTAGTCAAATCTGGAAGAGCTCTCTGATAAGAGGAGTGTAGGAGCCACAATAGAAATACATTTGAATGTATGCTGTGATGCGTGTCTATAAATAGGAACTAATCTCTAGGGCATCAGGTGTTCCACCCGGAAGGAAAACTGTTCTCTAATTTTTAATTTCTCTTTATTTGGGATTAGTAGGACCTAATAACCATAAATCATGGTTCATCATCTTTGAACAGGAAGTAATTTTTAGAAAAAACGATGTCCTCATGTGTGGACACTGGGATTATTTTATATATTATTATTAATATAAATATTATATCAATATCATAATAAAGTCACCAATATGTAATAAAATATAAAACTGTTAATTCTCATGTCTGAACATTGCTGTGCAAAAGCAGAATTGCAAATAATGAAGTCCCAGCGTCCTCAATCAAGTACTTGCAAATAAGCAAAGTTACAGCTCATTGCTATTGATAGAATTTGTGTTTTATATTAAAGTAGAAAAGTTAATAAGCACAAATAAACAAGTAAACTGTAAAACTGAGGTTTTGTATCTTGTAGGCTTTTTGTTAAATTACTTCTATCGTGTTTTTACACCATGAGGATAAAAGTTTAAATGAAGAAGAGTAAGAGGCTCCCACAAACCTAAAACTTAACGTCCCCATACGAGGACACGGGGTCTCAGGAGGTTAAACACTGAAGTAGCATTTGGCTGCAAGAATTAGTGGACAGTTCATTCGCATTGTGGTGTTTAATTATGTTCGAGATCTTTGGAAACTAAAGTTCCTTGAGTGTGCAAAATAACAGCCTGTCTCCAACTGTGTTTTTATTCATCTGTAAGACCAAAGCGTCAGTTAGAGTTCCGGCGCGGTGACACTTCAGCGGCTTAAAGCGTTGGCTGAGCTTCCATAAGGAGGTTAAATCATTAAACACGAGCTTTCTCATCATGTTACACATTTTATACGCAGTCTTGTTTGCCAGCCTAAGAAGAATGCCGTGTGTTGCTGCAAGTATTTATGGGCTCTCTGATGACAACTTAATGAGGGGGCTTGTAGAATTCACATTAATAATACTTGGCAAAACCTTATTCAGTGTATGATTGAGGACTCTGTGGTCTGCCTGTACTCGTTCAGTGTTATCAGAGAACAGATGGATGACAACTTATGGTTCTTAGCACCCTGCACTATTGAAAACATCTCCTGTTAATACTTGTGCGTCTGCTCCAGGTGAAGACCTCCTGTACAGATACCTGAGCAACGAGCGGATCCCCACCATCGCCGAGGAGGCGCCCGCGGTGTCTCCGCCCTACAGGCCCGCGGGGGAACGCCACCTCGTCCGTGTGGACCACATCCGGGGCAGCCGCTACTACTCCAACTCAGACCTCCACAACAGCGCCACCATCCCCTACCAGGACGACGTGAAAAAGGCCCCCGTAGCCCCCATCTCCAAGCGCACGTCGGCAGAACGCTCACTACTGGTCAGTTGGATCACGCGGCTTAAGCTATTGACTCACTGATGATGTGCTTCCTGTCCGGGGCTTCCTGTTCCTGTCTTGTGTCCTTCTTCAGTGCCTTTGATATCTAACGTCCAGCTGTCTTTTTGGCAGCTTCGGGCTTTCTCACACTCCTCTCTCCCCAAACCTCCATACTTCCCTGGTGTTACTACTACTACCAACTACTACTCCTCAACCAAACTTGCTTTTGTAGTGCTCACCACATTAAGTCATTGAACCTTTAACACTGCCCACAACCCTCATCTCTGACCATGAGCCTCAGCCTCCAGAGGACACAGCTTGTTTCAGTTTAGAAAACTTTTGCCTTGTGTGCTGTTTATGGACTTTATTGCTTTATTATGCTCTGTACATATTAAGTTATATCATGTTTCATTTCAAATCTGGTACCGTTATTTAATACTTTAGACACTGTTGTTTTCAAAAAAAAAAAGACTTGCCTGATATCCCTTCATATGTGCTTCATTGGTTTTTATTTGGATAAATAATTTATAAGTGAATAAAACTGTGTAAAAATGTTAGCGAAACTGCTTTTGTTTTCCTGTAACTTTTTTGTTTTTCATTATCCGTTAAGCTACCGTCATTACCGTCTGCCAATGGTTGCCTCTTGTAAGCTATGCACAAGATTTTGACTTCAGTTGACTATGCTGCATCGGTTAGCCGAAAGGGTGTTTATATCTTGTCGATAGCAAATATATGTGCATGTTTTAAGGCTATGCACTCCACTCACTAAACTTTTATATCCTGTGTTTCAGTTTACTCTGCAGTCACCCACCTAAAGGGCCTATGCTATATGTACAGCTGGTTGACAGTGATGACTGGTCTTTTAAAGCCAGTGTTTTTGAACCAATCTTTTAGGACACGCAGGTCGAACGGCCTTCTGTTAGCTCGCGCAGATCAGACAGAATGACAGTATTATATCAGAAACTGCAGGGAAGACGTGTCTGTTGTTGCTTTATCTGCCTTTTTGTAAGATTTGAATAGCGTTTTATTAAAAATTGGAGTTCATTTCAGTGAATTTTTTGTATTGTCTTTATTTTACCAGTGAATGAGAAATGACTGCTAACTATACCGTAGCACATGGGCTGGCATTTGTTTTCTGTATCCATACATACTTAAATGAGATACTTAATTAATATTGCAGCTATTTGTATATGAAAGGCAGCTTTAGTCCCCACACCGTCTCTCTAAACTGCTTTGACCTTTGAGCTAAACCCTGCTTCTGCTTTTTAAGCATGTGGTGAAATGGGATAGCTTATGTCAAGTTACCTTTTCTCTCCATCTCAGACCGTGATGGTTGTGCAACCACTTCCCTCTTTGATGAACTCTAAAGTCCAGCTGGGGGACCATATGGTCAAAGTGGGTTTTTTTTCCACCAGGGGATCTTTGTCCTGCACATATGTTGTCCTTTAAACATTTAAACTGCAGGTTAGGATTACCTGCCCATTCGTTTCTATTGATTTTGAAGACCCTGAGAAGGATCAGCAGCTTTCATTAAGGAACTGAAGATCTGAGCTGCCACCAAGGATAGCCCACCGCTCTCAACTCTCCGCCCGTGTTTTTTTTTTTTTTTTTTTTTTTCTCCGTGCATGTATTTACTGGTCGAGAGGAGGCTCTTTTCTTATCTGTCCTTCACTTCTTCTTCCCCATGCCTTGCTCTGCCCAAGCTTGCTGAGCTGTAGTCTCCTGCGGTCCCCACTAATTTGCACTTTCCGAAAACCTGTGGTCTGCCTAAATGCTACCTGCGCTCTGTTTAAACCACTGCATAAGTTTGCTAACCACTAACATTTATGCCTGCACATCACACATGTTTACAAGCGAACAGAACTATTACTAGTGCGTGCATGTGGATGAAAACGTTCTGTCTTTGTTAAATACTTCCTTTATTTCTTCAACCACTGATATGTATAAGTGGATGCAAAGAATGCTTTGATTTGTAAACACTGTCGCGTGCTTTTGAGCGCATGTATGATTTAATTCCCTGCGAGTAAAGATAATTCACTTTCACTGTTAAATTTAAGGTGCGACCACACAAACGATTGCAGCTACTTTAAAATAATCACAAAAGGAGAACTAATCTGAAGGTTTGTTGGTGTGTCTCAGGCAAACTGAGGCTTTCAGAGCTCACGCGTTAACATTTAAATCTTTATGTATCGCAGGGATCTGACTGGCACTCTAGCAGTGACTTCCTCAACCGGTGAGTTCCTCTTCCACACACACACATACAAACACACAGAGTGTAGCCTATAGGTCTTCAACAGGGGGTTCACAAAATCTTTGGTTGATTAGATATTTTTATATACTTATTTTGGTTTTCGCCCACAAATTTAAATTTCTTTAGATACACGTTGAGTCCAACATGTTTTAGTAAAGAGCTAAATGGAGGCAGAAGACTAAGTACCTCCTGTACACAGTAGGCCCCGCCCCTATCGATGCTGAGACGGCGGCAAATCACACATTGAAAAATGGAAGAAAAAAATGAATACTTGCTTTTATGATCAAGGAAAAAAAAAATTCCGAGCTTTACACGCCTGACTTTTCACTTTTGAATTCATTTAGAGCTCGTTATTCAGCCGAATGATAGCGTTTGCAAACACATTTGTCTCTCTGGACCTCCGGAAGCCAACATCTCCCACGCACCGACGTGTCCGTCCACCTCCGAAACACAATCACATGCTGAGGAATCTTCACAAATGTCGCTCATATGACAGATCCTGATTCTTTTTCCAACTATAAATAACCCATACCCCGCTGCGATACATGACGACAATCGAGGATTGCTCCTCCGTCTCCAGATCCCCTGGATCCGCTCAGGTCTCGGATGTAATGCCTGAGGAGGCGTGACTCCCCACATTAACGCATTAATCGCTGACTAAAATGCCTGGCTCGGTAACCCCACCTTTCCCCGGCACTTCTATTCTGAGAGCCTCCCACCAGAGCATCACATCCGGTTTATTGCACGCTTGATCAAAACACATCACTCACATTTGCCACACCTATTAGATGCTATAGTAAAGCAGATGACTCATGGCTGCTGGTGTTTCATCAACGTGTGACACCGGTGAAGAAAATGGTATTTGACTGACAGCGGGTGTAATCAAGTGTCATATTAATTTTGGTTTATCAGGCCGTGAAAACAAACCCGTTTCTTTTCTCACAAGAAGGAATAAAACGGGATGACGCATCAGGTGTCACAAGCGTCGCAAACAAGCTTAAGCGTGCAAAAAAAAGGAGGCCAAGATGTGAACATTTACAGGGTATAGGAGGAGGAGAGCGAAAAAAAATGTCAGCAATCAAAAGGCAGGAAAGAAATGAGTCAAATTCATACTCTGAAATTGCAGGGTGAGGCCCAGCTGAGGTAAATTGAGTATTCTGAGCATTGGGAATGAGCTTCTCGTCTGCCCATGCCGCTGTGGCTGGTTTCCAAACGTATTATCAGGAGCACTGGTACACCAGCTAAACACCAACCCTTAGACGGCCTCCGTGGACGCGCCGTCTTTGTTCAGGCCAAATCAAAGTGAGCCGGATTGGAACGCAGATAAAGATAATGAGTGGTTATGAGTAAACTGGGAAGCAATGAGTGTGTTTTGGAAGTTTTTAAAAGACACTTTTGTCCGAGCCAAAGTATGATGATGTTGGCCAAGGCTGCTCGGCGCATGAGATTAATTTATGTGGCGCGTTCCGAAAGCCTTTCGACTGCTGTGTTGACTTTTAACGTATCCGTCTTGCTTCTTGCAGGTATAACCAGCCGCACATACGATCCTGGTCCTTCTCTCAAGCTGTAAGTAACACGTTATCACCGCATCCGACACACAATCTGTGAAATCACCTCCTTATATCTGAGTTCGCTGCGTGTACAGTGCGATTTGCGGAATGTGGCTGGCCTCAGCGGGAGGCGTTGAAACCGAGACCCTCAATTACATCCTCATTACATCTCACATGGAGATAAAAAAGCACCAGCCCGATCTCTGTCACATACAAACCACCAGAAAGTACGCAGAAATTCAACCGGCGGATCGTGTTCGTCGTGTGAAAGGACTTCATTGACGAACAGGCCTCTGCTCCTCTGAATCTACTCCCTGAAGCTTCACTGCCAAGTTAGCACCTTCGCTCTGTGTTGATCCAAACTTATGACAGTCATTGTCCTCAGAGGACTCGTCTTAACGACTGTGGTGATCCCCGGGTTTTTTCCACCATGAGGTTGACATTCGATACTTGAAATGAAATAATTGGATTGGCATGGAATTTTTTTTTTATATACATATATATAAAAGTTCCCCTGAATTAATATAGCCTTTAAATCTGTAAAAAATCCCCAGCAGGGTAAATTGTAAATTTATATCTTGCACTGTCAATGCTTTTTCATTTTGTACGTATTATATTGTCAGTCTTCGCCTTACTTTGCTGAGTGCTAAATCTGCAAATGTTATAAATCCATGCTAACCAATCCCACTAACCAAAAATGGTGCAGATAGAGACTACAACAGCAGCATGTTAGCATTTAGCTCGAAGCACTTCCTTACACAGCTGCAAATAAGGCTTTGGTTTTGGTGTTCCGGTGGAAAATTGATCGTGTCCCAGCTAGTTTTGGCAGATGTGAAAAAGAAACAACAACTAGTATAAACTGAGGATTGTTTTTTAGTGTCTCTTCACACACAGAGACATGTACTACATAACCACTATGGATTGCTGTGGATCCCTCAGTGGCACATGCCACTCATACACCTCCACAGGGGTCAGATGGATTAGGCGCATAGTCGGTCGTGGCAAGTGAACAAGTGACATTTTGACAGATTTATGATCCATTTGCGACCTCATGGTTGCACCAAACAAGGAAACCTTGACCCTGCTGTCAGCCATTCATATAGGATAGAGTATATAGGACACTGTCGTTGTGTAAAGTATACAGGTATGACAGCCACAGCCAACCTCAACCGCTACCAAAATCCTGGTTTAGTGTCTATTGATACTGCACTTAGAGCTTCACTGAAAAAAAAAAAAGATCTAAACCAAGGTCGCAATAATTTCCAGGTCAACCGGCCGGGCCACCAAACTGAGTGAGCTAGAATCTGATATCATTTCCAGCCCCGCACGCCCTTCCCCCCCTTTACACTGTGTGAGATTCCCCCGCCGAATAATAGCCACTCTGTACTCTCAGTTTCTGGGTGGGACAGTGGGGGCCGTTAACTAAGTGCCATGACAATTCTCAGCATGGATCGTGATGGGAGATTGAGTGCTACAATGGTGTGACCAATCAGCGTTCCCCTGAGTCCTGGAGGCCTTTGACTCGAGTCGCAGGCAAGATTACCTCACTTCCACCAAAACACGGTTTTGGCTAAAAGCCTCTTTAAATCACCCCCAAAGTGACACGCTGAGGCGTTTCTCTCATCACAGAAATGACAAGAATGTGAATTGGCCTGAAATATTCCATTCACTTCAGCACGTTTAATTGAAATGTTAAAGGATTTGTGGGGGTAACAAAAGCAAGTTACTTGATATGGATGGGAATGAAAAGGGGTGACAAATGGGAGGGGAGACAAAGAGGAAGCTACAGTGTGAGAATGTGAGAGATATAAAGGGAGGGGGGTCTCTCTGTGGTCACTTAAGAGCGATCGCTGCGGTACAATAGCAAGTGGAAAGAGAGAAGAGGCCCCTGTCTATTTCAGTAGAAATGAATTAGAGACTATAATAACGCAGGAATGTGTCTGCTGGTTTGCCGCCATCCCTGCGCAGACAGACACAGGCCAGAACATCCAAGCCTCTGCGCAGATACAGCGCAAGCAGTGGTGTTATGGCTGGAAAACTGGCTCCCCACTTAGAGAGTGAGGGGTGTTGATGGCCAGGCCACAGCTTCCCCGAGCGTGGAGTGGACTCTGTAACATGAAACACTTGTTTTTCCGAATTCTACTTTGAGGCGGCGGACATTGGTGGTTTTCTCAACGTCCCTTCAAGCAGTAACAGTGAGAAATGTCCTTTTAACAGTCATCTAGCTCTGTCATGACCCTAACATATTACTGATATATGAGACTTATTCCGTCGGCGCGCTCCTTTAAGGAATTTGTAGGCTATTTGAAACGTTCTTGCAAATCATAACAGATGATTTCAATTACCCAAATAAGTCTTTTCAGCTAAGCAGGTCAGACCATTCTACATGTGATTTATTTGATATAATGACGTTAGCTATAATAAATAGTATTAAGTTGTGCTTCAGTTACAGTGAATGGGCCCGTGTCCTTTGAGCGTTTAGTCTTTGGTTGCATACTTGGCGGTTACATAGCGGGGACTTGGCGACACCCAGTGGTCATATGTGATAACAGCGAGTTCTTTTGGGGGGAAACTTTTAATTTTGTGTGCAACATTTGAAAAAAAAAATACTCTAAATAAATTCAGCTCACGGCTCATAGATGCATTAAAGAAACGAAAACAATAGTAGTTCTCGTTGCTGCAAGGTTTGGGGTGTAGCTGCTCCTCCTCTGTGAAGTGTGGAGGGTAACACCCAAAGTAGAACCTGAATCCACCTGAAACCTGCCGGGCCTCCTCCTGCTCCCAGAGTTTCTCTTTGTCTTTGGGCCCTGGACATGCTCTCCAAATTTTGGTCAGACTTTGAGCAGAGCTGTCGGGCCAATCTACTTTCGCTGAGGCTGTGGTGGCAGGTACGGTTTGTTGGGTTAATTAATTGGGTTACATCTGTTGACATTTTCCGAAACAACCACACAGCAAGCTACGTGCTAACGCTGCTAGATAGAGCATAACCGCTGCTATTTATTATTTGTGTTTTTTTCGATTTGAAAAATGTGAGTGATTACTGAAAGGAGCTTAAAATATTTAGAATATGTAGAAACACACACTATTTTAAATAGTATTTATGTTCATGGGATTCCTGGGATTTTTTCTTAATTGCTATTTGTCACTGTTTTGTTCTGCTAGGGTTTCGATGATTTCTTTTGCATAACCAAAGTGTTTTGCTTCAGTGTTTCCCCTAATTGCTCTCATTGGATCTTTAAAGACGCAAAGCCAAACTGGTTGTTGTCTGTAGTCGGTCTACTGCTCACATCAGTGAAGGAAGGCAAGGGAATATACAGTACAGATGTGGATGTCTCAAGTCATATTGACTTCAACAGGAAGTTAGTTACTAAACACAAGCACTGACAGCCAGTGTAGTGCTGTGGTTTATGTGGTGATCATCATCAAGCTACCACAGGCAGCCAGTGCGCCCGGAAAACAAGACGTGATGCACTGATGTTGTGCAAGACAGTAATACGTATGCACGCATAATTATGTGTCTGAAGGCTGATACAAGGGAATTCAGATAAGACTTCTGTCAGTGCTTTGCAGTCACTCAGAGCGCATTAACACTTGACTACTTGTTTCTGTAAAAAACAAAACAAAACAAAAAAAAAAACAGGTCTTGTCTTATTTCCTCTTCTGGTTGAGGGCATATGTGGACTGAGTCTGTGGTGAGTGATTGAATGAAACAACTGCAACACCACCCAGGGCTCCCTGAGCGACCTGCCACCTGGTTTTTTGCATTTCCTGAGGCCGGTTTTTCTTGCGTGGGGCGCAATCTGGCGGTGTAAAATGTCAAGGTTGGGCAAAACGTAGACCGTGAGGGAGATTTGTCAGCTCTGCAGAGAAGTGTTGGATTCATAATGTCTCACAAAAGACTTGCTAAATGTATTCTGTGGATGTGTTCTCTCTCATTTTGTCCCTTTTGCAAATGGGGAACTCAAGACTGCAGAGGAAGTTAGTCAATAATGGCTACTTGGATTTCTCAATTTCATTGTTCATTTAGGATGTTAAGTTGCATAGTGAAAGGTTATGTGTTTTGTTTTTTGTTGTTTTTATGTCTGGTGAAAAGACACCAGTAGTGACACCTCAGAAGAATAATCAAGATTGTGCGAGCACCTCTTGAAACTTGCAGTATGTGTCACAACATAATGAAACTGCTGACACCTCTCATTATGAGCTGTGAGTCAGTTCTGTTCACAATCATTAAACTTTTCCGCAATTTTTTTTTTTTTCATTTTTTACTCAGCTTCTGCTTTTTCAACTCATTTTCTTGACATCGACATGGGCGTCTTTAAGTCTGCAAGAGCAAAAAGCAAATTGTGAAACAGCGCTTGTGCTGCCGAACCGTGACGCCACATCCTCTTGTCACGATGGAGGAAAAAAAAAAGCCTTTTTCTACCCATTTGTCCGTGGGCTGTAATATTGTCTGCCTACACATCAGTGGATAAGGTGTTTCTTCTGGTTTCTTTTAACAGGCTGCCTTCCCCATTTCTGTGACCCCTTCTATGGCTGCCGATGATTACAACCCTGTGAGTGTTTCCTCTTAGTTTTTTTTTACTGACATTAACCTATCCTCGATGGTGATATAGAAACCCTGCTCAACGTTTAATAGAGGTGCAGCCACTTCTACTTCTCCTATTTCACGATGACCAAGCTAAGCAGTTTTAGACTTTACGTGTTGCTGGGTGGATAAGAGACCAAGGTGTTTTTCTCACCTTTTAGCTTAACTCACAAGGTGATCAAACAGGAACGAGCTACAGTGTAGAATGTCAAGTCGCAGATGAGGATGTTGAGGAGTGTGGACTGTGTGTAGAGAGAACGGCAGAGAGAAAATGCATGTGACACTCGATGTGAGAAACAGGATGTTTCAGGCAGCTTCTTCTTCTGAGACTGGCGGTTTTGCCCCTCTCGCCTCCTGCCTCTGGCTCTCTGACCTCCGTCTGTCCCCCGTTTCTCTGCTCTCTCCCTGAAAGGTCTCCCTCCGACACAAGTCCAAGAAGAAGAGCCGAGGAGGTAAGCCAGCTCTCATCACTTTGACCTTTTTTTTTTTGTGTGCGCGTGCAGCTGTAATTTGGACCCCCGGCGGTGGGCGTGTGTGAAGTGGCACCGCAATTAGGGTGTGCAGAGGGATTTTAGACAACGCTTACTTACTTTCACTTCACTTCTTCTTCCTCCTCGCCAGCGTCTTGTGCTCTTCTGTAAAGCTAACTTTAATTCTTGAGTTGCTGTTTCAAACTGGTTAAAAACCATAGCAGGTAGGCTGCATGTGGCACAGCACTTTTGAATCGGGTGTCTCTGCGTGTTGTGTGGGTTCGTTCAGTGCTATTTATAGAGTGCATTTTGTTATTGACCAAAACGCAGTGGCCTGTTTTGCTTTGCGTTGAGTGGAAATGTTTTTCTTGCCTGTGTGTTGGGTCAACCCTGTGCTTCCTGTAATGCTGTGCTTGCGCTTAACCGTGGCTCCGCTTCTCTCTGAGCTGAGGCGGAGGAGGACTTTGTATTTATGCGTGTTCTCTGTGCACAGGCAATGGCACAATGAGCAGAAGACGGATCTCGGTCAAAGAGCTGGGTCAGCCGGACCATCAGGGCTGGCTGTACCGGAAGAAAGAGAGCAAAGGCTTCCTGGGTATCAAGTGGAAGAAGTACTGGTTCGTGCTGAAGAGGACGGCCCTGTACTGGTACGCCAACCAGTTGGTGAGTAAAACGCCCTTTTGTCAGGAGGGCCTGTTTGTGATGTGGACGTGCTCATGTCCCAGCACGCTGCCGTTGAAATCGGTCAACACAAACCCTGTTTAACACAGGATATTTAACAAAGAAAGACATTCTCTGTGTATTATATGTTTAAGAAAAGGCATGAAAAGACCAACAATGGCTTTCCCCAGCTCCTGATGTCACGCTCAGCAATTTCTTAACACAGCTGGGGATCTTTAGTTTTAGTCAAAGATTATGTAACCTAACTATATATATATATAACCTAATCTATATTTCACTTCTTAACTCATCAGCTATGTCTGTGTCTGTACAACAAGCTAGTTCATGACTGTTAATTGACAAAACCTAACGTCTATTTGTTTTTTTTTTTCCCTCCTAATCGGGATTCTGAGAAAATAATCTTGCAGCACAGATCTGTTCATTGCGTTACTAAGGTTGTTTTCGCAAATTACAACAAGACATCAACGCACAATCTTAACACAGCCTCAACACATGACGAATTTAACACCTGTTGAGTCACAGATGTGGGTGTGAGGCACCAGGGGCTTCGCATGAGTCATACTCATGTCTTCCACAACCGGCTCCCTGGCAGACTGTCGCGGTGTCACCGTGCTTGCCTAAATGTAGCGCTGCCTCTGACATCCCGTCAGGCCCTGATGCAGGCAGACGTGTAACTGACGTGTTCGATTTACTGGCACGATGACTTCAGCCGGGCCGGTCGTGTTCCATTGTTGCACGCGAGGACAAAATAGAAGAAGTAGCCTTTTGCAATTCAGCAGCAGGTGTCACTGTACGGAGGCGATTTGACATCATCGCCGTGTTTTAACCCTCGCCGTTGTCCAACCTGTGTGTTGCAGGCCGAGAAGGCGGAGGGCTTCATCGACCTCACCAACTTCATGATAGACAGAGCCATCGAGTGCAAGAAGAAACAGTAAGACTGTCATATCTTGATCAGGCTTCTGTTAAAAGCCACCCACTCCCAGTGACTACGAAGAAAAAGGGAACTATATTTAGATCATATAAAGTGTTATCACATGGTGGGCTAGGTATCATGAAATGACCTCAAAGCTATCGGTGTAATAGAGTTTCACCCACACTTTGAATTTATTCCAGTGCACCATCCGGTGGATCCTTTCCTAACTGCTGTGTCTGTTCTTCCTCAGCGCGTTCAAAGCCTGTCACCCGCAAGTGATGATGTTTTATTTCGCTGCCGAGAGCCATGAGGACATGAATGTGTAGGTCACATGACGGTGCAACATGAGTCGCGTTGTCTCGTTCTAGCAGAAGTGTGCTTAAGTTGAACCATTCCCCCTTTTGTTTTCCTCAGGTGGCTGAACAAACTTGGACTAGCCGCCATTCAGTACGAGCCAGCAGAACGAAATGCAGCCGGTGAGTTCCATCAGAGATTTGTGGGACTTCGTCGTTGCTCTTAAGCAACAGCCCTGCGTTGTCAATATGGAAAATACTTTAAGAAGTAAATTCCGTTTCTGACGTCGGTCGGTTTTGAAATCGGCTTTGACATTTTTTACCTGAGAGCTCTGAATGAACGCAACTCGATTAAAACCGTTTCCACTCAGTGGTGCCACTGATCTTTCAGATTATTATACAGCTTTGATAAAATTGTATTTTATTTCTGGACAGCATGTGTCATGTTAAGAATTCAGATTTTTTTGTTTTGTGTGTGTCCTCCCCTCGGTTTAGAGTGTTACAGTGAAGCCAGTGACCACGAGGAAGCTGAAACACCTGAGATCCCCCCTCCGCCTTACTCTGAGCAGACCCTGCGGGACTCTGTGGATGCAGCGGGTCCACCCGGTAGCACACATCAGGTCAGTGATGTTTGGATCAGGATGCACATGCTGATTAATCATTTCCTGATTAATAAAAGCCTTGGGTTTACACTTTACAATTATTTCATCCAACTGTGCTATATTTTCCCTTCAGGGTACCCTACCTCCACCTTACTCCTCAGCAGTACCCAGCGAAGCCAACGGTTCACTCTCCTCGCCCGTCAGCACCATGACATCGCAGAGCTCCGCCTCCTCCCTCGCCAAGCAGCGCCAGTCCTGGTTGGACCTGGTCTCCCAGGCGACGCCCGCCTCCGGGGAAACGGCAGTGGTGTGCTCGGCCCAGGTCCACTCGCATCGACCTCCTCCAGAGGAGACGGAAGAGGAGACGGAGAGTTCGATTCCCTCGGAAGCGGTGTCACATGAGGACAGCTCGGCAACGGACGGGGACGAACAGGGGGACGTTTTACCTGCTCCAGACAAAGGTGAAGCTCAGTTTTTTCGTTTGTTTTCTACTAACCTGTCTCGTCATTAAACCGCTGGGATTTTTTTTTTGTCATCTTTCTCATCAGTAGTGTATCATTTCCGTATGTCAAGAAACATGTTACCAGGAAACATTTCCTGTTTCTCACAACTTTGATTTGAATTAGTTCTCAAAGGAAGTTCTGTTTTTTGCAATATTTTAGAGCACATTTTTGTTCTCTTTCCAGTTTTGTAGTGTATTTTTAACACTGTTGTTCTCACTGTAATTTCCATACGAGATAGAAGATAGTGTTTACCTTCATCATTCATTACCCATAAGGGAAATTTCTATTCATTTTTCTCTCTTTGTTCGCTGAGAACAGGAAGTTCCGCGCGTAACCTTTGTGTTGTGTTGTGTAAGCTGACGATACAGACCGTTGTGATCTCATTTTGATGCAGGCCCTCTTGGGAAGAACTCAGACGAGATGGAGAAGCTGTACATTCATCTCAAAGAGGCCAGCCTCTCGCCACTAGGAGATCGTAAACCATCCACCAAAAGGGAATTCAGAGCCTCCTTCATAAAACGCTGTAAAAATCAAACCGTCAATGATAAACTGCACCTTATCAGGACACTCAACAGCACATTAAAGGTACATGATTTGTCTGCCCGCTTTAAACATCTGATACTGTTTTTCCCATATAACTATACATGAACTTTTAAAAAAAATACATAAATAGAAACAGAATGGAGTTGAATGCAGATTTATGATGTTACTGATTTTCCCTTTTTGCTGTCTTTGTTTCTTCCGGCGCAGTCTAAAGAGGCGGACTTGCTGACCATAGAACAGATACTCTCGGACCCAGAGCTTACCTCGGACAAGTTCAGAAAGTGGAAGGAGGCCAACGCACCCTTGGTGCAGGAGATCTCCATCAAAATGGTGGCATCAGAGGCTACGAAGGTGGTGGAGACCAGCCTATAAAGACTAGCTATGACTCTTTTTACTGTGTTTGGAGTCGGAAGACATCACAGTCTCGTACTTTGGATCAGACACACTGCTGGGATTCAGTTGAGACCTCTGGATATTAAACTGCTGTTGAACAAGTAACTGGATCAAGGAAGAGTTTGTAAGTGGAGATGCAGACGTTAAATGACAAACAGCTCACACTGAAATGTGAAATGTGTCTTAGTATTACTTTTACTGTTTAATTTGTAGGATTGGCAAATTTTACAGCCGATTATGTTGATGTTGTAATCCTGTGAACTTGTGCATAAACTGTTTTAATATTCGGAATGATGGAGTACGTTGGAATAATGGATCCATTGTTCTCTTCGTGGAAACACTTGTTTTTACAGTTGTTTTCATCAACTTTTGAGTTTTCATCTGTAGTGAACAATTAGTTTTTGTTTTTTTACAGTTTTTAAACGGTTTACAGTCAATTATTGGTGCCATGCACCGCCGCTGCCTGTTAGCACATGTTAGCACATGTTTTACAGCAACTGTTGTGAATGATCTGTGTGCGTTGTTGACCCGAAATAACGATGATCTTATTAGGGAGACTTTACTTTTTCAGACTGAACACTTGGGCCTTCAACAGAATAAATGTTGCTAACAAATCATGAAAATGTCAGACGAGTGAAATAATTGTTGCTGTAACACAATTTAAAGCCAAGATACGCGATAGCCGACTTTTTTTAGTAGAGAAGACTAATGGTCTGTTCTTTTGATCCAAAACAGACTCTTTAAAAATGAAGAATTCTAACCTAATTGTAAAAAAACCTTTGACTACGAACCTTGACAGTATGAGACAGTTTAATTTATATTTTTCTCCACATGTAATAAAGACTTTATTACTAACTGAATCAGCTGGATATGTGGCATGTTGAACTTGAAGCGGGATGTTGCAGTATTCATTTGCATAGAAATGCAGAATGCATGGTGGATCATTCTCAGGAAAAACTCCCCAGGTCCATACGAACAAGTCCAGTAGACCCAGCAGACCCTGTACTGATTACAGATGAATGGATAACGAGGTCTGGCATTATGTGACAGTAGAACATGGATGCATGCAAAGATGCTTTTTTTTTTTTTGTTAAGTTTGTTAAATATTAACTCGGTGTAAATATTTGTACATGGATTTGTGATGTCAATTCTCTTTGTTTCTCGTAATTCTCATATGAAAGTTATCGTTCTTGTTTGTATACAGGGAAATAAACTATTGCCACTAAAGTGAACATTTATCTTATCTGCTTTATTTTTATCTTAACAGTATAGCGTATTAGGACTAGATTACTATTTCAACATACACATATAGCACATACGCAGATTAAAATGTCAGAATTTAGGCCAATACTATTTTTAAATTGAAAGCCCCTGTGCAAGGTTAGAAAATGCAGATGTAACATTAGTCAAGATGCTGATACAGGTGAGTGATATTTTTTCTAGATGACTTCATGTGACAGTCTAAGTATAACTCATATCACTGCTGATGCACTCAAAACTAATATTAGCTCCAGCCTTGGCTGTAGATTTGCTATATGTCACCTCTGGCTCATGCCTGAGCAGGAGCAAATTGTTAAATGTGTGCATATACTGACACCTGCTGGCAGACAGAGGACGGTGCCGTTTATGTTTTACACCAGTGTTGAGACGTATTGAAAGAGTATACCATGTGTAATCATAATAAAAGGCTACCTTCAACAAGTAAGAAATTTTACAAGTATTGACCTGGTCGTGGTTGTGTTACCGCTGCCATTAGCCACTTGTTGACAGCATGACTGAAATGCTGTCGTTTTTGTCTCGCATTATAATTTTAATGATAGTAGACCACATAAATGAAGCACGTTTGAGAAAACAGTAGTCCAGTTTGGCAGCAAATTACAAATTGTGTAGTTTACCTTCCCATAGTTGTCTCCGTGCCATGATATTCCTGTGCTGTATTTCTAATAATGATGTTGTTTCTCCACGCTCCAGTGACGACCAGTTCTTCTATTGTTTAAGTCTTTGTTTTCATTGCTTTGATGCCATGTCATTATTGTGTTTTCTTGCTGCCTGTTTTTCTGTTACTCTTTGGTATTACGTACCTACAACTAGCATCTCCACCCTATGGCATCCCTATACTGTATTTCTATTCATCATGTTACAATCAATCTTATTTTCATAATATTAATAATAATGCAGATTAAAGACGTCCCAATGCGTGTATAATTTTATTTGCTTGCTACTACTTCTCTCTTCTCCCTTGTCCTCTGTCTCACCTCGCTCTTTTTCATTCTCTCTGCAGGCCTGGCCTCAAGCAGATGGGTCTGTGTTGTTGGCTACATCTGGTGAAAATGCAACAGTACTGTGTTTGTGTCTCTATCACGGCAGCACTCTGTGTACTCTGGATGCATTATGCCTGCCTGCTTTGGAAAAGAACACCACCTCAAACACTATTGAAGAATTTAAAAATACACCCAGCGGTAATGCTACTTATAAGTTGAACTGAACTGTTCTGTGTGGCTAAGAAAAATCTGTTTTACAGAAACGAAGGGGGGAAAAGAAATACAACATGGGGTTCTAATAACTTCGTCCAGAGTTACAGATAGTTGAATGTTAAATTAAGTTGTGAGCAAGATGTGAATTTTGAGTCTTCAAATAATGAGACGAACTCGACAATCGTTTTTCGATCAGAGCCAAGTGGAGAGGTTTGTATAAAGACATCTGATGCAATGAAATAAACCTAAAAGACAACACTATAAATGTTTCTCATCGCCAGTGACACCAACAGATTTTTTGCACAGGTGTCAAACATACGGGCCTATACGGGCCCTCCAGATGGTCTAATGTGGCCCGCAGCATGAATTTGCTATGTGTGAAAATTACATACATTATGAATGCAATTTTTCAATTAATATAACTTCTATTCCCAATCTATCCCCTGTTTTAGCCAGAGAAGTGGACAGAACTCATCACTGAGACCCAGGGTTAAATAGCAAACGGCAATCTGCCCCGATTTTTTTTTTTTTTTTTTTTGTAAAGGATACTTTATTAAATGTAAACATTTTCCTACTTTACTTGTACCTATTTGCACCAAAACAAAAGGGGAAAACTATTTTTGTTGTCATTATTTATTAGTTATTAAGCTGTTATGTTACTGGTCTGGCCCCCTTGAGATGAAATAATGGGTATGAAACTCAAATGAGTTTCACACCCAGTGTTATTATTAACTCTATACTACTACTACTACTACTACTACTACTACTACTACTAATAATAATAATAATAATAATAATAATAATAATAATAATAATTAATGACCACTGTATAGTACCTCGGTAAAACTGGTAGTGCCTCGAAGTTGACGCTAGGAGGCGCCGGTTCCTCCGCATATTCCCCATTGAGTAGGTTATGCGCCATATTGGCAGTCTCCTCCATCTCACCAAACGTCGGGCATGCACGTCTGTAACCGGTTATTGAGGAGACCTCTGTAAATACATACAGGGCGCTACGAGCCGAAATACAACACCATGGAGGCCGTCAAAGCCTTTAACAATGAGGTTTGTTTCGAACCCTTGCAGATAGCTGCATACCGAGAATGTGTTGTTGTCTAATTCAGTTAGTTGGCTAACGTTAGCCTCGCTAGCGTCAAGTAGCAGAAAAGAAGAGGGGTTAGCCTCACACAAGGCCGCTGTTTGTACACGGCTATGTAACGATAATGTAACGATAGGTGGCATTTAATCCACTGCAGAGACCATAGTTTAAAAGATATTGTGTTTCTAAATATACGCCGCGTTAATTTGCAAATGTATGAAAACGTGTTTTTCACCGACTGGTACTAACGCTAACTAGTTAGCTTCCAAGTTAGCTCAACCACCGGAGTTGCGTGATAACTTGGTAAAGCTAACTCACTGGCACGAACGTGGCCAAGATACCATTATGTCACTTAGCCAATTACCACACAAATCACATCTTCGTTAGCTGCTTGGTGCACACTGTGTACATGACCTACAGCAATGAAGCATCACAATGTTTCTATCCTGACCGTTAGCTACCAGAAGGCTCCAAGCTATTAGCGCTGGGATCGTTTGTCTGCATCGATACTGAAGTGTGTCTGTGCTTTTCCACTGCCCGTGTGAACGAGCAAATGCACACCCACGATCCACTCGCGACTGATAATTATTTAATCGACAACTGATGATGCGAATGATTATTTTTGTTGTAATGAATGTTACCATCAGATGCCACGATGCGCTCATTACACCGTTTTATTGTGAACTTAGCGGCCCTTTGATACCCAACATAATCCAAAATAAAGGGTTTTCAAATTGTGTACAGAGCTTGCAGAAGTACAGGCGGGAGGATGTGGTCGTTTACTTTTGACTATTATCGTCTCTTATGTAATAGCAGTTACATTGTATTACAAGATGTTCTCTTTGTCTCTTTTCATCCTTCAGTTGTACTCATTGAATGAGTACAAGCCGCCGATCTCCAAGGCCAAGATGACCCAGATCACCAAGTCTGGAATAAAGGCTATAAAAGTAAGTATGTAGTATTAAAGGATAGGCAGGTAATGGATAAATACAGAAATGGTCATTAAAGGGATCTGTTCCCCAACTCTTATCACTGTATATATCTTGATGAGTAAACATAAACATAAAATTAGTCTTTAGGGACAGTAGGTTTCAAACCATTTTGAATAGTAATAAACATTAAGCCACATTTCACGCACCAGTACCATGAAGGGATGCGTTCATTTATGTTTCTAAATAGATAGATTGGAACCTAGCAAATTGTGGAGTTGGTATTGACTTTCTTTACTCTGAACGTCAGCCTCAGACTGCAAACCCGTATGCGTCTTAATTAATACAGAATTTTTAAAACATTGTCTAAAATGTCTAAACATTGAAATGGTTTTGGAAAAAAAGTGTCCAACTTGTAGTCGCTGAAACTGAAAAAACTGTCACACTAATGAGGGTAAAAACTAAAAGACGAACATGCAAATGTAGAGTCTGTGGATCACAGACACAAATTGCTGTAATCCATCATAATTTATTTGCAAGACGCTGTTTTTCTTTTTGTGTTAGTGACCGGTTCCATCAGTGTGATGACAGCCCATTTACACTGTAGCCGGCCTTTTGACTTCATTTTTTCTGATAATAATTTAGCTCAACATGTGTAAATATATATTATTTTGGTGAGATTTATATCATACATTCTTACACGAGACAAAAAAAAAATATTTGAAATAAATATAAAGTATAGTTGTGATGACTATATACTTTCTACTTCTACTCTAAATTCTACTAGTGAGGAAGACTGAACAAACAGGGAAAAAGATTTTGCGAGAGTTGGTATTTGAGCCTTGTCATTGTCATATTTAAGAAGTGATGGAGCATTACATCATGAGTCGGGTACATATATTCATAGTTGGAGTCTCTGCAATTCCCTTATTGCTTTGTTTCAATTTGAAATTGATTAGCTATTATTACCCAGTTAGTAAAATAAAATCCGTAACACTTTGATCATTTCTGTTAAGCCTCGAGTCTGTTACTCATGTCATACCATATAGATATGTAGATGGTAGAGACATAATTCAGGCAAACAGTGAGAGTACGTTGCTTAGTTTGTGTGGGGAAAAAAAAGATTAGATGAAAACAGCAAGCCAAAATATGTTATTTTGATATTTCTGAACTGCTACTTTATACTGTAAGCACTGCCTAGTTCACAAGTGAGTTTCCATACAGGCAACGTTAAATAAATAATGTTGCTTATATTGATTCATTCGTGTTGGAGGCATGAGCCACAGGGCTGCAGGAGCAGTGAGATCATGTGGGAGTGGATGACTCAGGGCAAAAAATCCAGGAGGCTGAACAGATAGTATCAACAAAAGTGGATACTGTATAACATTTAGCAAATTATTAAACCTGTTGATTAAAGTGAAGTAGTTTCCTAGGCTTTTTATTTTCACATTTTTACTTTTCATAGTGCGAAAAGCAGGTGCCACCAACGTGACCATTACTTTACCAGTCTCAGTGCTTCTTTACTGTTGTTTCATGGCAGATTTTCTCTTGATGAGTTGTTGCACTGATTAGAAGCTGTGCTGGAGATTTGGTATTTAATTAGAACCGAATACTTTGTTTCTTAGTAATGGTAGTACAATAGACATGAAAAAGTTTAAACAGGAGTTACAGGAACAGACAAAAACACATCCTGTGTAAACAGTCTTACAGTCATTATTGACAATGGCTGCGACTTCTACTATTACAACAAACAAGACAAACGCCATCAGTTTATCATTGACTCTTACATCTGAATGTCAAAATGTCAGACTTGGCAAATGATCTTATAAAAATGACACCATATCAATATTTTGTTGTGACTGGAGGAGAAATTGCAACAAGATCTTGTACGTAGAGATACAGTCTGATAAATATGAGAGAGGGACGTTAAGGATATTATTCGTCAGTCTGGCAGATGTGTTGTCGAACTCTTGTAATTGACCAAACTAGAACCGACCCATATAATGAATATGAGCTTAAAGATACATAAAAGTGTTTTGCTTTTTGCTCAGTAAAGTATTTTGTAAGTATTAACACAACATTGTGTCCCATTGTGGGCAGTGTGTGTTTTTGAAGCCATATTTATTTGCATAAAGTACACAGACTGGTTGTGTGGTGGACTGTATTTGTTTACTAAAATTTGTAAATGTCCCCTTAATTCAAACACCAAATCTGATTGAATAACAAAAGCATTACTCTAACATTATGGCAACATTGTGACATTTTTGATACTTATCACCGGAACATGAGACACAGTGACCCAACCACTTCCTAAACTCATCATGTATGAGTCATAAACTCATCATTTGAGTCTTAAAAAAATCTTTTAATGCACTGAATTAGTAGTTCCACATAGGTTTTACGTTTTTTAATTCCCACGTGAAACTTGTTTTTGGCCCAGATATCGCACTCGTGTAACATAAACTATATTTGGGACGTGCTGCTACTTTTTACTGAATTTTCTATAAATGGTTTGTTAGAAGGGGAGTTTTTGGGTGTGCATTCCCTTTAAAACTGAATATGTGTCTGTTTTGCAATGAAGTTCCTCTCAGCTGTACATCCTCATTGCTGGTTTCCTGCACCCTGGCTCCATTGAAAAAACATAGTTTGTCATTATTTAATAACAACTAACCACGGCCCGTTGACCATTTCTGCGGTGATTAAGGGATAATCTTGGACAATTCCTTTTTCTTAACAAATGTATGAGTCTTATTATCACTACTACTACTACATGTTGAATCATTAACCTCTAGGCCTGACAGCACATGTTCAAGACACCAGCCCTTAACAATGAATCGTCCAATAATGTATTTCTAAGTTGTGTTTGTGCTCCTGTTTCTTAAGGAACTGTTTTGGTGTTGCTGTGCCTTGTGTTGCCTGTGAATAACACCCGTTTCCCCTTCCCTCAGCAGCTCTCCCAGCTCCCCCAAAGCACTGAAAGTGAAGCAGGAGGATGGGGTGGAGAGAGTTACAAAGAGATAAGAGAATCCCTTACCAGCTTAGGTAGGAGTATGGGTTGTTTCACAAGGAAGATGGAAGAAGACAAAAATGATTTAAACTTAATTTGTTCCCACACACCCAGGGAAGCAGGACTTTTGCTGTTCTTGTTGTCACACATTGGTCGATGTTGGTTTGAGCTCTTGATTGTGCTTGTAGTTGAGGGTTCAGTCTTTTTCTTTTCTTCTTGAATTATCTGATAGCAGTGTTGTGTTTCACAGGTGTCACGTCAGTTTCTGTGTTGTTTCGCACTGAATATTGATGGAGCTGGAGGAATCATTTGTTAGTGTGAGGTTTAAAATTAGGATTTGTGAAGACGCGTATCGTCAGGTTTCCACAGGTGATTTTAAAAATGTTGATTTATGGGTTCAAATTGCATTGATACATTTATGGCAAACATACAATTTTAATGATTCAGCTTTCGTCTCACATATATACACACACATATATATACACTTGTTTGCGTGACATAGGGTGATGAATACTTGTGTTTGATATGAGTGTTTTTACAGAACCATCACTTTGTGGCAGATTTTTAGGGAGTTAGTTGTAATTCAAAAGCTGGTGTCACATTAGTATGACAGTATTTATTAACATTGGTAATTTCAGTCATCCCTGGGGGTATTCAATGCCTAAACCTTGAATGTTTGTTCTGATAAAGCAGCAGGGATTTATGAGTCCTGCACGCACAGTATCTTCCTGTTGCTACAGGGAAGATTTCAGTCTAGTTTGCTTTACTGGTTGGTATTTTTAGTTTAGTTTAAGTGCTGATTTAATAACAAATTAGGGCTCTGTTCAATTTTTTATTCAGATTTTATGTTACAAATTTGATGCTGGTTGTTCAGTACTATGCTTAACCTAAGAAACAAGCTATCAGCTTAGTTTAGTTTTGATTTCAAATTCATGAGGACAACAAACAGTAAAACTAAGGCTGAGTTTATCCAGAATTTTATCCAGAGTTTTATCAGAATATGAGTTTGGTAACACAGATTAGATTTCATTAGAGAGAGTTGTTTCAATTTATACAGAGAAAAAAAAAATATTCTCAACACGCTTTTGAATAATCCTAGAACAAACATTGTGACATTTTGTTGCAAATTGAACTCAGATGACATGGATCAGTACACCACCATTACTCCTCTGTACATAGCTGCATAAAGTCCACCAAAACAATCTGATTGGCTGGGCACATCTTCACCAGTGTTATCCGTTCCCAATGGTTCCCAATTTCACAGAAGCGAAGAGAACCACAATATGTTGAAAGAGCATGTGCTGTAGGATCAGAGTGAGCTCTCCCCTTTACTGGAGTACAAGGCACAGTCTGTTGCTTCTGTGTGCTGCTAAGTCTGACATGCAAGAGTTGATTACAGATAGAGTAAAAGTCCTACATTTGTTGCCCTTCATGACAGCCATATAATCAAATCTGTTGATGGGCAGTGACGCTGTTTATCATACAGCGTTGTTCCAGGTGCACACGGACGTCTAAACTAGGCATTGCTGGGATCTGTTGTGTGTCCAACAGCAACTGAAAGCACAGCACAAGTTTTTTTCCCCTTGCAGTTCACAATCACAAGATTCTTTGTTCACTTATAGATACCATGTCCTCCTAGACAAGAACTGAGCAAATGGGACAGATGTGGACAATGCCACACATCGGTCCGTCTGTAGAGTTGTCACTCTTCTGTGTGTTTTGTCTCTCTGTGTTGTACTTCCAGCAGAAAGAGAGAAGCGTTCCTAATAACAATCTCTTAACACCCTTGGAATCACATAATATGTAATGCTACACAGATCCTCCTCTGTACACACAGAAATATTTAGGACTTAAAATCCAAAGATGTGGTGAACCAAGTTGATTAAGGTATGCAAGTTAAATAACAACACTGATGATATTTTCATCAAGAGCGAGTATAATAAAGTTATAGTCAGAGATCGACCGATATATCGGTCGATCTCTGCTGCAGACTTATTTTAATGATCATTCATAAGTCAAATCATTAAGGTAGGAAGTAGAGTTATTTTCCACGAAAAGAACTTTGTTTAGTTGTGAATGTGAACAACTAGTTTAACTGATATTAATTATAGTTAGTAGTTTGTTTGTCTAATGATGAGTTACTGATAGTTCAGACTTTTTACATGCTGCCTTGTAAAATAGTGCATTTTTTTAAAAGCGAATATTTTCAGTCATCACTTAGATAATGTTGAAACATTTAGAGTTAATAATGTGTCAGAAAGAAAGTTAATCTAGGATCAGTTACGTTTCTTTTGGTAATTCTAGTGTAAAGTCAAAGCTGTCAAGGGGATTAGACACTTGATAAATGTAGAACAGCCTGCCTGTCAAACTCTGCAGTGACCCTCATCTAATTTACATAGAATTAAAACTACATTTGATCACATACCGTAGAACACAGAAAGTCCCCTATTGTTTTATTTGTGGTATATTTGGTAAAAGAACTTTACACAAAAGAGGACGTAGAATGTTGACTCCCTAATATTTCTTATTAAAATGCAGAGCTTAATTTGTAGTTTTTCTGTACATACTGTTTAATATGATCTTATATTAAATATGGGACCTCCACGACTGTACCTGCAGCAGTAATCACGGTTCGTCCCTTTGTCTTAAGCTATTTGTTGACACAACATTAAAACTCCTGCGCGTCTGAGGCACTTTGTGCATATGAGTTTCTGTGCATCTTAATTACAGCTCGGACTAATCATAGGCTGTTTTCTCCCCTATATTGTGTTCAGATTCTTGTAATACGTTATATGTTCCAATGTTGCATTTAACTTTGACACGTTCATGTTTATAGGGTAGTTGGAAAAAAGTTGTACACAATTAACAAACAGCATTGCAGGAAGATTCGTGGTTGATGATAATTTAGCAGAAGTTTCAGGGAATTGTTGAATGGAAAGTGGAGGACATTGACCTTTATTCTGGTTTTGTGGTTCATGTACCAGTGTGCTGTATGTGAACCACATGTTTGTGTGAACATCTATATGACTGCACTAGTGATACCAGACACCTCTATCGAGTGTTCATTGCTTGGTTATATAATTCTAGTGGTATCGGCCAGTGGGTAACGCGTTCACAGTGCAAACAAACCGCTCCAGGGAGCGACCGTGAGCGGGCAGACCTCCCTCTTTAACCAATCTCAGCTCGGTGGATTTGTTATGGAACAAAGTGCAACTGCTGTGTGCACAGTAGCCCAAGCGAACTGACGTGGGGGAAACCCTCCCGGTTTCGGAACAACAAACTAGATGTGAAAGTGCTCATGGACTGAACAAGTTATGTTTTTATTCATCTTGACCTAGCAGCTCGTCGTAGCAGGAGAAAGTGATACTTGTTTTGGCAGAGATGGCTCAGTTACATGAAGTGTGTTAGTTAGTCATGTCACTTGGCATGAATAAAACATGGGGTGCTCAAACTAGCCCACCTAAATGTAGTGTAATTGTTTTTCATGTCATCAGTTATCCGTTTTTCTGCTATGACATGATAAAATCTCTGCTGCAAATACTTAGACTCCAGTCTGACTGAACCTGACAGGGGAAATTACCGGCCTCTGTGAAGTCAGTTTGAGAGAGGTGGTGGGATGGATGTGTCTGTAGCTGCTTTTCTATCACAGTTTTTACGAGATAAAAGGGAATTCTGTCATTTCGGTTAAGTTTCACTTTCTACGTGGTTCCATTGAAAGGTGTTTTGGGAATGAGCAGTAACTCTCATAAAGTCTCATCTCACGATATCACATAATAATGACTAATAATGAGACTTCACTTTGAGGAAGATGGGCTTCAAATGAAGTGGTCACATGACCCCCTATGTCATCTCCAGTGATGGGGAAATCTGGAAAAATTGAGTATTTCCATTGCACTTTTGCAATATACTTCCATATCTTCTGAAAAAAACACCTAATGAGAGCGTAAAAATGTTTCAGCGATGTTTGAGAGCTTGTTCAGAATGTAGGTGTTTCCGTTATCAGTTTTTTATTGCCACATTTAGGTTTTGCTCATTTCTTGGGATAATGGAAACACAGCATATGAGCAGTTCAGATATGCACTGGCTGTTGGAAAGTTCAGGAATTTTCCGGGTGTGCGTTTATGTCAGAACAACAACATGACTGGTGTGATCTGTGACAGCAGGTTGCAGCCGCCATCACCACTGAAATAATCTAGCACTCGTTGCTAAAGCTTTGATAGAAATAGAAACCTCACAGCCAGCAGTGCAGAGAAGGTTTGCTGAAAAGAAAAAGGCTTGTTAAGACAAAGAGGCTAAAACATCAGCGAGCAAGTGGTTGGATCATGTTGCCAAAGTAAAAAACTAAATGTTGTTACGCTTCAGCGTTAGATTCCCTTTGCTGATGTAACCATTAAACTAATGAGACAATATAACCATTAAACTAATGAGCTGTTAATGGGTGACCATGTCAATTTGATATTTTCTTCTAGACCACTTAATCCAGTAAAAATGATTGATGCTACAACGAAACAGTAATCCTCTTCAATCCAATCAAACGGCTGAATGTGGTTGTGAGCTAGAAAAGGAAAAGATTAAGGAGAAGGGAGCAATGACCAGCAGAGATCCAATTAGAGACACATTGTTGAATGTTATTGTGTGAATGAAGGAAACTGGAGCTTAATGCATCATTCATGTGGGAGAGTTGGATAACGTGGTTCAAGTTATTGTTTTTTCCAAGAAATGGAATGAATGGCAAATATGTTGCATAATATTCTTCACATTTTAAACAAACCTCTTGTGTCAGTTCCAGTGATGTGTATTAAATTAGGGCTAGGCAGTAGCAACTTTTTCCTAGTCCACCTAACATTTGTTACATCCTGGCTTTTGTAACTGCAGAGAAAATGAATGCATCGAGGTGTGAGAGGAGCAGGATACTCAACTCGAATGAGTTAAGGAGAGTCTCATGTTGATGATGGTTGGTTTTCATAACAAACAAGAGAGGTTACAGTTTATCCTTTCGTTCCTACTCGTGATTGGGACATTTCACCAAGCTACCAGACAAATGATTGCAAGGTGAAATTCTGAATGCGTCCTTTCGGCCAGTGCAGTTGTTGAAAAATGATGTTTGTTTGTAAAATACACTATTAGATTATTAGATTGCTTGTGGTTTCTGCTGTAGTGTGTAATATAAGGGAACTCCAAAATTCCTATCTATTATATGCATTTTTTCCAACTTTTAGTATAATTTTTATTTTATTTTTTTCCCTCTTATTTGTAATATTGTAACTCAAGCAATTTGTGCGTTTTCACAGAGTGGAAACGATAACTTAAAGCAATAGAGCTCAGACTGAATGCTTTATCACCTGACCTCCTTCAGTTTGTCTTTCATTTAATTCCCAATGTACACTGAATGAATTAAGCTTAATGCTGGCTTAACTGACTGTTATTTAGTTTATTTTTTCATTATTATTATTATTTAGTTATTTGATTTAAATCTGAAATTGACCTTTTGGGGTTTTTTTTATTAAAAGGAAACAATAGTTGAATAGAATTAAAGCTGGCGTCACCCTGTCTTTACAGTTCACATTATGTCAAAGTGCAGCCTGCATGGACATACTCATGCTCACTGCATCATCTTGACATAAATACCAACAGTACTGCGACCAACAGGTACCTAATGTTTAGTGATTAGTGAGTTTATACGCTGTAGTTCAGATTGTGCTTCATGCAAAAGATATCAGCAAAACATTCCAACTGCTCTTCTGTCTTATTGTGTTAAAACATAACATACACTGCCTGGCCAAAAAAAAAAGTCACCACTAAAAGAAGGTCCCGTGCTGTAATATTTCATTACACCGCCTTTAGCTTTGACTACTGGACGCATTCACTGGGGCATTGTTTTGATTATCTTCTGCAATGTCCAGTTTTGCATTCATTTTTCACCAAAACCTTGTGTTGATGATAGCAGAGTCTGACCACTGCGCAAAGCCTTCTCCAGCACGTCCCAAAAATTCTCAGTGGGGTTCAGTCCATGTGTGAAAATGATGCTTCATGCTCCCTGAACCACTCTTTCACAACTTGAGCCCCATGACTCCTGGCATTGTCATCATGAAATATGCCCTTGTCATCAGGGAAGAAAAAAAATCACTGATGGAGTAACCTGGTCATTAAGTATATTCAGGTAGTCAGCTGACCTCATTCTTAGGACATAATGATACTGTTGAGCAACCGCAGAAACCCCAGATCATAGCACTGAACCCACAGGCTTGTACAGTAGGAACTAGACATGATCTGCCTCACTTCTTAACCTGATGCTCCATCACTCTGGACCAGGGTCAATCTGGACTCATCAGACCACATGACCTTCTTCCATTACTCCAGAGTCCAGTCTTTACGCTCCCTAGCAAACTGAAGCATTGTTCTGGTTAGTCTCTCCGCTTAGTTTTCCTAAGGCTACACAGCTGTTCACTCCCAATCCCTGGAGTCCTTTCACATTGTACGTGTGGAAATGCTCATAGGCTCACTATTAAACGTAGCCCAGAGTTCTACTGTTGTTTTTCTTTGATTTGATTTCAACATCTACATGAGCGATTGTGGTCAGGATTTTTTTCTGACCGCATTTCCTTTTGGAAGATGATGGTTCTCCACTATCCTTCCAGTTTTTAATAATGCGTTCGACTGTTATTATTATACAATCTCCTTAGATGTTGCCTCTGCTTGATGCATGCCAATGATTTGACCCTTCTCAAACAGACTAACATCTTTTCCACGACCACGGCATGTGTCTTACAACATGGTCTGAAGAAATAAGAAACTACTCATCGCATCGGTTGGTGTTAAATAACTTGTTGCCAGCTGAAAGATAATATCCCATGCAGTAATTGTCCAATAGGAGACTTGTACCTATTTGCTTAGTTAAATCCCAGTGGCCTCTTTATTTTTGGCCAGGCAGTGTGTATTAAGAATAATCAAGTCTTAGAGCTACAGTGTCTCAGTGCTTTTATACACAGACAGACCACGGGAGCTGCTGTTGTTAATATGCTGCTCACACTGGACACCCTGTGTAGGTGGAGAATAAGGCTGAAAACATTATTTTTCATAATCCTTGATTGTTTTTTTAAAATGAGGCTGAGTAAGTCAGGGTGAATGTTGCGGGCAAAGTTCTTTGTGTCTTCTGCATTATGCTTGGACCAGTTGCTTGGAGACAGCACTGCAGCAAATTATGTTTTGTTAAAGTGTGTGTTTTTTACGTCTGTGATAAAGGTTTGTGCTCTGGTGGGTGGCTGTATGTCAAAAGGTGGAGAATCTCATGATTTAATTTCATCTTTATTCAATTCTTACTACAGGTCAATGCAGTAAGAATGGCTCTTCTTTCTGCATACTCTGTGACATGCAAGTTGTTATTTTTTAAGAGAAATTTGACATTTACTGACAAAATGAACAGTATTTTGAACCTTCAGTCACTGCAGTCCAAACCTTTTTACTCTTGAGGATGTTGAGGGTACATTTACACTTAAGAAGCAGGATTTGATGTTTAATGTTGAACTCACTAAACTGAAATTATTATTAAATCATTATTTTTAATGGCATTTTATTCAAATATTGGCTAAAAACACATAATCCATGGTCGGCAGCGGTCAGTAATTGGGATGGATTGTTATTAGCACCCTTATAAGGCTAGCTAGCCTTTTAGATAGTCCAAAATAGATAGTACAGATTCTTTCTGCTAAGTCTGAGATGTCAGTGCTTCTGTAATATCTCAGTGTTGAACGAGTGGCCAGTCTAGACAAGAATGTGAAGCACCAGATATTTTGCTGTGGTTTGCAATTGGGACTGGAGCTAGAACCTGACTACCGCCACTTCTTAGAAAAATCCGAGAGGAAACACTGTGTAGACAGTCAGACACATTTTCACTACCGACAGTATATTGACAGAATACTAATGTTTTGTTTAGGTGAGGGATGGGCATCTGGGTAGAGCATAAAAGTGTAGGGACAAAACCAAAAACCTCTGCTGCATTTTATTTGAGTTCTCACATGCTCATCTGGATCTGGAAACGATATGGGCTACAGGGTATGAAAACAGATTGCGACTTTGTGAATGTGGTCCCTGTCCCAGTTTACATGCAATGGAGAAAATCAAATTAGTGCCGGGAGCTACTGGTTGTGGAGCATGCACACGCACGTTGTCTACTTTAACTTTAACTATACTTAAGGCGTATATATGTTGGTGAAAATTTTTTTCTCGCATTATCCAATCGCAGAACTCTATTAGTCGGAGTAACACGTTTATATGGTCTTAAAGTGTCCAGTTAGTGGGATTAAGGTGATAATTGTTTATTTTTTTCACGTGCATGTAAATGTACTAACTATGCTGCTACTTACAGTTCAAATATAGGATTTACAAACTTCCCACACTAATCAGTAGCCTGTGTTAACCTCCACCTTTTCCATATCATCTTCAGAAAATTACACTATTAAACTATTATTAGGGCTGTTTAAGAAGCATGCTTCAATTATTTTTCTGCAATTTGCAAAAAGAGTTTTCCACTCAATGTTCTTTATTATCTTTATATATCTTTATAAGGGCTGTTTTATGTCATAATCACAGTATTTGATTCATCACATTTTCTTGCATATTTTTTTCTTTTCATGGCACTTTTGTTTTCATCAGACATCACTATCAAATCTGTCAAACTCCTTATCTGCAACTCTCCTCAGGCAGTAACTAAAATTGTTTTATTTAGCTAAACAACTATTTTATATCCGATACATCTAAGCTGACTGCTGAGCTTATAGTAACACTATTGGCACAACTCATTATGCTAGGCATGACAGGAAAGAACTGTTGTTTGGAGCTAGCTGGGCAATTTAGAGCAGTTATTTACCACAGTGTTTAGTTAAATGGTGCTTTCTGAAATGGAGACAAAAGCAAAAAGACAGCATGGTTCTTTTACCAAAAACTTGCAAGTCCAGATTCATCAGTTCAAACGGGGCATGAGGTTAAATCTCCACAAATTTGATTGATTTAATTTAATTAGTGTGGCCACAAATTAATGTCATACTGTTCATCTGCAGTTGCTGGAAGCCTTACCATACACTAAGCTTTTTTTTGGTAAAATATAAATGAGTTAAATTCTTCTAATAATGCCGTACTGCCATTTCCACGGTCAAGCTTTTATAAGTCTTTAAGATTTTACGTTTACCTTGCGTGCCAAGCTTTTCTGAAGACTTGTCATGCGCTTGTTTTAGAGGTTCTTTTCCTTCCATGTGCTTAGTAAAACAGGTTTTCATTAATCTAATACGCCTAAGTGAAGTGTAATTTATAATGAAAGAAGGCAGCCAGACTTCTGTTTTTGAAGAACAAAAGAAAAAAATAAACAGAGTTGTCCTCGAGTCACGCTCATTGTATTACTGTTACCTGGATAGTTGACATAGTGTTTTTAATTTCTGCAACTATAGAAATATGTGTTGGATGCTGCTGTTCTGTTGTCATTGAATCCATCTGATCATCATTCTTAATGGACTCATGCTTTCTTCAAACTCACTGAAAAGTTGCTGACAGTTTATTATTCCTGAACCTCAATGAATTTCGATTTTGACAGTGACACCTAACATTTTATTTAATTACAATTGTTTTACTTCTCAATGATGTTTGGGTCATTACATGTACTATACCTCCATCTGCTGGCCGATTGGAGAACTTGTGGTTTTAATTGGAAAACAATGACTTTCCTTGGGTTTTATGTAGTATGTGTTTCCACATCTTTTTGCTCATTTGTTCACTGATGAACTGACACCAAGTGATTCTGCTGCATCATATGTACAAATGAGACTGAATGTTAATGTTAATGTTACACTTGTACATACAGTGTAAACCTTTCACAGATACTGTGCCAAAATATATTTTCATACTTCCACACTAGGTGAAAGATGGTTGTGGTGGGCAGTCCTGGCGTGAAGAAGCCACTTGGATGAGTAGTGAAATGAAAAAATGGAAAGAAGATGGCCAGTTGCCTCTGTTTATCTTTGGTTTTAGATACGTGAGATGTAGCTCTATGGTAG
This sequence comes from Mugil cephalus, assembly GCF_022458985.1. Lineage (NCBI taxonomy): Eukaryota > Metazoa > Chordata > Actinopteri > Mugiliformes > Mugilidae > Mugil > Mugil cephalus. The sequence continues at coordinate 7,689,739 of NC_061786.1, forward strand.
CTGTGGTGTCAATGGTGCGGAAAAATGACCATTGACTAAAAAGCGCTGCAACAGATTGGGCCTTGGGTGTTATTAACCTGAATTTTATGACAAATTGTTTTTCTTTCTCTCTCCCATTCACATTCTGAGCAACATCATGTCCTAAATTAGTATTTTGGTTGATCTCTTATCGATGGCTTGGCCCAAACTACCATAAGCACTCGGTTTCTCACTCCTTAATCGTTGGCTAACTGTCATTTTTCAGTGGCAAAATCTGGCAAGGCACAGCACATTAAACATGATTGTTTTGTGTTTGACATGCTGGTCTTTGGATTTGTTTCCTTAAACTTTTACTTCACTATCTGTGCTCATGTACACAAATACTTTGCAGTTACTTGTATTTTAGTTTTTAATGTACATAAATGAAATATTCTGTCCTGATGGTTGATGTTTGTGGCTTCCTTTCATTATTATTATTATAGTTCTTATATAAGACATTGCATTTATATGCCCCTATGAAAGTACAGCTTGGGCGATGTAATGTTTTTTTTTTCTGGTTTTGTACAAATTATATATCTTCTAGTAGACAAAATTATGGCTAATCCTTCTGTTTTCGGTGTCAGTAAGGGGTGCTGGCAGTGGAGGTGTTTAAGAGCGATGGGAAAATTGGAGAGGTGTTCTAACTAATATTCAGTCTGAGTATTTTCTGTTCCGTGTTCATGTTTTTAATAGGCAGCGCTACTGTCTTTTTACTCTTGTCTGCACCAATACTGTGGCTGTAAGTAGTGCGCCACTGCTGTTCAGGTCACTCAAAAGGTTTTTCCTTTGCTTCCCTTTCAGTTCTACAAGCACGTTGTCCAGAGTGTAGAGAAGTTCATACAAAAGGTGAGTTATACTTTAAATAAGGATCAGTCAGTTTCATCCCCCAAAGACTGTAAACCATGAAGAAGAACGTTTACATTTTCTACATGTGATTATGGGGTCAATTTTAAAAAAAATGTGTAGATGGGAAGATGATCCATTTAATAGTATCGCACCAGTGTTTTTCTTTTCACTGTCAATGTGCTTTAACAATTTCATAAATTGTTAGTGACCAACTTTAACTAATACTTTAAATTGGTGCATTTGTTGCTTAATGAATGAATGAAGAACCCACAGGAAGTGTTTCATTTCTCACTGTTGTATATTCTTAACACCAGATATCTGATTATTCCACAGTGCAAGCCAGAATACAAGGTCCCAGGGCTGTATGTCATCGACTCAATTGTCAGACAGTCACGACACCAGTTTGGCACAGAGAAGGATGTTTTTGCTCCACGCTTCAGCAAGAACATCATTGCGACGTTTCAGCATCTCTACCGCTGCCCTTCAGATGATAAGGTCAGGCAGTTTTTAATAGAGTTTCACTTCCTCTCTGTTGCTTTTCTGTAGCTGGTCATGGTTTAATGGGAGTTGATTGTGGGTTTCTTGATTTATAGGATATAGGACTGGACTAGTGGTTTGAGAACAAGATGATATGACAGACAGACAATCCACCCAAATATAATAAAGTGGAATATCCGACAATGGTTGTAAGATATTTTGTCTTTATTGATGTTTCCAGAGTAAGATAGTGAGAGTCCTGAATCTATGGCAAAAGAATGCTGTCTTCAAGAGTGACATCATTCAGCCTCTGTTGGACATGGCTGCAGGGATTCCTCCTCCCAGCGTCACACCCGTCATGCCCAGCAGTGCTTCCCAGGTCAACAACACCACCCCTGGTCAGTAAGAGCCCATGTGTAGAGTAAAACACATATATTCTGCCACTATATCCTGCAGAGTAAGTTTACCTCATGTTGTCGTCTCCCTCTGAATCTAGGCACCCCAGCTACACCAGCCACTCCAGCCAATATAGTCCAGGCTCTACCTGACTGGGCTTCCCAGATTACCAACACAGACACTGTGGCTGCTGTTGCGCAGATCTTACAGAGTCCCCAGGGACAACAGGTCGGTGAATATATCTCCGTTACTAAACTGTTTCTGAGTGAATTTAGTTTTTTATTTACATGATGTGACATGATATTTGTTTATTTGCTTGTGTTTAAAATGTGTCCAATACATTGCATTGTCACCTGTTACAGCTGCAGCAGCTGGTCCAGAGTCTGCAGATGCAGCAACAGAAGCCTCAGCCATCTCTGCTGCAGGCCTTGGATGCTGGCCTGGTGGTGCAGTTGCAAGCTCTGACAGCTCAACTCACCGCCGCCGCTACAGCCAACAGCCTCAACCCTTTGGAGCAGCGGGTCTCCTCTTTTAATAAGGTAATGGAGCAGACAGTAGCCATTGCTCTTTTTTTTTTCTTTCTGTTACGTATGTGTTGCTTTATCTCTTCTAATGTGATTACTTTGTGTCTCAGAAACTTTTGGGTCCTTTTGACTTTGGGAATGATTCTGAACGCGGCGAGGAGTCTAAGAAGGACAGCTCATCAACTCAACTGTGAGTGTAGTGGGCCTAATTGCTACCTTGTTAATAATCTATCTAGAGCTCATGTCCCTTCATTGTTGTATCTAATCAATCCTCTGACCACTTGTAGGCCCATGGTGTCCGAGCCCATGAACAGCTCCCTTTTCCATCAGTTGGCCGAGCAACTACAACAGCAAAACCTGGAGCAGTTTCAGAAGCAGCTGCTTGAGCACCAACAGAAGGTATTTCATCTGCACAAAAACATCACTGCTTTGTTAACATTTTTTATGATGGATGATCTACTGTTAAAGGCTGTTTTTTATCAATTAGGATGTAATATAATAAATAAGTAATAAAGGATGAAGAATAAAGGATATAATTCCGTATTATAGTTATTTATTATTATTATTATTTTGGTTTCCTGTTCAAGTTGGATACTCCTTATACTATGTAATAATTCTGGCCTTGTTTTTTTCTAGGCAATGAACATAGAAGGACAGGACTCTATCTTTGGACAAGAGAACTCGGTTGCGACTGCTCAGAGCAGCAGTCAGTCACAGCTTACTGAGCCAGAGAATAAGGTGGATGACTCCATAGACAACCAGCAGGAGGTATTTCTCTTGGTCAATGTGCCATTACCAAAAACTTCTTTTTAAATTTATACATGGATTGTATGTATTCAGGTTTATAACAGAAAAGCTGCATAATGTAATTATTTACAGTATGCCTAGATACCGAGATACTTTACTGCATGCCCTGAATATTAACAATGTCCTCTTTAGGACATGGATCTCGACGAGGGCCCTGATGGGATGGAAGAGGAGATCTTTGAGACAGAGGAGAAAAAGACCTTAAGCACACGATCCAGAACACGCTCAAGGTCACGCTCTAGGTCAGTCCCGTTTGTTTCTGAAATCTCATTTTGTGGAAAATGATTGTGAATGTGACTGGAATATTGAATTATCCATTAATATTGAAGAAGCTATGAAATGCTAACTACGCTGGGGGGAAGAGCGCTTGATGTCCTAAAGGTCAAATGATGCACAAGAAGCTGTATAGAACTGGTTCTGACCAGAGGATGTCTTTCAGTAATTCTGCTCCCTATGACCTTGTGTATTTGTCTATTTTAGAATATGTGTAAGTGTTAAATGTTAATACTTCTGTTTCCTTTCCATATCTAGTTCAGTCCAAGGTTGTTGTGAACCCAATTACAGGGTTATTGATTGTGTTCTCAAGTAGAGGTGTTAGTTAAAGCTTCCTTAAATTCACATATAGCTATAGTTCCTTAATGTCAGTGCAGCAGTAAATTGTGAAAACTGGGTTTGATCTTCTAAAAAAGTGGTGTCAAATTTTGTATGTCACATAGTCAGCTTGGATAGAATTACTAAGTGTTTCTGTGTTGTTTCTTGGTAGGTCTCCCAAAAGGAGAAGGTCCAGATCTCGCTCTGGCTCACGGAAACGTAAGCACCGCAAACGGTCACGGTCACGCTCCAGAGATCGCAAGAGGAAATCATCTCGGTCGTACTCAAGTGAACGTCGCGCCAGAGAACGGGAAAAGGAGAGGCAGAAGAAAGGGCTGCCTCCCATAAGATCCAAGACACTAAGTGGTTCGTGGAAGTCATTTCTGACCAGATGTTTCGCTTATTATTTTCTGAATGAACTTTAATTATTTTGTCTTCTCCTTACCTAGTGTGCAGCACTACTCTGTGGGTGGGCCAAGTGGACAAAAAGGCAACTCAGCAAGACCTCACCAATCTGTTTGAAGAGTTTGGCCAGATAGAGTCCATCAATGTAAGCAGACTTCTAATTTATCGGTAGTGTATCAGACAGTTCTTTGATCATCAAAAGCTTTAAAAGAAATGTGATGAGGGAGTGCGTCATTACCCCAGTGTTGACCTTAAGCTTCAATGATTTTGAACTACTGCCTATCCTTTTCTGTCATTTTTCTATATGGTGTATTCTCTGTGATTTTCTATCTCGATAAGTCTTCATACCCAAGTCTATTGGTATTCTTGGTTATGGTCAAGTGTTGTTGTTTAACCTTCCTATGTCCTATGTAATACAATCTGTGTGTTTGTGCGTCTCTCTGCAGATGATCCCTCCCAGAGGCTGTGCCTACATCTGTATGGTCCACAGACAGGATGCATACCGTGCCCGCCAGAAGCTCAGTACTGGCTCTTTTAAGATTGGCTCCAAGATCATTAAGGTCCCATTTCCTTTATAATTTAATTCATTAAATTCTCTCTGCTTTTTCTTCTAATGCCATTTTCTTTTGACCTCCACTGGTGAAAGATTAACTTTCCGAGCACATCATTGTACGCTTCCTGCAAAACGCTGTTTCTTGACCTTTGCGTGTCCATCTGATGCAGATTGCATGGGCTCTGAACAAAGGTGTGAAGCAGGAGTACAAGCAGTTTTGGGATGTGGACCTGGGTGTCACCTACATACCGTGGGAGAAAGTGAAGCTGGACGATCTGGATGGCTTTGCTGAAGGAGGAATCATTGACCAGGAGACAGTCAATGATGGTGAAGAGAAACACTTCTTTCTTTGGCACAGACACTTAAGTCTGTTTGTTCAGTAGCTGTGCTTGTTAAGCATAAACGGGACACAGACAATTTTACATCCGTATGATGAAAGCACACATTTCATCAATTACTTGAATTTGTTTTCTGCCCCATTACTTCCGTTTGTTTTATAATGACTATGCAAATCCTAAAGGATAAGGAATGTCATTGTAAAACCCAATGGAGAGTAAAGATTTGGTTTGTTTGTTTGTTTATCTTAGTCCAAACACATAATTGGACAATAGTTAACTCTTCATCGTTTTGTCTACGTCTCCAGAGTGGGAAGCAGCTAAAAATTCTGAACCAGCCAAGGAAGCTACAAGTCAGCAAGTAAGCGCTGAGACCGCAGCAGCATCTAACACCCAAACTGAGACGTACAACCAGCAGGTCACCATGATGCCTGTACAGGTATGGAAGTAGATAGGTTGTCAACAGTTTGCCTGACATAGTCCACTTCTCATCAGAGTATGTATCTAGTAATACACATTAAAAGTATCTCTGCATGTAATTGATAGTCCTACAAAAGGACACCAAACCACAAGTCTTTGAACAGCTCATTTCTGTAAACAAATTCAACTCCATCATTCTCAGTTGACCTGAATGACTGTCTATCACCACATAAAGGGCAGCAATGGGCTTGAACACCCACAGACTATTAATGTATCATTGTTTCGTATGTTCACTCATATCTCGCATCATGTCTCGCATATGTCTCATATTCAGCTTTCAGTGCCGCAGGCAGTTCCCAGTGCTGTAGGCTTGGTGCCTCCCACTTTCCCTGTCACTATGAGTATACCCCCACCAGGCTACGGGCCACCACCACCCTTCATAAGGGCTGGCTTCAACGCCTCACAGCCTCCACCAGGTAAATGATACAAGCAGTTGTCTAAAAAAAAATCAGACCTACAGAAATTCTCCAGCTTACTCCAAGTTATTATTTGTTGTGCAGGTTTCCTGCAGGCTGCACACACAGCAGCAATGGCTTCAGCAACTACTTGTAAGTATGACGTTATACCCTTATGACTAATACCTACATAGTTAAAAAATCATAAGTTTGGATTAAATTTGTTGTTTCTCTTTTCACCTATAGCTCTAGTCCAGCCGTCAATGGCCTCCAGCCAAGACGTCAAGGAATCACCATTCAGTGCAATGATTCCTCCAACAAGCATCCCTGGCAGCTTCATGCCCACAGCCATCCCCGGAGCTGGTGTGTTCAACCCGGTGGGAGTCCAAACTCAGCAGTCCGCTAATGACAAGACTCCACAGTCTGCAGAGGGTATGGATGCTGCTGCAGAACTTACTCTGCAAGGTGAGATGATGCTTTTTGAATCCCAATAAAAATCATCTTTCATTTTAAGATCATATGTGGGGGTTTTATAAATACTAAGTTTATAGCAGAGGTGAAGTTTGAGAGTTTGTGTGTGTACCACCACATTGGAAACATGTCTCTGAGCCAAAAGACCCTAATTAACAGCCGTCTTGTTTGCACCTTCAGAGCTAATGAGGTGAATCTTAATGCTACATAAAAGTGGTATCAGGCACAGTTGTATCTAAGCTGTTTTACAAAGATTAATTTAGGTGAGCACAGTATCATACTGACACCTGACACTCTGGTTCTAGTGCATCCCTTATTTATGGATTTCTGTTTGCCCACGAAGAATTTTAATTTTATTTTCTGTGTGTTGTTTCTCCAGGTATGCAGAATGCAGTCCGTAGTGGGATGGGTCTTCTTGGCATGCATCCTACAGCTTCCCTCACACACACGCTGCATCAGTCCGGTCTGGGTGGGCAGAGAATGCCCGGGCTGCTGCCCCTGGATGTGCGACCCAACCTCCTCCAGTCTGGTGCAGCTGCCCGCTTCCCCCTCCTCATGCAACAGGGTCCCGCACAACAAGCTGCCGGCCTCCTCGACGCCTCCCTCCAGGCTCAGGCCCGTGCCAGGGCCCCCTTCGCTCAGCTCGACCCCTTCAACAGGGCCCCCAACATCAACAATGAAAACGTGTCTAAAACAGAAGATGAACCTTCCACTGGGGCTGATGAGGGCAAAGACCAGGACTACCGCTTCCCCCCGATGGAAAAGCAGAGCACAGGCCTGCTGCGGACGCCTCCGCCGGAGCATCGGGAGCCACTGGGAGGTGGCGGAGGCGCGGGAGGTGTCAGGCCGCCGTTGCTCCAGACGCCAGGGAACCCTCCAGCCAGATCCAGCCTAGTGGGACGTCTGCAGGCCCTCGCAGGCTTCACTCCTGATAACCACTGGAACCAAACCAGAGGGGACTTTGATGAAAGAGATGGCATGCGCGGAGGCTCACAGACCCCAGGTGGTCCAAAAGGCTTCCAGGACGACCGCCAGAATTTCCCGAACCGCTTTGACAACCGTCCTGGGACGGCAGGGGGGGCGGCTGGTGCTTCTGGAAACGCTGGATCTGCTGGGGGGGCGCAGCCCTGGAACCGTAGCGGCGGTGCCGCAGCTCCCTTTGACAGTGAACTTCACCAAGACCTCGATGAACGAAGGCGTCCGTGGGAGAGACAAAGAGACAGAGATGAAAGAGATTTTGACTTCAGGAGAGAGATGAATGGCAGCCGCCACAGCCGGGAGAGAGAGCGCGAGAGGGAGCGAGAGAGGGACAGAGACAGAGACAGAGACAGAGATCGCGGCCGAGACCGCACCAGAGAGCATGAACGAGACAGAGACCACGACAAAGATAGGGATCGCGAACGTGGGAGCTGGACGCCTCTCCTCCCTCTCCCTACACCCCTGCTTCCAACTCCAACTCTTAATCCTAACCTCGCACTGAACCAAGGCAAACTGCTCCCCCCTCTCAAACTGAACCCTCAGATTCAGTCCCGATTCCAGTCCCCTCTTTTGCCTCAGGCTCAGGCCAAACCTCCTCTCCTGGGTTTGAATCAGCTGCTGCCTCAGGTTCCTCCTCCTTTACAGAGCCAGGCAGCCGCGTCCAAGCCCCAGTCAGAAAGCCCTGTCCAATCTGAGACATCTCAGACGCAGTCGCCACCTTCAGCCCATTCACCGCCCTCAACCCACTCACCGGAGCCGTCATCCGACAACAGCGGTCAGAGCACGCAGACCGAGGCTCCCGCTCAGTCCGAGTCTCCGCAGCCAGAGGCCCCCGCACACACACAGTCCGCATCCCAGCCCACAGCCGAATCCCCCTCCCCCAAAGCCACTCCTTCTCCCGACGTAGAGACCCCAAGCAACGCCTCACCGCTGGCCGAGGCCTCGTCCCAGGACTCACTTGCGGCCTTCGCACAAGCTACCAGCCCCCCTGAGGATTCGGTTCACTCTCTGGAGGAGCAGGAGAGCCCGCAGAGGGACGAGGAGGAGTCACAAGAGGGAGCTTCCTCGCCCCAACCCGAGTGGGCCAATGGACCCGCGATGGACAATATTGCTATGGCTGAGCCCACGCCCGAGGCCTCGCCCGAGCCCGCACCAGACCCTTCCTTTGATTCTTTGCTCCCTGAAAGTGAAACAGAGTCACAACAGGAGCTGCCTGCCTCTCCTAAGGACGCAGACAATGAACAGAGTGAGCCCATGGAGGAAGCTGCGAGTCAGCCAGTGGTAGACACTGTCACAGACACTGAGGGGACATAATCATCACTCAGTAGGTAAAAGATCATTTTGTAAAGTTGTCTCTTCTTCTCTGTGCTCATGTCAGATAAACCACCCCCACAACACGGGACATGACGAATACTGACTCACACCAGTTATTGTCTAATAACAAATGATTTTATCTCTCACGATTACCAGTGTACTTAAATAGAAGGCTCTTAGCTGTTTTATGGATAGAACATTTTGTTTGTATTTTATTTCCTTTTTCCTTTTTTAAATTTTAATGCCACGTCACCCATTTTAATTAATGTAAGCTTGGTAAATCTATTCAATTGCCTGCCAAAATGTTTCAATTGTATATGGGGAAAATTAGCTTTGACCTTCCTATGGAAGAGAGTAATAACTCCTGGCTGATCGACAACGGATTGAATGCAAAGACATGTGATACTTGAACAAGGCAGCTGCTGGCCCCGATTTCTGTCTGCTCTCCTTTTAAAATGCTGCTGCAGTTTTTAATGAATGCTTTTGTGCTGTCCTACAATGCTTTCTTTTTCTAAGCAGAACAAATAGCCCACATACAGCGAGACCAGCACAGCTGCTTGTAATTGGAGAAACATTTTTGAAATTGAAAAACATGAAAATGTTGTATCCCCAAAAATAAATGTGTGTAATTTGTTTTTAATTATTCAGTGAACACAAACAGAGAAATGACATGAGAGGGGGAAGGAAAAGAAAATGAACAGAGGGATGTTCTGATGTCGGGTGCATATTGTTTTAGTATGAAATAAACATGCTTTGTCTGTTTCAAAACACATGCTTTTAGGACTGTTTTCTGACCCAGGACCATTGGAAAAAACGCATACCGCTTTACAGACTCGTACACACTGTGTGCTGTCACTTCAGTCGATTTGATGTTCTCGCAACTCAAGTTGCTGCTATACCATCCATCCACAGAGCACTTTGTTGGATGCAACCGTGGGACTTGTAGCTTTTAGTTTCTGATGACTTCAGCCTGTACGTTTCCCTAAGCGTTTGCTGGGTGACTGTTGAGGATGGGATTGTGCCTTTTCTTTGAATGGACTTGTCGTTCACGATGTTACCCAACGCTACTGTGTGACGTACGCCAGACTGTGCGTGCGGCTGGGTTTCAGACAGCTCTCTGAAACAGACGCTGCCCGCACAGAATTGACTGACCTACCGCTTGAATGGTAGCCGCGCAGTTTGTACAGCACCCGCCTAGAGGAGAACAATATATATATATATATATATATACCCCATCGTTCTGTGCATGCAGGCCTGTAGCCATGTTTTAACCCTTCTGTCTCTCCTGTTCATTTCATACTTGTAGTGGTTTTCTGTTGAGACGTACTACTAGAAATCCGTAGTCTGCTGTTCTCTCAGACCAAATGTCTACTACAGGAGATGTGATGTTGAATAAAAGTTGAAGGTGCATCAGATTTCCACCCCTGTTACTGTCATGAATTTTAATTTAGTTGAATTTCACTCGCGATGGAAACCGGGGCAACTTGGATAGTTTCGACTCATCTTAGTAGTTAAAATCACTAAACATGTCGAGATTATTAGACACACATACCTAACTTTGAGATAACACATGTTTATCTCTAAGCATCTAAAAACAAACGTTGGTTACATTAAGTGCAGAGGCACACAATAGAAAATATACTAAGTATTTAAGATGCAGAAGGAAGGTGATAAAATATCAATAATCCTCTATAATCCTCTAATATTTTGTACTTCTCTCCCAACAATAAAGGTGTATGTTATTACTAGATGCCCTCTTTTTAAAGCGAAATTCTTCAAGCACATTCTCAAGCCTATATTTAATTTTTTAAAGAAAAGCATCTCCACGGAACAAAGGGGAAAGGAGGGGAATAAATAAAACAAGGAGATGCTGCCTACGTTACTCCCTCCGCCCTGCACTGCCGGGGACCCAGCTGCTACCGCTGGAGGAGGTGCTTACTCAGCAAATACGAGCTCCTCTCGGCTCGTTTATAGCCCGACCGGTGCCACGGAGCGCGAGCCCGAGGATTTATTTAAACAATCGCCTCCATCGCGGCGTCTACTGATGCCGTTTCAGCGCTTTCTATTATCGCAGCCGTACAACAATGGCGCGCGGGGGAGCAGTCCAGCATGCTGCGTGATGCCTCTACCTCCAATTACATATGAGTTTATGAGCTAATCCGAGCATTCAAGGGGGGGAAAAAAAAAAATCTGTATTTCGTAATCTGGATTAAGCATTTAGAGACCGGGTTACTGCTGAAAATATCCAGTAGTATGACTCAGTCCAAACAGCCCAGGCGGTGAGCCAGGTCCAGGCAGCTCCCCGTGATCTCCCCTTAGAAAGAGTTGACAGGGACTTTGAATCAACCGCTATCTGCCCTCAAACAGGCGCACGTGCGCGTGTCGTTTGCTAGCAACAAAAATAAATCCTCGCCCTACCCACTCGAGCATCCTTCAGCTGTTAAAAGCCGAATCGCACGTTTGGGCCGTTTAGATTTGGAGACGCGGTGAGATGGACTGTGCACGTGCAGACGTAGCGTCCACATGCTTATTCCTTCTTGGCAAACCTCACCTCGCAGACGCACACCCGTCTGTAGTCTGATCTCGCCGAGCCATTTGCACATCACAACCGGTCAATGCTCCGTGTGAGTGCAGGCCGGGCCCACGCACAGAGAGCAAAGCACGCCTGACCTTTAGCTGAGGATTACCCCAGCGTGGGCAACTCATCGGGGCATCGAAACTATACCGGCGGGGAGTGATGACACACTGCCAGATCAGGCCCCGGTGGTCGTGCTAATGTGTGGTTTTGACTTTGGGTCAGATGCAGAGGAGTCCCCTGCTGTGAGGAAGTCAATTAGACAGGGTGCTTCTGAATGTCAGCCTTGTCGGTGGGTTTTACCATGAGGACAATATAAAATCTTGTGGTGTATTAGCAGAACTCCAAGGCTCGATCCGTTCTATGACGAGCCTTTCTCCGGAGTTATTAACATTATATGCCGGAGGTGCATTTCCAGCACAGATGCCGTTTTAGGCGTAGTGGCAGTACCGCTTCCGACCATTTGAGGTCAGTGTGGCACCGCGCTGATCGGTATCGCGGGGCAATGAGCTCAGTGCAGACTTGATTCTTGGAGTGCGACAGCTCAAAATCTGCAGTGCTCACCTCTCTTACCTCGCCACTGGCACGGCAAAACAGACCTCCACACAAAAGCCCCTCCTCTGAAAACAACTGGCTCGGCGTAAGGACGAACCCGTAGACGATCCCTCACCCAGCCAGGAGCTTCACGGTGCCACCTCACAGCAAATTAATTCATCAGATCCCTCTTTCAGTACCTTTTCGGGATCAATATAGGTGCGGTGTGATAAATGGGATGAGGTCCTTTTTTCTTTTTTTTGCGAGGGACTTGGCTGTTTCCTGCAGCTTTTCAGTTGCTGCATTCTTAATTGATTAAAGCTATCGATTAGGACTCCCAAGGCCTCCAGACTAAAATCAGCCTTTTTTTGTCCCATGGCCACATATATTCATATTCGCACACAGTGCAAGCCTGTGCCAAATGGAGAGAGACGGAGGGTGTTAGCTTGACTGCTCGCGCCGATTCGTGAGCGCCGGAGATCGAGTTAGAGGGGAAAAAACAGAGCCATCTATCTTCCGTCCGCCTAGTTATGCAGGAGAGGAATCCCCTATCTCAGCCGGCAGCCACGGTAATTACTCACCACTGTGGGTGTGCGCATAACTTTCCTCCCGCTTTCAAGAAGCCACTGCCTGTCTGGCTCGCCGTTATCAGGGCCAGCAGATTCTCCCAGGCTGGGAGGGGTCCAAAGTTCCCCTCACCCGAGAACTCGGCCTCGTCCCGAGTTCAAGCGAAGCCGCCGGCCGCGCCCTGCTGCGACTTGGCGGAGAGGAGCTGGGGGGGGAGGGTTGGAGGAAGGTAGCACAGTTGTCCCGTCGCACCGAGTCAGAGCGGCAGGCCCGGGGGGTGGTCGGTGGTGGGGGTTTAGCGGCGTGCTCGAGAGCACGTCAAGCAGCAGCAGTCAGGCTGGAAACAGAGGCCTTCAGGTCTCCACTCCTTCAGACTCCAGTGTGAATTTTAATGCGAAACAGCCAGAGGGGGTTATTTTATAGTTTTCGAAGTGAGAAAATGAAAGGTGCCCCGATATTCACTCTGCAGCACGACGTGACCCCTTTAGTCCTGAAGAAATGATGCAGCGATGGCGTCCCAGTGTCAGTGCTTTGACTGATCATGTGTTCTTGCTCCGTGTTTAACTGGACACGCTAAAGCTGCCGGCTATCGTCTTTGTGGAAGAAAAGTTCAACTGTAAACACGCCGTTTTGTTTGTTTTTTTGTTAAATTACTTCTTAATGGTAATGTAAACTCCTCTAAGATTTGTGGTCGCACGTAACTTCCACGGCGTAGGTACGACGTGCCCGCAGACGCTGCGTCGTAACCTGAGAAACGAGGCCCTACACATGTAACTAAATGCGTCGGCAGCGCAGACCACAGCAGTTGTGGTCGGTCTGGAACGCATTTCCTCGTCTGTGTCTCTCGGTGCCCGGACAAAAAGTCTCCTTCCTTCTGCCTCCTACACTTGACCAAGAGTTTACTGCGCACCAATAAACGTCCACACCAGCGCAGGCTCTGCGTAGATCCGTCGCAGACGTGTGAACCGCACTCTAGGGATGTGGACATGCCTCTTCACAAATATCCTACTGTCAAACCCAATTACGGTCCAGTCCACCTCAACTGGATTCTAATTAGCTGAGCTCAGCATGCTAACATGCTAAGCTAAGGCGTTAACGCTGTCCTTTTCTGTAGCTTTTGAATAGGAAGTGTTGCTGATTGTTCCCCCACTAAAGAGAAACTTTCATGAGGATGTTTCATTTCACCTCCTCGAGGGACGAACAGAAATCTGGCAGCGAGTGTTGGAAGCAGGAGGAGAGAAAGCCGGTGTTTGCCAAGTCAGTGTGTATTTGCATACTGAGGAGGAGTGTGCGTGTGTGTTATCAGTGGTCCACATGCCTGTCACTGCATACCTTTCCCCCGACATAACTTACTGTCGCTAATGTGTGCGAGCTGAGCAGAACCGAACCCATCAGTGAAAAACAAGGTTTGCACAGGCAGGGCCGTTACGCTCGCGCAACCCTGGGATTGATGTCGACAACTGTTCCCTGTTGTTGGCGGCTAATCTTTCCCGTTGTTGGCGGCGGCGCGTCAACACGCGAGCAATCGGTAAACACACGTCGCGGGTTTTACGCGCGGTTATCTGCCAGATGCGGCCGCGTCCCAGCCATCGGGCGACAGCGGTTCTGCTTCTCGTCTCCCGCTGGCTTAACATCGCGGAGCGAGGGTTGGGTCACGAGGGCGTCAACAGGTCAAAGTTCACCCCGGGCTGGAGGCGCGGGGAAAGTAAATAAGTTGCCAAGGAGGCAAGTCCGAGCAAAAACAAACACCTTTCCCTGATTCCAGTCCAGCCGTGATTCACGGCAGGTCTTCGCGTTTCCATGTGTAATCTGGGTGACAGGGGAGCTTATTAACACAAACAAGCGCTGAGTGTGTGTGTGTGAGTGTGTGTGAGTGTGTTCTGGGGAAGATGTGCAGGGAGGGAGGCGCGCTGAGATGCTGAGCAAGCAGGGGCGAGCAGTTTGACAGCGCAGCACATTTTCCCTGAAAATGGGGGGAAATTGGGAGACACGAAGTGTATCTGGGAAGAAGACAGGCAGGTAGTGGCTGCAGCCTCCCGCTGTCTGTCTTAAACCTGCCCCCACTTCCCCCGAGAGTGGAGGCATCACCGCGCTGCAGCCGAACCCTCTGAACTTCTGTCAGGTTCCTGATCACAGAGGCTCATTTTAGCGCCGCTCCGCACCGATAGGAGACGTAAACCCCACCAAAAAAAACTCATTTATACCTGCTTTATTCTCCTGCTGTCTGTTTCACCCCCTTTCACACGGCTTTCATCATTTGCAAAAAAAAAAAAAAGAACACGTAAAAGCTGGTTATTAAAGGCTGACTCAGCTCCTTCCTCCTGCAGATGTGACACCTGTTTCACCAACCGCCAGAGCAAGCCTCATTGTTTCCATTAAGGCGCACAGTGACTGTGCGTCTACCTGCCCACACATGAACAAACAGAGCCCCTGTTTGTTCGTTTCCTTGCCCCCCCTCCTCCCCCTCCCCACCGTTTGTTAGCGCCAGCAGCAGCTAGCTGGCAATTAGCCCCGGAGGCCTCCTCTCGTTGTCTGCCTGTTTTGTTTACGATGGTAAGGAGCAGATTCCCTCCCGAGGGTCGGAGGCGTCTCTCAGAAGTGCGCGCAAGAGACGGAGCAGACGGTGTCAAATTAAAAAGATAGGAAATTCCTGACTCACAGGGATCGTGCTGTGGGGTGGCGGTGGGGCTGGGGACGGGGGGGCTAAAAGAGGGAGATGACAGATTTGCAAAGATCAGAGTGGCATGATCAAACCCAGTGGTGTTTCTCTTTTTTTTTTTTAACTGATGCATACGAGCTCCGTTTATCTCTCACAACTAAACATTAGAGTGCGACTAGTTTGAGAGTTTTGAAGGCTGATGCCTTCGAAAAGCTAACAAGGTTTTTTTTTTATTTTTACGACACAAAGTTGTAAAGCACAAACCGAAAATCAAACGTCTTCTCTTTAAGCACGTGTGTCGTCCTGATGGGAGGAAGTTAAGTGCATTTACTCATGAACTGTGCTTAACTACACACTTTGCTTTACCCAGGTATTTGTCTGACACCTTTAGTCAGAAGTTACTTTGCCGACTTTTCATGCGTCTTCTCATCCAGCGAAAACGTCCAAGCGCGCCGCTTTGTGATTATTTCATGAGTTGAGGAAATTCTCTGACTCCCGAATCCAAATAAATCATTCAATGACCTTTGTGGACGAGTTGAAAAGATGTATTGAAGACGCTGATTTTCTGAACTCATGAGCTGAGAAACTCATCGTTCCAGGCTTTGAGGTGCATGTTGTGATGATCTGAGACATACTGCGGTGGAGATGTATCGGACTTCAGTACTATACTTACTTCAGTATATACTGTACTTACTTACTACTTCACTACTTCAATACTATCAGCTTATCATCTGTCAAAAGAAATGAGCTAAAACTGCCCAGACTGTAATGTGTACGTCAAAGTAAAAACTTCTTTTTGTTGTGGCTTTTTCCCAAAATCCCCATATAAATCAGTGTAATTACATATATTAATAAAATTAAAGTTAAGACCTGCATCAATTTAGAGAGTTGACACAACAAGCTATCAAAGACATTCTCCTAAAACAACCCCGTTTTGATCCTCTCCGTCTCTGATCGGGATTTATTATATATTTAAACATTTTCTGTTTATAGTCAAACTGATATTCCCGCTACAGCCAGGAACAGACCACCTGTGCATGCGTCTCAATCAGTGCTGAGTACGGGCACATTTTAAAACAAGGCAAATTAATATTTGATCAGCTTTAACACAGAACATCTACAGACAGTGACTGCACCGCAAATTAATGGATGTTGTCCTGAAACAACTGAGAGACTTCTGAGATTAATGTTGCCTGTGAAGTCATTTACTTTATTTATTCCGTCTGGTTTCAAGCTAATCTTTCTTTGATGAGTCATGAAATATGTGAACCCTTGGCCACTTTTTCCCTCCTTGGGCTCACTTCCACAGTGCGCACTTGTTCGTTTAGCCCCGGTGGCTGTTAAACACGTGTTTATTGTACATAGTTGTTATGAATAGGCCCTTAATATCTGAACACACATAAAAGGAGCTTTGTAGAGAGATTCATTCGAAAGTAAAACGCGGCGTGGAGCGAAAAAATGAATAAATAAATAAAAAAACACTGCTGCTTACGAGCAGTTAACCTCGCTTCGTACCTCCCTCCCTCCCACCGCTCGCCCAATCTGTCCGCCGCGTGCGTGTAAACGCGTGCGCTTCGTCAATATCACCCACGGGGGCTCCCGTGGCACCCCGCTGATCGGGATTAAACATTCATGATCATGTTTATTAATGACCAGCAGGCATCAGGGATCTCCAGGCGGTCACACACACACACGCAAGCGCTCACGTTTAAGCCGCACACAATTATTTTAATCTGCACACATTTGCACTTTCTTTCTCGCACGCCCACGCTTCTCCTCCTCCTTCTGCCTCACACGCTGCATCTCTCTGCTTTCCCACGTTTTAGAGGAACGCGCAGAGATGAAAACACACGCCTACCTGCAAACATTTGTGAAACACGGAGTGATGTCTGCTTTAATACTCTTTAACAGTAGTAAGGTTTGAAGTGTGTGCCTGTGTGTGTGTGTGTGTGTGTCCCACCGGCCTGTTAAGTCGAAGCAGAACAGATTTCCTGTCTCTCTGTCTCTCTGGACCGCCGGTCTGAACTCTCCCAGGGGTGGAGGGATGGACTGAGGACCTCACTGAGAACATCTGCGACGTGCGGCCCCAGCAGAGACTGCAGTGTGACAGTTCCTATCTGCAGCAGATGTCGCACGTGTGTGTGTGTGTGTACGTGTGTGTGTGAATTCAGGGTTGAAAAGTCCATGACCTATAGAGGATGTAGAGGAAATGCTCTCACACTCTTTCCCTTCCTGTCCCTCTTATCCCTCTTATTAGTCCTCTCTTCCTGCTAATATTTGTGGCGGTTAGGAGGCAGGTGGGTAAACATGACATGTTATAGGGTTATAACATATTATAATTGGGTAAAGGTTCATTTAGCTTTATTCATCGTCAGCGTCCCCATTCGATGCGGTATAAAAACTCTACATGCTTTGCCCCACAGCTTCTGCACATGAAATGACGAGTGAGTGAAGAGCAGAGGAGCGCCACATCCTCCCATCTTATTCCACACCTCTTCCTCTCTCTCCCCTCCCTCTCCATACTTTCCCCAAATCCCCCCTTAGCCTCCATTATTCTTTTGCTCCACTCCCTCTGCTCATCCCTTTTTTAGCCGTTTGTGTCTAATTTTACCTCTCTGCCCTCTATCTCTCCAGTCTCTCCTAGCCATCGTTTTTTTTTTTTTTTTTTTTTTGAAGCATGTCACAGTCTGGTCCAATTCCCTGGTAACAGAGCCTCTCAGTGGGAGCGACTGCCTGGATCATAAAACTAACTAAAAATACAGTTTATAAAAAAAAAGAAAGAAAAGAAAAAGATAATAAAAAATCCATCCAGACAGGCCGGAGAGAAATAAATCACCCTTCAGGCTGCGAAAATTCAGCTCAAAAGAATTCACCCTTTTAAAGGGGAATCATCAGTTAGCCGGTACTTATTAAAAAAAGGGGGAATATTGACTTTAAAGTGACCGCGTATATTCATTCACTGGATCCCGTCTTACATTTGAATATTTTCCAAGGACACAGTTATGGTTCAGCTGCGGGGGAACGCACATGAGTTAAGTTGATATATATACCATATAAAATAACTGAAAACATGTGGCTCCTTTGCCTCATTTTAAATACATATAACTGAAAATAAATGCTCTGAAAATCTAATGTACCACTTAAGATGACCGTTTACTTTCCAAGACACCATTAACTTTATGTTGCATACTTTCCTTACTATACTGAGCGCTGTCGTTCACTGCCTTGCCTTTGGTTGGAGGTCAGTTAAACAATATTCACTGTAAATAAATGCAAAAAAAAGTATTTTAATGTCAAAAATGTGCATGCAGTACAACCTCCACCTTTTTGAAGTTACACCGGTAACACTTTGTGCAGCCCGGAAGGCAAAACCCGAAGCAAAAGAAACATTTAAATCACTTGTTTCTGCTGTTGTTGCCCATTTGTTGCAAAAATATAATGTAGTGGCTTTGTTTTTATTCTTATCCGAGCTCTCTGAAGACTTCTAGTGACTGTGGGCTTTAAAACTGAGGCTGATTGCATCAAACACTCAACCTTTTCCGATGTGCTTTGAGATTTGTGCAGAGTGTGCTAGAAAAACACTTTAGTTAGTTTTCACTATCAAGCACTGCTCTCTCAATTTGTTTACCCTCGGACCAACTAAATACATCCATGTAACTGCATCAGATTAGTCAGGCTGTATTTTATATGCGAGAAACTGTCAGTTTCCGTAGCCTGAAGAACGCTTCTTTGATCTCGAGGCAGATTTCTGAAAATCAGCACTGGCATCAAAGAACAAATGAAAGCGTGCGTACAACGCAGTGTACCAAACACGCCGCCTTTGTGGAGTCATGTTAGAAAATGGGATATCGTTATATCGAAGCTAATTTAATTTAGTGCTAACTGCGAAACAATGAGGCTGAACTTGAACTGGAAGCCACGCTCAGAACGAGAACGGGCCGCTTTGATAGGGAGTTACAAGAGGAGATGCAGGAGGTGGGAGCAGAGGCTTTGACGGGACAGGGTGAAGGAAGGATTTGTTCCTAATGAGTAAGCGGACAATGTGCTCTTCTGCCGACCTGTGTGGACCTTCTCGCTCTGCGTCGTCACATGGGATGCCAGTCAGAAAATGAGAAACATGAATCTAGCTCTCATCTCGAGTGTGAGAAGTCTCTGCTTTAGAGGGAATGTGGGTCAGGTCTGACCTGAAAATTCACAGACGGGCCGGTCCCAGCGGGCGGTAAAGTGATGGAGGCCGAGAGGGTGAAAGAGCCTGCATCTATTTTGTAAGATAGCAGAGACTGGACAGAAGGGAAGGTGAACTTGCTTTCATTTACAGCAGTTAAACTTGGATATTGTAATCAAAAGACGCGAATGGGAAGAGGTGAAGCTACACGAAAAGACATAGTATCAGAAACATTAAGTCTGAAGCGGCTTTCATCGTCATGTAAAGTAATTACAAGTTCTGCTACACAGTCAGAGTAACCAATGTACCAATTAGTGGTGTGTGTCAGCTGTAAAAGAGGCCTGATGATCGCTTTTTAATGAACACTGTGTGGCTTACGGTATATGGGATGTGGATTCATACATTTATAAAACGTTATATTAGGCCAATACAGCTGATGTAATCACAGTTTATGCTTGGAAATGTTTCAGTTCAGTAATTACATCCTCATCTGCTCTTTTATTAAAATGACAAAAAAAAACAAAAAACTTCTTGATAGAGTCGCATCAGCAGAGCTGAGATGATTCCTGGCGCGTTTACATGACGCTTTGTGGTCTGTAACAAAGCGTTGATCGGTAAATGACGCATCAAACAGCTGCTCTGCAGAAGGTCACCCAGTCAAACCTCATTACCAGGGACAAATCTGCTGAAGAAATGTGGACAAAAGTCGCACAAACTTGAAATGCTCACAAGAAAAGTTGTTCGGTAATAGACATTTTAACAATTGCCAGGTTATCCCCACTGCTTCCACTCCCCTGAGTGTTTTGTGTGTTTCTGTCCACTGGTCCAAGGGTGATAAATTGATTAAATGTAGTAAACAATGAGGTTATTGAAATGTAATGATAAATAAGCTCAAACCACTTAGCACGCAGTTAGCCTAGATCTTCCACCGCCTCTAGAGTTCTGAGGTCACACAGCTCTCTTTATATAACTTGTAATCCAGTCTTAGTGCTGTAGCTATATGGGCAGTTTTCCTTATGTCCTTATACACGCATCTAAAACAGAAAATTGACTGAAAACCAGCACAAACTCAAATGGTTCCCATGACCTCTCAAATCACCAGGTCTAAACACCATTAAACCTGTCTGGGATGTCCCGTGTATCCTCCGAAGACCTGGAGCCTTTCCCCATTATAGTAAGCTCCAATATCCTGTTAGACACAGTTCAGGATTTTTAACAGCAGCACAAGAAGACATGAAAATGTTTTCAAGGGGTATATGTAACTTTATATAATATAAAGTTTTTCTGGTGCTTCCCACCTTCCATGTTTCACGATCATGTGCACACATCGCAGCACCTAGCAGAACTAATCTGATTTCACAGCCCAAATGAGAAGAGTCTCTCATGCACACAACCATTAGCTATTACAGGCTAATATGTAGACACACACACACACATACACACAGAGGGCTGCGATAAAGAACACAAACGCCAGGGGAGACCTGCTGCAACAACATGGAAACATGTTGAGTGCTTTTCTGTTTCAAATAGCTTTCCCTCATGAATAAACACAATATTACAGCGTGCACTCATTTTAAAATTGACCTAAATAACTAATTATGATTCTCTCCTTCTCTTAGAAGCCGACGAGTCACATTACATGTGTATAATTTCCTTTGTGTATTGTTTTTATAACCTGGTTACACAGACTGACTCACATACATGTCTCCTTTTCGCTTCAGCTGCAACAATGTCGCTTGTTGTTACAATGGCAACACATTTTCCCCTGGAATTTTTTTTTTATATAATGTGTTTTGATTTCAGTCAAAAGCAGAAAATATCTGGCTGCTCCTCTTTACCATCAATCTTATTGTCCTAAATGACGAGTTAACTTGCTAATCTGGCTAACTGCATTGATTTGTTCGGGACAGTTGGTTTGGTTACTTACTCCATATGATGCATTAAAAAAAAGATATGCACTTTGTTAGCTTACATACTTAAATACTAACTTTCAAAGAGTACATTGCTGTGTATCAAACTAATGGTCTCTGTATGGAACAAATTAATTCAAAACATTGCAAAGATGGTGTGTTTGATAAGTTAAATGTAGCATAATGCTGTGTCAGACCAACTTTCCTCATAATGTCCTTTTTGACCTGTGATGTAATGACCTGTTAAGCCACTTGTGGCATTGAATTTATGAATATGTAAGGTACACAAAATGTTTAGTGCTGAAACGGTAACATTAGCTAAAAGTTACGAGAACACCGCTACCAGGCAGCTATTAGCATCTAGAACCTACAGAGGCTAACGTTTTAGCGAGCTAACTAGCAGCTAACATAATGTAGCAAAGGCCTAATGAAAGAAAAAGGCTGTTGGGGAAGTGAGCATTTTCTGGAAAAACCTAAAAAAAATCCAATTTAATTGCAGAGTATGTGTTAAATTCCCATACAGAAAGCAATTACTTTCCATGGCCAACTCCGTTTCTGAAAACGTCCGCAAATATGTCACAAACCATTAAGTTGGAGCTTTCAGAAAAAAAGGCACTTTCAAGGCTGTGTTGTAAGACTAGTGTATTCGTATCGACTCCTCTGATAAATACAGTCAACACAACCCTATCTGAGGCACCATTAATCCTACTGATGGTAACGTAGTGAGCCGGACATGCTAACAACTGCAGCATAGAAAGACCTGTTCAGTCCATTCCTTAAAAAAGATACCACTGTCCAAACTCTCGACACTATCGGTCAACTCCATGTACACCATGTAAATCCAAAGCTCACCAGAGCATCTGCGCCCCTCTCACCTAAGCTACAAATGGATAATGATTGTGTGGAGGAGGGGTTTAGCAACAGTCAATTAGCGAAGGTGTAATTCATTTGTGGCTAAGTGCAACTCTAATCAGCTCAGTGAATTATAGTTTTTACTGCACTGTCTTGAAACTAACTGAAGTTTATCCCCAAGGCAACGTTTAAAAAAATACACAGGAACGTAAAACACAAACTTGTATGTATACGCCCACAAGCACAAACGCTAATCCATCGTTGCCAAGAGGGCTTCCACGAGGCCTGTAAACAAACCAGTCCAGATAGTTTGGAGGGGAAGTATCAGCTTTCCATTAACAGATAATTTCCTCCTTTGTTTAAAACCTGAGCTTCTAGACAAACAACCGCCCTGCTTGGTTTGGTGCTTTCTGCATCGCACTGTTTATATGATGATTTTGTGGGAAAGACCCAGAGCATGTTTCTAATTAAGAAAGTGAAATGAGCAGATTTTAACAAGGCAGGTTTAACAGCCCAGTGCTCTACTCCCTTCACATGGGTGTGAAAGTGTTTCCCAGCGGGGAGCGAGGAGGTAATGGGTGTGGGAACGTCACCTTAGTGGGCTCAAATTTGTTTCTACCACATAAGCCGGCCAGTAATATCGCAGTCATAACTTCATTAATTGGTGAAAGAGTAATTTTGTGGTCAAATGTTGTTGTCATAAAGAGTCATTCCCAGACTTTCTGTGCCGTGCTGTTTGTGTCTGAACTGTCTGGCTTGTTTTCGGTTTGCCTGGTGCCTTTATTGAATTCAAATGAAGCAGAATTTAGCCTCAGCTCGACACAAATCACATTACACTTCAGAGTGAATGATTGCATTTGGCTCATTGGAATCAGCCTTTACCGTTTTAAAATGAATAGTGCTTTTGATTTTTAAGGTATGTTTGTTGGCCTATAATGCGTTACTCTCGTTTGCCTCGCTTAAAGTTTGTAACTCAATCAAATGTCCCCGCGTTTGCTCTGGACTCCTCTCCTCTGGCGTCTGGCTGCATGACTGTAGTAGTCACACTAACAGGAGTGAAGGGATTTGAAGCAGCTTAAAGTGTCACGCCAGCCCAGAGCAACGGACTGCTTCCTTATTCTCTTTCTCTCAGTCTATAAAAGACAAGGCTTGTCCAGTCTTGATCTTACTTTCATAACGTAATCTCCCCACAGTCTCTCAATCATTTATGTCCCATCCTCTCTCATGTGTGATATGCCTTCCTACTTACATGCTCTCAACTTTATCATTGTCAAATCTGCCCCACATTCAGGGAAAGAAAGCGGACACTTTTTGTTTTTGCTGGTGCATTTTTAGATCTGTCGACCTCACGTTAAGCTGCCCACCATCAGATCCACTTCAGTCACGTTTCCTCTCTCCGTGTTAGGACATGGTGCGGTTCCACCATGTGCCAGACTTAACACGGTCTAATGGGAAGAAAAGCTTGTTTTTTCTACGACGGGCAATTTTCTTTCGGGCGCTCCCTGTTACATGCAGTGAGAAAATCAAGGAATGAATGTCTTTGAGCTTGAGAGGAGTTGGTAAAAAGGTAGAAATTCTGTACAGATAAAATGAGCTCAAAGGGATGACACAAATATTTTTTTTTTTTTTTTTTTTTTTTTCAGGAGTTTTCCTTGTGTAGCACTGTAGCCTTAAGGGATTTTGTAAAGCTATGGAACAGATTTCACACAACAGATGCTCTCATGTATAAGGAAAGCTTATCTGAGAGAGCCAGACATTGGGCTATACCATTAACTGTTAAGTGAACGTAGTCTGTGTGGGGTTTGTACAGCTTTTGTGTGTATATGTTTACTACATGTAAATAAATGTCTCTCTGGGAGAGAAATGGAAATGTAACCAGTGCCTGCGTTACACTTGTATTCGTGTTGGTGCTTATCTAATGGCACTTGTGGGCATTTAGCATTAAGAGTTCAATTGTGATGTGCAAAAATAGACTGCACAGTGATGTGGAATGGTGCCACTACAGCAGCACTCACATTAACACTCCCACACAATATTCCCACCTTCAGTAACAGACTGTACTTACAGTAAAGCCCTTTAAAATTGAGCAATTTCTACTTATGAGCCTTTAACTTACAGCATGTCTTTGGGATGTGAAAATTCATTTAAATGAATCAATTTTCCTCCGTGACGTGACCCATGGGATTCCTGAAGAGTGGTTTTAGACTCAGTATAGGGAGCTCTGGGACTCACCATCTCCATGACACCAGCTATCTCCAAGCTAATTTAAAAATGAGCAAAGGTCCCATTTACACAAAGCTGGGTTTCATTATAAACTGTAAAATATTTTATTGTTTAGGCCTAACCCTAACCCTAACCCTTCCATCTTAACGGAGCCAGCGTTTTCAGAATCCGCACATTTTAGAAACTGGCTTCCAGAGCAGTAAAGTTTGAAAACCCTGGGTTGCGCTATGTTTTTTGGAGACGATGACGTCATAGTCCTGCCGTGCTAACTTATGCTCCAGGTCATACCTTTAAGCCTTGATAAAGATTTAAATTTAAAAATGGATCCTGGTGGTCATGAATTGGGAAATTTATGTTGTACTAGACTCTATACACGTTTATTTGTGTGATAAAATTGAACATTTTAAAATAGAGCTCTTCAGGGATTGACTCAGTTTCAGAATAAGCCTCAAGTGGTCGGTGGAGGAACTGCAGTGTTCGACAGTTGACACAGCTGTCTATGAATGTTTGCCTAACCCATCGGTTCATATTGGTTATAATTGGGACCATTTTGACCACGTGTTATGTTTCTTTGTTTCTTTTATCAACTTCTTTTATGTGGTTTTGCACATTCTGAGACCCTCAGCTCTGTTTAGCATTGCCATGATGGCTGACTGATGACAACAACAACATAACGCTGCCTTTTGGTTGGTGAGGGGTGTGTGGCTCAAAGTGATTCATTTTGGCAAAAGTAATGGGTGCAATTAGATGGAAGCAGGCAATCACCTGACACGATCCATGCCGCTGTTGCTATGCAACTGGCCAAACAACCACATCACCTTGGACGCTGTTTTGCCACCTACTTTTTGTATGTTTGCTCTTAACGCTAATTCTGTAAAATTTGTGATTACACTGTTTATTTTATTTTTCTAGATCATTCTTATTTCTATTTTACTTTAATCTAATTTTATTTCATCTTTCTTGTGGTGTTTATGAGTGTTTACTGTTATGTAAAATGAAGCTACGGTGAGAAAGTAATTTCCCTCGTGGATCATTAAAGTCAATCATAATATATACAGCTGGTATTTTATTAGATAAACAACAGACATCTTGTCAGTCTATTTTTCCCAGTGCAGGCTTACAGCTTTGTCTTATAGTCCCACCCTTGTATTCATCAAACGGTCATCTCAGGCTTTCCTCCTTTTACGCTGGGACACAAAAGACTGATTCAACTCATTACCCTGTCACACCCCTGTGTTATTTTCTTCACCTAGAACTCAAGTAATCAACAGCTCGGGCACATCCAGCTCCCCTCCCTGCTCTCCGGCGCTCTCCTCTCTGTAATGACATATCTGCGTGGCAGACGGGGCGGGTGATGCAATGAGAGAGAGACAAATCTTGCACTTTCCCCACTCCAGTGCATTTATACAGGTTTATATATCCTCTGATAACTGGTGCAGGCCACTCTATCAGGCCTCTGGCGGACGCCGTTTTCAGCTCCGGGATTTATTTCTGCGCAAAATGAGAACTGTTGAGTGACGTCTCTGCTGAGTTATCACAGAGGTCTCGCAGGTCTGCAGCTCAGAAAGCCTCTGTGTGAGGCTCATTACAATTACGGGACTCAGGGTTTTATCTCATGTTAATGAAATCACATGTAAATCAGGGGATTTAAGCGCGCCGCCTGTCCTTTAAAGACCTGAATAACGCCGGCGTGAGGGGCGACTGCAGCGACACACAGTTCACTGGTTGTCGTCATTGATTTCTCATTAGCTCGGCCCTCAGGAGTCTGCGAGCTATCACCAGGATCAGACCTGTCATGTTCAATTAAAAGCCTTTCCAGAAAGGCCGGCCTTTATCATACCTTTTTGTTACACGTTCACCTTGCTCTTTTTCTATATAAAGATTTCCTTTGTCTATTGTGCGAGCTGCTGCAGTGACCTCTTTGTGTTCCTAGATGCTTTAAATTTGGCTGCCATATAAGGACACGAGTGAGGCGTTGTTTCAGGGTGTGGCGTTAGTCGATCTGATCATCGCCCTGCCTTTGTCTGCCTCGCACACACTTTACGTCTACTCCTTGCTTGTGTTTCTGGATGCCACAGACGCCTTCTGCCGTTTTCTTCCAGCCACGACGAGCCGTTAAGGGCTACATCACAAATGAGCTCTGTAATTACACGTGGACACCGAATAGGCCAGGACTCGCACCTCAGCACTTCATACACGGGTAATAATGGCGGATCACATCCCACAATAGGCAGCAGTGTGAGAAGGGTGAGAAAATCACTTAGCAGGGGATTTGCACCCCACCCCTCTCCTCTCTCGTACAGTAACACACACACTCTGGCAGACATGCATTTACAACGACGACCCTATTAGAGTGGCTGTTACGGCAGAACGAAGTGGTGACAGCGGGGACGCCTGGGCTGGGGGGTGTTGAGAAGCCTCATTAAAGGGAAGGAGAAGGCTCGAGTGTGTGACCATGTGTGTATTGCGGGAGCCCATGCTCATCTGCTTATCTGCGTTTTTTTCACATCAGCAAAAAAAGAAAAGGAAAGAAAAGGAAAATTCTGGCTGAGCTCAGTGTTTTTCAGCTCCCTCTTGTGTTTTAAAGCAATGAACTGACAATACTGATCCATTTCGTGGGACCTCGACGAATGGGTCCATGTGAGCAGCATGGTCAGGGCTGTGGTCTTATGCCAGACACACACACGGCTAATAGTTAATAGGATAGAAGCAGAGTCACTAGAGCCCCCTGAAAGCAACCACATGCTTCTATGTGGCCAGAATTTATCCACGGTTTTGTGTTCGACAACATCATTTACTGGGTGTGGATCCAAAGCGTGCCACTGATAACGCTGAAGACATTTACCCATTGGACTGCAGTCGTGACAGTGTTTTCTCGTTAAAAATATCCGAATCCCTTCAAATGCCATTTTGTCTTTACCTCTCGGAGACAAATTTGTCTGCATAATCCTTTGACAGTCCTAAAGATGCATAATAAGATATGATAGTTTCCAAACAATATGCATTGTTAACTGCAGTGAAAGTCCTCGCGGCTGTCTCCAGCCAAAGGGGATGAAAGGCTGCTTGTTGTGTAGACAGATCCTGATGGGTCTGTGATGAAAGGAGCAGAGCGTCACTGTATCTGCTGCTACACTTGGCAGGAGACAGATATCTTTATTGTGGCGCCCACTGAAGGAACTGTAAAACAGCTGATATGCAGATTGAATTGGTCTGACCTGGCTGGCACTCCTGTCCAAAGGTAGACATTATGAAACATCAGATTCATGGGCACGCAATGGAGACTGAAGCATCGTCATCATAACTGCGTATATGGAAGTCGAGGAATTGTCACAGGGAGTGATGAAGAATAAGTGAAAGGTAAAAGTAAAGATTAGGCTCAAGAGTACAGTGGCTATTGTGATTGGCAGCATTCTTTCTGATTGTCTTGAGTAAACCTGTTTTCTATCTCTCTGCTTATCAGTTCTTTAGTCTACATGACGGATGGGGTTGTTAGTGTTATGCAAAATATGCACACCTTTTATATTTCCAAGTAAAAGTAGTATCTAAGGGCAGGAAACTTTGCAGGTAATTGCCAGGCATATCTTTACAGGCTTGATTTCAACATCAGGACGCTGGATTGACCGTGAACCAACTGTATGTGCAGTGGTTAAGGAGGAAAAAATATAATATTCTGTAATATTGTATTTTTTCCTCCTTAACCACTGCACATACAGTTGGTTCAGGGTCAATTTACGAATGTCTACAAGTGTTTTGTGGACTGTACACGTCATTGCGGGAACAGTTTCTTGAGGCAAACATTAAAACTAGTATAAACACATGTTCTTGGATCATTAATAATTTCAGTGATTTTCTGTTGCACTTCCATAAACTTCAGTCAACAAAAAAAAAGATTAAAAAAAGGGCAAAAGTGAAGTCTTTAACATTGACCAAGCTCAAATAAATACTACAGTTGGCTACTGCTAGTATTGTTCCTGCGTTTTGTTTATCTTGGATATCAGAGGTCAAGCCTAAAACAAGTTGGAGATTAAAATACAATGACTGCTCATTGGCTAGTTAGCTATCGTGAGCGATACCAGTTGATAATAATGCATTATGATGTATTGTGAGCAGGCAAACTCCACAGCAACATGTCCAGGGACAGAAGGTGGGCGGTGCTGAGTGTAGGGCTGATTTAATTATACACAAATAGACAAATCCCTCTAATATACAGGTAATAAACAGTGTATTAGTCCAGCTGATGCTAGGAGCAACCATCTTGGATTTTAAGATCTGGGCAATTTTCCAAGCCAGACTTCTCAGATGTTCAGATTAGAATTTCCTTATGTGAACTCAAAAAAATTAACTTCCTGCTTCAAAAGGAACACAAATTTTGACAACTGTTGCTTTCTAAATGTGCATCTTTTATTTCACGACCCCTTTTTGTTAAAAAATAAAAAAAAACAGCTGCACAGGCTGATATGTACTCATCATGATGCGAATAAAAACATTACTCATTTTTAACTGAATTGAAAGGATGTGGCAGTTACACTGTAGTTGATTTAGCAGAGGACCCTGTCATCTCCCCGAGGGACCTTTAAAAGTCCACGAACCCGAGTTTGGAACGTCCATGATTTATCATACATTATAGGGCTATACTTGTCACTAATCCCCCGGTACTCCATGTTACATTGAGGCAGACGGCCATCCCCCCTCTCAGTGTCCGTGGGAAGGAGGAGTTTAACCCCACATTGTCTGGGAGGAGTCCGCAGTCTCTTGGCGCTCCGTCCCAGGATCGTTTGGTCTGGAAACGGAGGGCTCCAAGAAAACCCCACTGTTTTTACTTACTGTTTTTGTTACGTGCAACGGCGTCGTGTTTAAAGATTCCGAAGAAGGAAACATGTGAATGTAGCGGGGAGTATGTCTGTCGAGAGGGAACGTTTGCCGGTGAGTTGCAAGTGAACTTATTTCACAGTCACGCTGCTCTTTAAAGGACTCCGTTCACTCGTGCGCGTTTTTACTCATCGTTAAGTTTTTTTTGTTGTTTTTTATTTATTTAGTTTTTAGAATAAAAGTTTGTGGATGTTTTTTGTGTGTGTAGCAGGGGCCATTGGTCCTAACACGGACTTAATTAAATCTCATTGTTGCAGCTGCGACAAGCTCTTTGAAAGTCTCGCTATCGGTTCTTGGTGAATGTCTTTTTATTTTAATAGAAGACCACGGATCAGTGTATGAAAAGTACAGAGCAGTTACTCAGTCTTACCATTTATATTTACGACTCAAAAACGTCAGTCCACCTTTAAAATTCAGTGTTTATTGACAGAGGCTGTGTGACATGAAAAAGTAATTTGGTAGGATAAGAAAAGCAAATTCCACATTGTCCTTATAACGAGGAGCCTTGGAAATGAGTTCAAACTAATACCAAACGAACCTTTATTGTCATTCCACAGATACAGTAGACATAGTGTAGGTGCTGGGAGAGTCTGGTTCAAGGTGCTTTCTTCCTTCTGATTTATGGACTGGGAGATTGGGAGAACTGGTCATTCCACTAAATACCGGGGCATGTTCTGATCTTGTGTTCGGATGTGATTTACCCTCCCTGTATTGTTGTTTGGCCGCGTGCTGGGGTGGAAGGGCTCTCTAGGCTCTTACAGAAGCAACAAAAGGGCCACGGGGACCCCTGGAGTGGAGGGCCAACCCAGAGCAAACAGAGCTGTGGATCAGGAGGAAAAGGTCAGGGTATGCCTTTTGGCATGACAAACCCTCTGTCATGGAAACCCTCACAGGGAGGTATCCGTGTGACCGTGCTACCTTTAAAAGCCACAGAGGAGGGTTGTAATAATAAAAACACTGGCTAATGTTTGACTTTAAGAGGCTGGTTTGCTCATTGATCGCTCTGAAGACTGGAGTCTCTCCAATGTTCTCGCAGCCATATCTGGGTGGAAAGGATTAATGTTCAGGAAGTGTCATATAGAAATGTTAATTAGTGTGATTAATGATTATTGAAATATGGGTTGGTGAAGTGAGTGCACTTTAAATGCATCCAGTCTTTCCCTGAATCATTTTTTTATCCAGGGGTAATGTTCAGCCTAGGATGAGGGCAAGAGGAAAAAAATTACTGAAGACTGCCTTCTGTTTATTTTTCTGCGGGGGAAACATGCTGTGTGATTGGTTTATATTTCCTCAGACCCCTGCCTGTTTAATGGACCATACAGAAATAGTTATTTACTTAGATAATTGCTGTTCTTCTCATGTGTGCACACAGTTTTTTTGAGCTTGTGTTGGAGATAGGTAACAAATAAAAAGCACCAGGTCATAAGACCCATGTAGATATTTTGGCCTTTGCGTTTCACATTTTTGCGGCTAAGAAATCCCCCACCACAAGGAACAGTATGTTTTTACTATTCTGTTTTTCCTTGAGTTGGAAAAGGGGTCTTGAACCCACTGATCGAATGTGGCCAGTAATTTCCTTTTAGTACAAAACATATGACTGTTGTCCTTTCACTTCTTTTCCATTTGCGACACGAGTTATGAGTTACGCTCCTCAACTGGTGGGGACGTCACTTGTCAAAGTTGTTTACCAGTGACAAAAGGGAAATTCAATTCTCCCCTGTCGCTCTTTGGGTGGCACAGAGTTGCTCCAGAGGCACCTCCAGCTCATCTAATTTAAGATGAAGGACTCAATAACAACGCAGCGCTGTGACATAATTACAGCTGGAACTTCCCCCATGGAGCAGTCTGTTTTGAAACCAGTTGATACGCCGTTTGTAACTTTGTAGAGTTGCGTCCAGAACAACAGCCGAACTGTTGACTGCTCCTGTCTTTGGCGCCTTGACGCTCCGCGGGAGCAGCCATCTTTGTCAGCCGAGGAACTTGGAATGGCTCTCCTCTCCGCAGGCTGCATGTGTGTGTGAGTGCCCGTCGTCGTTAATTCTCAAGTGCTAGCACGCTGGCCGAGAAACGCCAATGTTTCATGTCTTCTCCCCGGCACATTTTTCTCCATATAAGGCGCCGGTGCGTGTGACTTATCAGGCACGGGTAACATCTGTGCTTATTGTCACACGGGGATGAAATGAAGGCCTTCACTGCCTCTAGGTAGAGAGGCCCTGCACGGGGGAAGCTACAGGGGCTCCGCCGTGCATGATGGAGACAAAAGCGTTTGAAATGGATTGAGTTGAAATGAGAAGAACTTTCTCTTCCCGTCTTGTCACTTCCCCGACTGCCGCGTTATTTTGTAGCCTCTGTTCAAGTATAGACAATCCACCCGAAGAAGAATAATGGCGGCCTGTGTGATTCTATTTCTTGTTGCTGTGGTTGACATTATATTTGGCCTTCAAAGTGTTTGTTGGTGGTGTATGGCCAGCAGTGTTCGGAGTGGTTGCTATAAAAAGCAGGTGAGCTGAAAGCTGGTGTTGACAGCGACTTGGCCGAGGCTTCTCATTTGCTACCACGCTCCCCGAGATGCCGACCGAAAGCCACAAGACTGGCTTTGACCCCTTCTGTGTGCACATAACTGCAGGTCAGAGAGCTATCAGCAACACTACGCTGATATAACCCGTCCTGTCTTATGACAGACAAAAGTAATTACTGAACCCTGTGACTAACAAAAAAACAAACAAAAAAAAAGGAGTACCGCCCTGTGTTGCATAATTCAGCGATTCTGAATTTAACTTGTTTTGCTGTGGCTACTTCTGGTACACACACACACACACACACACACACGTCCACTTAGAGGGATTTGTTCAGTCAGCTGCACTTTGTGTATCTGCTCCGACACAAGAGCCCCTGCTCTACTGCACATACACGAACCTTCTGTCCAGCTCAGCAGAGCGACGCAGTTTCATCCACCTGAACCGATGCGCCCATTCGTGCTCCCACTTACAGCGGCGGCTCCTGAGCCCCGGAGCAGATTAATACACAGGCCTAAATTGAGCTACGCTCGTTCTGGGTCACGTGCTTAAGTGACAGCCTGTAAGGACTGCGAAGAAAACGGAGATTAAATGAAGGCTGCCGCTTTAACAGTGTGCCAGGCAAGGCATGAGATTAGGAGTTCCCGCGGCAGATGATTGGATTGTAGGTGAAGCAAGAAGGCGAGGGAGCCCTAAAACAAAGCCAGACGAGGGCACGTGTGATTCAGACTTTCATTAACCCCGAAGAAATTACTGCAGGACATGCCATTACAACTCTTTCATTGATGATCATATAAATCACGTGGCAATCGGTGCTCCACGAGGCGAAAGGCCCCCATGACAGCAGTTGAGTAGTGGTGCATGTAATTTCTGTGAGCTTTCTAGACGGCATACAATATTTCAGTCTGGTAAAGGTGCCGCCTCAGCACTTTCAGTCCGAGTCTGTGATTTATTGTAGATATGCAAGTAATAGTTTGATTACCTAAATGTATGAACAATGAAATGCGTGCGAGATGGAGCGCAGCGTGCAGGCGTATTGATCCGCGTATGGGACTTGATGTCTCGACAGTACAACAGCTGCAGGGGACCTAGTCGGGGATTGTGTCATTGCTTATGCTCACAGCATATTCTTTCAGAACGCTGGTGCCGTGTGTAAACACCGGTTGAGCCTTTGATTACGATTTCAAACTGGAAACATCCATGCAGCATCTAGGCTCTGCAGTAAACTCTGCATATACATGAGATTTGTGTTTCTGATATTTGCTTCAAAAGGCCACGCGTGCTGCCACATTCATCCGGCGATCAACAGCCCGGTTTGTATGGAAATGCCACGTTCTGCACCCCCTCCCACTCATTGTCTCTAAGCCCGCTTACCGGTCAATCCTCATAACAATAGAAATTGTGATTGATCTGCCCTACCTCGGTCCAGTAGCCATAAGGTCCTACTTACTACCCGTGCCCTATTGGAAAGGCAAACACAGCTGGTGCTGCAGCCAAAGTGCTCGTTGCTGTGATGTTCCGTTGGCGCCATGTGTCCTCTGCTCGTATTTTCCCCCCACCCCCCATGATGGATGGAGCAAATTTTCTGGGTACACATTCACTCCCAACACATCCCACCTGCTCATCAGTGGGTGGAGATTGACTATCTTTTTGTTTCTGAAGAAAGCTGAAGAACCCACCCTCTCCTGGTCTTTTTGCACTGCACCAGAAGCTAGGTGGTTGATACATTCATCTCTGTCATATTCATAATGCCTCAATTTGTGAAAGATCAATTAAGTTTTTACACTGATACAGCAGTTTGGACAAAGCATGTGTGCAGCATCATAGTCTGATCCATACCACACCGCAGTGTGATTCCATCTGAAGATGGTAAATGACAATTGCTACAAAGCTGTATAGAGCAGATGAGAAAGAATGTTTAGATCTGCACAAATCTATCTCTGACCGCACATGGATCCATCTGTATCCAGCAGTCCATTCATCACAGTCTTCAGCAGCCACATATCTATCTTGACAAATATGGCTATAACTCTGCAGTCTTGCATGATATTGATGTCGTTTCCCATCTTTTGCTTGCTCAGAAGCCCGCTCCACTGAGCTGCGTGGAACATGGTGCACTCTTATCTGTGGTTTCCTGGGCTCTGGGATAGACATGAAGTGCTTTGGAGGGTCTTTGGCAGCCCCTGTATTCGTGTTACGTTTAGGAACATTTTCAGGCTCATTAGCGCTGCTCTCCCTGTCCAGCCCCTTCCCCTCTTTAACAGTTAGTGGTTTGATCTCTGAACAAGATAAGCTCTTTTCTCCACTTTCCCGTCTCCAGGCTTTGTCATGTTGGTTCAGTCATTTGGCGTCCGGCCAGCATAAACAGAGACGGGGTCCTGATTGTTTCAGGTCGACGGCAACGCTGGCATCCACTCAGAGAGCATGCTCAATTAAAGCTTCCTCAAAAATCCTTTCCCTCCAAAGAGGTAAATGTATCTAAAAAACCTGCTGGGGTGATATTATCGTCAAGGCTTGTTTGGCTGACAGGCCTCAGTTGTTTGAAGGAAAAGGGTGACGGACCTCACTGTGACACAAGTCAAGATAAGAGCAAAGAAAGAGTAGTTGTCAGAACATTTGATCTGTTTGATCAGTTTTTGCCATTTATGCCTCTGTGAAATTGCACAAAATTATGCATCCTTTGAAAAAGACGCCAAGAGGTCTATGAATCAGGCCGATGTAGGTGGGTGGGCTTTTTACAGCACCTTCTGGGCACCCCAAGCAGTGATGTGCTTTTCTTCACTTTTCACCCGGGTTGACTCGGGGTTCCCTCACTGCCCAGATACTTCCAGCTCTGCTTCTGTGCATCCTGCTAGTGCCAAGGCTGGATCTATGCACAGCTGTTACATGTGCCGTATTTAACCCTGGGCTCACTCTCCCTGGCCCAACCTTACGCATTTACTAGCTCTCTGTGGAACTTTGTCTGTCCAGACCACTGCTAGGGTGGTTTTCATAGTAGATGGGTGCAGGTGCAAAGGACCATCTGGACTTATCTATCCAGAAAGCCTCTTTCCACTTTGTGTGCCACAGGAGCTTTCCCCAGGTCTGGTGTATTTATACTACTTAAACACTATGAAATGATTCATGCCATGCCTACAAGGACACAGTCTTTATAGAAAGTCAGGAGGGTCAGTATTATGGATAGTTGGTTTGCTAATTTAAGCAGGTTATGCAGAGTTCAGGTCACTGCCCAGCTTTTTGCAGTTTTGCAGAGAGTTGTACAATATTAATACATGTCTTCGCCGAAACCGTGTCAAAGCAGATGCCTCCCGTCTCGCTTATAAATGCCGCCTTTTAAAAGTTTTAGACGTGGGTTCACAGCCGTGTCAGAGGATTACTAAATCTCTGCGCTCACAGAAACGTGAGGCAGGGAATCTTAGTGAATCTTCGAAGCCTGATGTTGGGCGATGTGGGGCAACCGGTTCACCGTGGCCGAGGTAAACACACCAGTCACATGTGTGAGTTACGTACGTACAGGAGGCACCAAGGGCTATTAATGGGATCTGACATTCAAGTGTCATTGGAGATGCTGGCTCCTGGTCTGTCTGCAGCTCAATCCTAATGTTATTAAAGGTGCAGGAGCCAAGAAAGTGAACTGCCTGGTTTATAGACTGATCTGGTTCTTGCTCCTCTGTCCAAGTACTGCACCTTAATCTAAGAAAGGTGATCAGATGTGTTTATGTTTAAAGGAATTGTTTGAACTTTTTGGGTAAATACATCCATATACATTTTTCTTGCTTCGGAAGGTTGATGCCTCTTACTCCATGTATGAGACAACTGGCACAATACATAGACATGGAAGCAACACCCAGTCTGGCTCCGTCCAAGGGTTAAAAAGGGTCAGGCAAGAGGTGGGCACTTGTTTCTCTGTGTTCTTCTAGCCCTTATGCTGAGCTAAGCTCACAGATAGACGGGAGTGTTGTACAATCTTCTCAACAGTCTCTCAGTAAGGTCAAAACATCTACATACAGTATTCTGTATCCAAGATGTTCCGCATTTTTGCCTTAGGGTTAGGGTTGCTATGGTTGAATGGATAGCCAAGAACTGTGTGGAGAGAGAGCCGGGAATAGAAATGCAGTAAAGTTCTGGATGACCAGGAGTCGAACCTGTAAGTGCTGCATGCCAACGTGGTATGTGCCCTGACCATTCACCATCGGGTCCCCACATTTTTCTACGTCCAAGCCAAGATTTAATGCATAGCTTGGACAGTGGCTCAAACATCCCCGGTGGTTTGACAGACTCAACGGGACTGTTGTTGTCTTGTCCACATGGATTTCCCAGGGTGTGGAGAATATGTGAGCGCACAGTTTAGACTGTCTCTTTGTGGTGAAAAGAGGAACAAGTGACTCACAACTACAAGGGATGCGCATATCCTTTGTGTGAGAAAATCACTAACGAAGTATGTGGGGCCACTGTGGTGCACATGTTGTATAGCAGCTCCCGTTGCATTCTTTTTAGCTGAAAAACAAGAAGCCTGTGTTAGTCCGCATAACTCTGTCATAGCCTTCAGGATCCATGTTGATGGACTAGCTGTGTGTGAACCGCCTTTTGGCTTGCACTGACTGAGCTAGTATCTCTACCTCGAATGCATTTTATTGCGTCCAGCAACCGGCCTTTCACACGCATTGATATTCGACTTGCATGGATCTGTTGTAAAGTGAATACATACAGCAGTGAAGTCATTCATTATAAATCATTTCCCCTTTGGAGGGTGAAATCATTTATCCACAATCTCATGAGGGTAGTGATCCAAGGAGCACGCCCTGACTGGTGACTAATGGGTGGATGATGTCGTGTCACTCAACCCACTGACATACAGCGGATACACTTTGGTTTCTAGGTTGTTGCAATACATCATCCCTGTCAATACAAACAACTGCTAGAAAGCTTCATTTCGCTTATTGTTTTGCCGCGGGTATCGTCGCGCATGCTTTTATGTCGTTTGACAGTTTTTTATTCGGCGATTGCCAAATACAAAACTGTCTCTCCTGGCAGGGACTCTGACTGGAAAAGAATGACTTTAATAACGGTGATATCTTCTTGAAGTTATTTTTGAAAGCCATCCCTGTCTGCTCAGGCGCTTGTCCTGCGCCTCGGTAGCAATTTTGTGTGTGCGCGCGCGCACGCGTGAGGCGAGCGGTTTCGACTCCAGCGGCAAGCCCTGTGGTCTGCTCGCGTGGAGAAATCGTCCTCACTGGAAAGTTGCGGCCGCCGTTTTTTTTAAATGCTAATAACGATATTCTACAGTTCTTCGGTCGGTGCTGGCATACCCAGCCACAAGCTAATAATAAGAGTCTAGAGAAATGCCAGGAACTGGGTTTTCCTGACAGTCATGATTGTTACAGTTCAAGGAGCTGGGTGAAAGCTGTATTTACGCAGTCATGTTGTATTATTAACCTCGTGTATCATTTCTTTCTGTGTTTTTTTTTTTTCCTCTTTCATACATAAATTGTGGTTGATGACATTTTTATTTAATAAGCGGAAGCTTATTAACATAGTTCAGCCCCTGGTTTTTCACACTCTTGCACACTTAATTGGTCCTTGTGTGTGGTGTAAAGAGAATACGCCGGTAGTCTGTGGGCAGCTTTTCTAAAATGATGATGTGTGTTTGTGAGTCTCTAATGGGGGTTCTCCGAGTGTTCATGTTCGGTCCCAGACAGGCCTGCTGCTTTTTGCTAATTATGCTATCATACAGTGCCACGGGCTTTTTTTTGTCTAAGCCAACAAGTATTTTAACAAGCTGGAAGACCGCACTCATTCTTTCCGATCTTTTACCAGCATCTATATCATCGTGCTTAATGTCTGGGCCTTTTGGCAAGCTGCAAGCGTTGGCTGGCCGCAGGAGTCGCAGGCCAAGATACATTTGAGCATGAAATATGTTGAAAAACTGTTTGTCGTCTTCTCCGTGCAGTGTGCCGCCGCGCTCCAGAGCCACTTTGATGAAGTCTGAGACAGAACAGCTTCACACAGACTCCGCAGACAAGTCGGATCAGGTTAGATTGTTTAAACTGCCATAGATGCCTCTGTGGTCATTACTGCTGTGTAAAGTGGGCTGCAGTGCATTAGCGCTGGCAGCGAGTGTTGTCAGAACACCCCATGCTTTTCTGTTATTATGTGGCCTGGATGGGAGCGCTTTCTCTGCGCTCAGGATTCAGATCATGTAGGTTTCTCCTCATACTTTTCTCCGAGTGGGTGGAACAGTTGCCGTATCTTCACCGGGAATGAGAGAAACAGTGGATGTTTTGTAGTCAACCCTTTGCCCGAAGGGTTAAGCATCTCCGTTTCCCCCCCTAAGCCCATCCCCTGCTTAGGAGGAGAAGCTTGTGAATAAATGCCACCCTTGTCCTCCACTAATGGAACAGCTTGACCTTTCGTGACCCCTGCCGGCCGGAGCATCTGCCTGTCGATTCCCCCCGGCCCGTCCTGTGGGACATCGCCAGGCTGTCACATCTGGCTGTGAGCAGTAATTCAATTAGTCGAGGAATTTATTTCGCTGAATGATAAATTAAGGACTGGCCTGTAATTTTTTCGTGTTTTCTTAGTCTCAAAAGTAAGCCCCGCCATTTTTATCGCCGTTGATTCATTTCGTGTAATGGTGTGAAAGTTTCCTTTTCTGGGCGCTGTGCACCACGACTGCATAATGAGCTTGATCCTCATTGACATTCTTGAGCCTCCCCTGTACGGATGGGATAGTAATGAGTTCGGCAGGGGCCTTAATTCAATCTTGTGGGTAGAAGGAGGCACACATGTGGCACAGCTGCTAGCGCTTAGCCCAGCCTTGCCTTGCCGTGCCGTGCCGTGCCCTGCCCTCAGACAAGGTGCCATTCGGTGCCCGTGATGGCTTGTTTCGGTGTTATCAGCCATTATGAACCACATTCCTCAGTGAAAAGGCCTCGCAGGACTGAACAAAGGAGTTTGCTTTGAGGTGGTTTTGCTACGACTTTTTCCACGGCAATCGAATTAGCTCACGTGCCTCAGCGTCCGCGTGACTGGTGGAACTGGTCGCGCAGGTCAGGCTTTGTTGTCGCATTTGACTTCGCTGGTTAAACACAGTTGCTGCTCGAGCTCTTTGTGGAGCACCTGTCGTGGATTATGGGTCGATAAGCGGCCCCCCGGCTAATTTCTTGTCATAATTCAACAGTGGAATGTAATCTGACCTTTGATTTATGGGATGAGATGTTAAAAAAAAAAAAAAAAAAATCAAGTCAATCAATTTCTATTTAAATCGACAAAGAGTCAGTTACAAACCTTACACAAAGACACATTTAAACATTTACTTTCATACATATTCTTCAAACTAATGTCGATCGGCATCGTTTGCGCTCTAGTGAGTTGCGTGTTAACCTATGACACAGATTTAGGGAAAGAATCTAGGTCATGTTCAGGTTTTTGAACTTCAACCTTCAGGAGGAGCCCGGTGTGGCGACACACACCCGTACACGCTCTATAAAGCTCGATGCTAACATCAGGTGTGGTTGCTTATTGGCTTTTGTAATGAAATAAAGGCCGCCAGAGTTATTTCAAAGTCTGTGCATAAATACAATCAGCTTCGACCAAATAACTCTTAATCTACAAGTAAAAAATGAAAATGTGGCTCGGGTTTGTGTGAAGCCCGTGCGTGCTTGTGGCTGATATTTAAAAGAGCAATGTGCAATCTCAGACGTCCACAAGTGGTAGCTCTGGCGTCGAGTAAAACCTGCCAGTGTGTGTCTGCGCTGGGCTCTTCACCAGCTGTCTCACCCATCACCAGTGCTTTCAGGATGCTGAGCAGGCAGCCCGGCTCAGATTTCCCTCCTCTCCAGAGATACTGTACGCGTATGAAACACATACTTTAGATTTTGGTCCGCTGAACTTGAAGCCACAATAAAACACCAACAGAAGCAGAGCGGTGTTATACTGTGAGAGTGAAATTGCACTACGCCGGTCCTAATTCAAATCTAGTTGCCTGCCTGGGGAATTTACCCACCTTTGATCACCGTCCAGCTCAACACAGAATATTAGTTATTTATCCTCTTCAGTGCAGAGCCAGCAGCCGTGTGCTTGTCTTACGTCAGAGGGTGGTTACTTTATGTGGAGATTTACGTGAGCCCTGCGAGTTCAGCGCCGTGTTTACTAAAGCTCTACTGTAAGTGGGATACGTTCTTATTAGAGGCTACGTGAGCGTTCAAGGACATTTAAATGCTGAACGTGAATAAATACACACGTGTGTAGGTCCTAGGTGCAGCAAGACATGTCTAAACAGAGCTGATTTCACCTGATGGATGGTTTATGCAGCCGTCCGGACTGTGGTCCTGTGTTTACAGGGCTCTGATGTAGGTCCATGACCCGATGCTGACAACTCCACCACTTTATCGCACCATCTACCGCCGGCTCCGGCCGGCTCCTCTCAGCTCGGCCGGAGACGAGGATATATATCTCCGTCTCGCGCGGGCCTCGGCAGCGTGGCGAGAATACTAAGGCCTCTCTGGTGAATCATCACAGTCGTTTTCGTTTTAACAGAACAGAATTGTGGCGCTGCTCTGTGCGGGCACGATCGACGTGGAGGCTGAGAAGGAATTTGGTTCGAGCAAGTGAATCAGAGCTAAGGGTAATCTTGTCGTTTCAGGAAGTTGTCGGTGCCGCTGCATTTAGAGAAGTTTAACCACGCGAAAGGTTGTTTTTCACTGACTTAAATCGGACTGTTGCAAACACTTTCATGGTGAATTAAACTGGCCCACCACACTCGCTGGCTATTGCTGTAACATCCCTCCTGAGCCCTTAACAGAAGCGATCTTTCAGGCCTGCCGATGAGGTAACGAAAGCCTTTAATAAGGACATTAATCGCTTCAGGTAATGGGCCCTAATGGGCTGCTGGGCATGACTCCTTTGTTATCTTTGTTAACCTTGACCACAATGAGCAAACCAACCGGACGGGCCCAGACTAGTCTAACCGCCTCTAATAGACTGAAAACATCACCAGGGCTTTTGCCTGTCAGTTTGTCAAAGTTTAAGGCTTTAGCAGACATGACTGTGATGTATAAACAGTGGTGAGAGTGCTGAGCCAGCGCCAGCAATTAGTCTGACCCCGGTCACTGCCTTATTCTGGATCCCTCGGCAATTTATCATAAGTAAGGTCACTTACTACGCGTCAGATGGTCCCCTAACCTGTAAAGTCAAGAGAACAATGCCCAATAATTTGATCAGAGCCAGCTGAGTGATTTATGTTCTGTTTGGCCCGACTGCGATCCACGCTTTTGCCCTCAGTAGACTATAAAAGACAAGACAGCGCCAGTCGGAGTGCTAGTTTACCATGAACATATGGCTCCGCTTGGCACGCGGAGGTATAATTTTAATTTTCATTAGCGTCAACCTGTCCTCTGGCTTTCCAGGCTTGAATCACGTGCTAGTGATCCGTCAGCTCACGCAGAGCCAACAGATTTCTTTGAGTTTTATCCTTGCAGTGGCCAGAAGTGGCCCGGGGAAGTGTGGAGGGGAGGGGGGGGCGGCACTCCACACCCTCCACACCCAGGGTGGGGGAGGCCACAGGGGCTTACTCCCTATGGCGTCAGGGCTGCTCAAGAATGCAGGGAGGGATTAAAGCACGTCTGTGGCAGTGATGGATGGGACTAGGAGCCACTCACACTCCCACAGACATATACCCATAGAGCATCTGGATGCAGACTGTTTGGCCCTGCTCCGCTGAAGCAGGTGTGTGTGGTTTGTGTGTGTGTGTCTGCTGGGACACAGCCAGACTCGGTTGTTTGTCCTACTACCCCAGATAGAGCCCGCGCTTCGTTTTTATTTCCAAGCTGCTGCTTTTATCTGCTCCAGCTCACCTCTGTGACACTTTGAGCGATTCACTTTGTCCCTTTTTTTTTTTTTTTTAAATTGCAGATGAATCGATTTCTGCTCCCTCAGTAGGTTTTTCTTTCCAATTGCGTGTGGTGATTGATGCTTCGCACGTGGGTCTGCAAGTTTCACTCTGCATGTGTGTCGTCTGGACCTTGTAGGGGAACATTGATTACTGTACATGCGCGCGTGTACCCGCTTCCCAAATCCCCCAAACCCCATTGTTTCCCTGAAACCTCTGGTGAGCCTGTGTGACCTCCAGCGGCCGCGCGACCGATCCTGCTCTGCAGTGGTCAATGATCGCTGATGGATCACCTCGGGGAGTCAGGAGAGTGTCTCCTGACACGGCTGCCACGGTACACTACGGCGGCTGTTGCTATGATAATGAGCGAGTGGGTTGCGGGCTGATTGTATTAATCACTAGAGCTCACACCGCGTGAGCGTTTGACAGATTATCCGGCAGCGCGCAAAGGACAGCTGCAGTCACTTCCAGTCGAGCTGGTACTTTGTGTGTATCGAGTTGAATGCGGGTGTATTATGCAGCCGTTTAGATGTGGAAATATACAGTCGTTAGGCACCTTGGATTCAAACTGCGCTTCCTGAAGGTTAGCAGCTAACGTTGCTCTTCTTTTTCCTCAAATGCACTTTCCGCTGTCTCTTATCAGATACCTCTTCTTTCCTTTGCATGAGGAAGCTGTCGGGCTTCGCCCTACCATCCAGGGCAGGGCTGGGTGTGCGCTTGTTTTCCCAGAAGCCCCCAGGTCTTGTGTCTGACCCTACTGGCTGCGGCACACTCTAGTTTCCCCTGTTTCCTAAGCGCCACCTGTCATTCGCTCTATTACCCGTTCCATTCTAGTTCCATTTTCTCTGTAACTTCTCCTAAAACTTGTTGTAGATACATGACAGTGGGATGAAGCCAGTGAAGCAGCTCGCCTGAGGTGTTCTGCTGCAGCTGCAGAAGTCGAGGCGTGTGTGTGTGTCAGAGAGGGAGCATGCTGATTGCACGGGAAAATCAATCCAGCTAAACTGTGGGGATAGCAGTCAGTCAGAAAGCCAGATACTGCGGCTCTGGATTCAGTTCAAGTGCATGCTGCGCGTGTGCGTGTCTGTCTTTTCCCTTCACCGACTTAACCCTCGAAAACGACCTTCCGCTGTCCATTAAGCTGCTTAATTTGGCAGAGGAGCTGATTTGCACCTGCAGTCGTCCAGCTGTTTGCTAGCACACTTCATTCCCTCGTTAACCTCTTCCTCCCTGTGCCGTTCACACAGCCTGCATGCAAAGGGCCGCTGCAGACGGGTGACACCGCCCCCTGGAGGAGCTGCCGAGTCAGTGTCTCCTCTGAGCGAAGCCTCGGAAGATGTTTGTACCACGTCCTTCACGTTGTCAGGAGACAATAATCCCGGTGTTGTCCTTTTGCGCTCATCATCCCTCTTTTGTGAGCGGAGACGCGGCTTTCACGCGGCGACGCATCCCGGTTAATTTAAAGTTGCTGCTGAACTCTGTCTGAAGTCTTGGGCTGACAGGAGCACCAGACTGTAGAGAGTTATGTGTTGAAGAGAGATTAGAGGAGTGGAGAATAGAGGATAGTTATTGGGTACTTATAAAAAAAAAAGATGAAGAAGGAATACAACATTGGTCTAGTCTGTCAGCAGATAGTATTCAGTTGTTTGATGTGTTGTTTTATAGTAAAAACCAGAAACGATACAATTTTTCTCACTTCAAAACTTATTTGTTTTTAAGGCGTGGATGGTGTTGTATAGGTAGAAATCCAGATCGACAACACAAAGACTATGGACTTATCAAGCCCGGATCAAGGGTACACCCCTGACACAAAATTACCTATCAGTCCGCCTCGCATCCCACCAGCTCCGCCCCACCCGCCTCGCCGCACATGCTTCCATCCCATTAGATATTTTAAATCCATACATGAGGCGGTGTGCTAATCGCTGCTAAAATGAGCAATTAAGATCCACTTATTCCCTCCCTGTGGATACTTCACCGCAGACTGCAGTCCCCAGTGAGCGCGATAATCAATGGCATCAAACCATAAACGGCCTGCAGCCACCAGAACGACTCCGTCGTGCTTTTTTTTACGAGGGAGTGGAGAAATATTAGCGCGCTAACTGAAACCTCATATTTCCTCCCTCCCCTCGCCCCATCCGTCAGCCCGCCCCCACGAGCGTCATTCCGCACCAGTGTGGGACTGATCACTGCGAGCTTCTCAGTCCGAGACAGAACGTGACATAATTAATGTGTTTTACATAAAAAAAATCATCGTTCACGCGCAGTTAATGGGCCTACCGCAGCACATTAATGCAACGGATGTCTAAGGAACACATGAAGGGCCGTGCAGTCATTAAGCCGGGTATGTGCCGGGTCTTTAAAAGCATTGAATTCATTTTCCTCCAATTTCAAAAATTGCCTTCACATAAATTTAAAAGTCTTAAATGTCGCGGTTCAGTCCTCTGTCCACTCTCTGCTGCTTATCTGTGCAGTTTTTTATGATTATGATAAAATAAGGAATGAATTTATGTCACTTCTGGAGAGTACATGTCCTTGTAAATT
The DNA here is from genome assembly GCF_022458985.1 of Mugil cephalus. NCBI lineage: Eukaryota > Metazoa > Chordata > Actinopteri > Mugiliformes > Mugilidae > Mugil > Mugil cephalus. The sequence goes on from NC_061786.1 coordinate 7,733,632, forward strand.
TGCGTAATTTGTGATTTTTGCATGTGCGGGGTTGATTTAATCGTCGTTACATTCTGAGGTTGGACGATCTGTTTGGGAAGTGGAGCCGGTGGCACTGGTGTTATTAAGCCCAGTAACAAAAAGCCCATCAGGGGTTGCCTGGACTTAACAATCAGAGGGTATTCCTGTTATTTCTAAGCATCGTCTCAAAGCAAATCCGTCCTGATGAAGTCCTCAAACCGTGGGTCCCACTAATAAAACTCTGGATTTCCTCTATATGAAATCTCTCTTACACTTTTCTTAATCAGTATTTTCTTAAATAACGTCATTGTGCGGTGCAAGGTGGCCTTCCACGCATTAGTTCATCTCATCAGTGGAAAACATGTAAGTGGAAATTGTGTGTGCGGAGCTTGGATATAGAGGGATTTGATTTGGCTCTGGAGCTTGTTAAATCCTTAATTGATCATAATTAGAGGTCAGATCATTTGGCCCAGGGAGAAATTAGACCCAGCACCTGCTCTGTGTGAATATGTATCGCAGCAACACTCCCGGGCTTCTCTTTCTTTCTTTCCTCAGCGGCTCTCAGTCACTCGGGGTGTGTTGTCGACCAGCCTTTTAGCTGCCTCTGTCTATAGCTGGACAAAGGCCTTTGAGAGGAGCACGGTCTAGGCCACAAGGACTATTGTGTTGTCAACAATGTTGTTTAGAGCCGGTGAACGCTGCTGATATTGTGTCCTGGAGCTGATGTCTCTGTGTCAAGCAGCCGGCTGATGGAAGGCAACTCCACAGCTGCTCATACAAGCGCAGACATGAATAGCTTATTCAGAACGAAATCATTTTCCAGAGAAGAACCCCGTCCACGCCATAAACTCTTTATATTTTCAGCTATAATTGTGCCGCGATACGTCCCCCCCCAAACACCAACAGCATTCTCTCGGCTGCTCCGAAATAAACAAGCGGCTCCCGGGAGACGGCTTTTAGACGGGCCTGGCACGCGTCGTCCAGCTCTCAAACGCGTGTTGTTCTGGTGTGGCTTTCTGAATGGGTCCGGCTTTGCTGCGCGACCACAACTATGCGAACCGTAGACGGATGGAGGCATGCGAGCGCTCTCAGCCTGACGGCGGTCTCCAGTTGGACTCCGCTGGGGTGAGGGCTGAGTCACAACGCTCGCAGAAATCCTAATTCCAGGGAGGGTTTCGCCTCATTTCTTCGCGTTTTAATTTGCCCCGAAATGCGCTCCATTGGTGGCCCCTTCAGCCCTTAGAAACTCTCAAAAAGGCATGACGCCGACTGTTTCCTTCTGTGTGTGATTTCCTCTCTTTTCTCACCAAACTGCTGTCCTCACTCACTGGACTTTTTTCTCCGTAGCTCACTCGTGCCTACATATACTCTTTCTCTATATATATTTCTGTCCCCCAAGTAGCTGGCTGCCTTCCTGGCCTCCTCCTGGGGTCATTGCGGTATTTAGGGTCAGACAAGGGCTCCAGTCATTGCGCCCTCCCCAGTGCCTCCCAGGCAGTGCTGCAGCATTACTCGCCAGCTTGTCTCGCCCAATCGCCTCAAACGGCTACAGAAAACCGCCTTGGCTGCAACAAGTCCCTGCATCCTCCTCTGAGCCAACGGAAAAGCTGCATATAGGAAAAACAACACCGTTGAGCGGTGGAGCCTCTTTTTTTAATTTTTTTTTTTTTTTTTGCAGTGGAGACTCTAAATGGACAAGAGCTATAAAACATCCTCCCTTCGCTTTCTGAGAGAGCTTTTCTGTTGAGAACTTTTTCACTTTTTCCCCCCGTGCGCTCTGGCTTTTCCTCTTGGCGCTCCGTTACCCACGGTTACCCTGAGGGGATTGTGATTCGCTAGGAGCCGGGGAGGGAGTTTCCACGTGTCCTGGGTGTGTGTGTGTGTGTGTGTGTGTGAGTCAGATGCAGTGTGTGTATGTTGCTTTAAGACTCAACGAGGCTTCGCGAGGAGAATCCACTTTGAGATCAGAGAACACCAGCTAGATTCCTCCTTTGCAAGCTCTTCAAAGAGCTTTTAGATTAAAGCCCGGGCCACGGAGGTAAGGCATGTTATGGGTTCTGTGTTTTATCCTTCTCTGCCTTTGTTTGTCCTGTTTCTCGGATTAAGAGGAGACTGGGGTGAAGAGGTTGCATTGTGCTTCCCATTGTCCAGATGCGCAGGTGTGGATTTGCATGCGTGAGTGCTGTTTATCTCCACCTGTGTCTGGCAGAGGCCAGTTTGTGCTTGAGTTTTTATCTCTTATTTTACAGTGTACCTATCTGTATGAGGCCTCAGCGTGTCGCCTTGTAAAAAAGTAACCTCTCACAGCTTCACACTTAATCACCTCTGCTGGTGTGTTTCAAGGTTGTCAGCGTTTTCTGCCTCGCTCACGGCGAACGGCTCAGGAGCAACCGATTTAGCCGAACTTACCACCTTGTCTAAAGTTTGTATCTCCTTCCCGCCGGATGCTTGCTCAGTGGGAGAACACGGTATGGAAATATTTGGAAACGTTTTCTTGGCATCGCTCTGGAATGACAGCGGCATACATGTATAAATCTTTCAGGAGGCTGCCATGTCATTTTTGGTCGGGCGCCAGGCACGGAGCCTCTAAATGTATAATGAAAAAGTCCAAAAGACACTTAACAAGCCCTCGGATGGATGTTTGGTGGCTTTGGCTGGGACAACCACGCGATAATATGGGCTTTCAGCGAGTGATTCATACATGGACATTTCTCCTCATAAGCAAACAACCGCAGGATACTTTAAATCTGGTTCATATGACAAAAACTCAGTGGGAGACGGGCTGGTCCTCTGCTCCAATAGTGCTGTTCTCTCTTCTTCATCACTTCCTGTTGTTGTTTTTGCGCTGAAAACATTTGCGGGCGGCCTTGTGTAAGTTTGAATTCAAGCTGAGAAAGTGAAGTTTTCCCCGTGCTGTTCCTTTAAGAGTGGAGTTGTTGCAGCGCTAGAGGAAAGTGATAAGAGACAGGTCCCACGGGCTGTGATTTGACAGGAGGAAGGCAGTGCGATTGTTAAACAGTCACTGCCAATAACAAATTACCTCACTGCTCCTTTTTCTAGCATTAGAATTTAAAAACACGAAACCATGTCGCTACTTTACTTCGTGTCGTGCATTTTGACATTTGCTGCTGATTTATGACTTTTTCTCCCCACCAGAACCACGTGTGAACGCGCACGTTTGGGAAAACCGCTAAAAAAAGTGCTGCAAGTTCTCTGTGTGTATACGATTTTACGGCAGCGTAGATCGAAAAACTGCAATAGTGGCATCATGAAATTACTGTGAGGCTTAGTTCTTTGGGGAAATTGTCCTGTGTTTCACACTGCTGTGTCAATAATTATTTCTAAGGCTAAGATTCAAGGACATGAAGGTCACAAACTTAACTGTGCGTGTGTGTTTGTGAGAGGTCACAGCTACTGTTCAACAAATGCTTGGTGGTCTTCAAGGAGGAAAAAGGACGATTACTTCCCTAACAGTTCATGTACCTACTGTGTTTATACCACGCCGAGGTGTGGCCCATTCCTCACCGTTATCCCAGACTTAAAACACACACAGTGTCAGACTAAACATGGAGCTTAGGTAGGAGTCACCCAGGGGCAGCCTGAGAAGAATGCCAGGTCACAGGGTGTGCCGAGGAGCGATGGGGTGGCAGTGGTCCCCCGGCCCCCGAGCAGATGGCCTGTAGGAAGCCTTTTGACGAGAACAGAGGGCTGAAGGGGAAGAGGGAGGGAGAGTTCAAGACTGGGCGCAGCGGTTTGTAAGTAAAAGGAAGACTTGTCTTGTTGTTGTTCCCTCAAAACATTCGCACAATACTCCGGTTCAGCTCGCAGCAGAAGGCAAACGTGTGCGTCTCAGGGTTTGTGTGCTGGCACGCCTTTGAGCTTTTCATAGTCACAGCCCCGCTCTGCCTGAATAAACTTTTCAAGAAAAGCATCAGTAGTAGTGTTAAAAGAAAGCCGGTCGTTGTGACAAGTTCGACAACCGGCTTTATTTTGACTCTTGGTGTGGTAGGCAGCTGCTCTTTACTCCGAGATGGAGCATTGTTTACTGGCTCTTCATGCATCTGGAGGGATTTTGTACCGTTTAAATTCCACTTCCTCTGGAAAATATTCCTGTAATCTCACTGCAAACCTGTGAACCTAACGGAGTCAGCGGTTGGTAGGAATAGTAAGGGTTTAAAATCAAGGATTTGAAGGAAGGATTGAGCGTTTTCCCACTGCTTTCCAGCTTAATGAAGGGGAGTGAAATGTTTGGATTTGAAGCCATTCAGGCGCAGTTGGCTGCACACATAAACACTACCGACTTGGGTCTGTCCAGGGTTCACATGAACCACGACCCCGATTCAACTTGCACGACAAAGCTGGAAATAGTTGGTGTTACAGGGAAAAAAGCAGCTTGTCTGTGTGGGTCCATGATTATAGTGCCTAGACAAATCTCCCCGTATCACTGCTGCTTGCATTTAACCTCTCTCTTTAACTCATGACGAACGAAGCAAGTGTTTAGGTAATCCCCTGATCAGCTCAGAGTGATGGTTCAAGTTCATTACCAGGCCTTTCGTGTCTCCAGCCAACTTTCCACTGTACTTTCAAGTGCTACATTTTCACATTCATCCTGAACAGTTGCAGGACGAGAGAATAACTTCCCCGTGTGCCTCCCGGTCATTTCTTTTTTCGTAACACTATTCTGGATCTCTGCCCTGTCCTTGAACTTCAGGACCGCCTCATGTTTTTTACATTTAAAATCTTCCAGTCCCTTGGAATTCCTGTCTCAAACTCATGTATTAAGCATGCTCTTTAACAGTAGTCCATTTACTCAGCCAGCACAATTTAATCTCACCTCACAGTCAAGGTGCATTCAAGCAGGAGCAGATAAACTCTTAATGCTGCAGATCACTTAATCCAGAAGGTTAGGGCTTTTGGAAGTGGGCTGTTTACAATGTAACCGTACACATGTTGTACGTGTGCTTCAAGGCTTAGCGGAGTTAGCACTATTTCAAAGAAGTCTTGGAGTGTGAACTACATGGTTGGGTTATATTACGCTCACAAGACGGGGTCACACTGCTTCAACGTGCTACGAGACGCCTGGTACTGCAGTAAAGAACGTTCTTCAGCTCCTTCTCGCTTTGGATCCTGCCCCCCTAGGACAGATTTGCCAATGACGAGGGAAAAAAAAAAATAAAAAAAATGAGCAAACTTGGATTCCCGGGTTTAAAAATAAACAGACGGTAAACTGTAGCCGTCTTTGAAAAACTTTCCCCAGCTTGATCAAAGACGACGTCATTGACTTGTGGGGAGGTGGAAAAATGCGACAAATGTTTGGGTTGGATGGCTGATTGGGGAGCGTTGGATTCACAGGGGTGGAGTGCATATTTGAACAAGTCATACTGTAGTGCCAGGGTGGCACTGCTACACTGTGCTGCCTTGTACATTACACCAGTAGCATCACAAGTTGGAGTTAACCTCAATGGACCTGTTTGATACTTTGCATGCATTTTTAAAGGGAAATGTTTTAAGGGCATTGTTTTTTTCCCTGTGTATTTCAGATGACGGAGGAATGAGTTTATTTCAAGACATGAGGTGCACATAGGAGCTCCAATCGCATAAGACTTTCAGAGAGGTGAGTCCAAGAACAATCCCTTTAGTTTAGTTTTGTGGCTGGGTATTAACCCTTTCTTCCACTATATCTGCCCTTTTGGTCTGGTCATTATTAGGTTAGATTGGTTCAGCATGTTTTGTCAGTAAAACAGTTTTTAAAAATACGTTCAATCCCTTGCACGTGTTGTGGAGATGTTTATTTTAGTCGCTAATCTACTTGATGTCCTAATTGAAAGACTCAAAGGCCGTTTGGCCCTACCATCGCTGATTATGCAATCGTAGGTGAGAACAGATACAACACCTGTGTTTTACAGGCAGGCGTCATTTAATGCTCTATGGCTCGACCGTAAAATTTCTGTCTGGTCATGGTCCTCGCTGTTACTAATGTGAGAGTGTTGTGGACAGTCTGGAAGCGATTTTTTTATTGTCCTGAACATTGTCACACATAAAAACCATGACAGTCTAAAGCCTGTGCATGTTTTTCACTTGGCTTTTCTGTGGAAATAACTGAAGAATGCAGCTAAGTGCGAGGGGGGTAGATCTTAAACCCTAATGACCAGATGTGATAGAATGGCATGGCTATTCTCTTTGATAGGCATATGAAAGATATTAGACCTGCTGCTGTTTTACTCTGGAAACAGCCACTGCAAATTAAATGATTGTGAGTGTGCACACGGTATGAGTAATAAGTTAATTTTATGCCTCTGACGAATAGGCACCATACTATGTCACTATGCAGTGACTTATGTGTGAGTATCAGGAATTTTCCCGCTTTACAATTTGCTTTTTTTTTTTTTTTTTTTTTTCTTTCAGGCCAGGATGGGGAATTCAGAAAGCCAGTACAGCATCCAGGGCCCCAAAGGCACAAGCTTTATCTTCCCTGGGAAACAGAAGCCATATTCATTGAAGCTCGGCTCAGCCAAAGATGAAGTTCTGTCACCACACACGTGGTGGAAAAACGCTCCAGCAGGCTCAGGGTACAAGGCCAGGTGTGTTGGCCGTGGTTGTCTTTCTCCTCCTAAAAGCAGACAGCCTTACTCCGCCAGACACTGTGATTATGTCACCAAGGGAGCGAGGAGCAGCCCAAGTCAGCATCGCTGGCATCAGACCCCTGGATGCGGTATACCGAGGCGGCATGTGTCAGATGATTATGAGGATAATCCGTATGGGGCAGAGCTTAATGGGCACACCTTGAATGGACATGAGGACGAGCATGAGGTTTTAGAGGAGCAGAGCAGCCCACGGGTGGTGATCAAAAAGGACGGCAGTCTCAGGGTAGAGTTCACCAACACCTCAGGAAATCCCCTCCTCCTGGACGGGACCTCTGGCCCCGTCCAGCTCCTCAAGTTCTCTCCCAATCCGGAGTCTGCCTCCAACCCCAGTTTGCCTGGTTCTAGTGGCAGCAGACAGGATGACACCCGCAGTGGTCCACCACCAGCCTCTACCTCCTCCACTGCCAGGACAAGCAAGGGGAGCTCACTGAGCTCTGATGGCTCTTGGTATGACTCTCCCTGGGGGCCCAGCACAGAGCTCTGTGAGCAGGACCAACCTGGCTCTGCCAGCAGAACGTTACTGCCCTCCCCCATCCACCAACGCGACTCCTTCGCAGAACAGCCCCCACCCGTGTCCATCACAGACCTTTACAGGGACCCCACAATGTCCGCTACATTTCCCACAGCCAGGGACTTGTCCTGCCAGATGCAGGAGCCCCAGCCAGTCCAGAGGCCACATCGAGCCTCTTTTGCATCTGTCCTTGATGTTCCTTTGGAGGAAGAATGCCCGGAGGCCCGTCAGTACTCGTCATACACCCTGCCCTGTCGTAGGCCCAAAGCTCACACCATTGGCGAGAACTCGGACCAGTACCCTGACCGGGAGCAGCACCAGGAAGAGCCTGGATCTGATTTCATCTTCCACAAGAAGGACTCCATCAAAAACCGCATCAGGCGCTTCAGTGACTGGACAGGGAGCCTCAGCCGTAAGAAGAGAAAATCTCAGGTAAGTTTGAACTGGATGAGGTTTGAGAATCATAAAGATTTAGTCTTGTGCTCAGCATTAATTAATGATTCACACTCTTTTGGTACTGGCAGGGTTCATACAACGATCTTGTCAACATGGTATGTAAAACTTGTTAGATGTAAATAGATGTAGCATTTGCAGTCACCCCATAATTCAGAACATCGTAGAAAAATGTCTGTAGTCATGTGTAGTTCCTCCATAGCCTTAAAAGAGGGCATCAGTAACAACCATGCACAGACAGCATCCTGCCTGGCAAGGTTTATTTGATCGTGAGCCACAGTGGTTGTCCTGGCATGGCTGTGAACCAACCACGGTCCTCTGGTCCTTTAGCACCACAACACCAGCTGTCTGAGGACAGGGCGCAGTGGGGTGACACAAAATGAAATTTGTAAGGCAGCCAGGGCTGGGTCTTGTTATTGTGAGGATGCAACAAGGATGGGAGTGACTTTTAATACAGTGCAAGACATGGACAATTTTCAGCGGAAGAGAAGTCAGGGGCCGATATGCAGATGTCACGATGATATTTCCTGGGTGGGTAAATCTGAACTATTATTGTATTGTTTGTGATTAGTTGTGGAATATATTGTGCTTGTTCCATGTAATGATTTTTTTTAGCTCTCTTGGTCATAGGTGTAGACTGTAACATATTTAGCTCTATGTTTTTAGTATCTATAGCCATTAGCCTAATAATTGCAGTATGTTAAAAGGATTTTGAAGATTTTGACAAACCAAAATCCGAGTAGGACGATGAAAAAAAAAAAAAAAAAGCCAGACAGCTGATATTTACATATTTGATTTCCGAGGAGTAAAATGATAGTTGTTCCGTACGGACACGGGTCAGAGGAGAGGTTGGAAATAACCGCAGCTTGTCTGCATGTTGCCTGCACATGTTTGTAAGAACCCTGCGATGTACTTGAACACTGCCAGCTTTAATTTGACATAAAACTCTTGTTTAAACTGAGCTTGAACTCGTGTCACTCTGTGTCTTTGAGGCTTGAAAGCAATTGTTTCTGCATTAATTCGTTTAGCTTGGCCTTGTAAAAGTTTAAGAATGCTGTTTGGGTACTGCAGAGAGAATAGCTGTAAGCCTTTGAGAGGCTCTGTGGAGTGAAACTAAATCCTTTCCCGAGATTTAACTCCACCCCTCCTCTAGTGTTAATGAATGACTTATGGTTGTTCTGGTTGTTGTGTTCAGATGTTCTGGTCGTCCGCTCACGTTCCTGAGAGGATAAATACTCTAATCGGGATTGGTGTTAAGTCATTTGGGTCTTAGAGCAAAACAGAGGACAGAATTGAACAATTATGGAATTCACCAAGCATTTTCTTATTTGCTGGTGTAAGACTGAGTGAGCTTCTCCTTGTGCTGAAACAGCATCTTGAGTAACGTGATTTGCGGTGAGAAATACCCTTGTGGACTAGACGAGTATAAATGTTTAGTGTTATACACTTAATTTAAGTATCGTCACCCATAAATCTAATTTATGGCCATGTGATTACGCTTAACTAGTTTTGGGGGCTACAGTTTTACTTTTGTTTCCTGATTCCAAATAACTGCTGATATAAGGCTGATTTTATTTTTGCTTTTCTAAAACTTAAATTAGGTGTGGTTAGAAAGAAAGACCTTTCCATTGCCAATTGCAGGTATTGTCAATAAACATAAATGCTTAAAAGACTCTTTTTTTAAATTTGCCTCAGCTGCCTCAAGTGATGACTTTCGGGGCTTTAGGTTTCTTGGTGACCGATGAGGCCTGTGACAAATTTAAAGCGAACGAGGTTTTTAAACCTGGTCTTGGGACTTTAGGAGCCATTTTGTTGTCAAACGTCAATGTGCCATATATCTCCAAGGGTTGGCCACAATGCCTCCTTTTAGTAGTTCAACCGGAATCGGCAGTACCTCAAGCTCTTGCTACCCTCCACCTGGACTTGGGGGTATTAAGGTCGCACTGTGACCCTGATGCCAAAGACCAAGAAGCTGCTCGTAATGAAAAACAGCTGGTAGAGAACTTGGAGAGGATAAATCTAGTCTGTGACGGCCAACTGAAACTAGAGAAAGTTGAGGAAATGCCCGCCCTATGGACAGTTCGCATTTTCCTTCGGCTGAACTATACAAATATTGTGTATAGTTCAGAGGCAGTTGGACAAAACTGCTAAAAAAGTAGAACTGTCCTCAAGTGAACGCTGTGAGTTCACTTGGGTTCTCTGCCGAACTGGAACTTAAACATAAGTCCTGAGCTGTCTGGTTATTGGATGCGAAAGGGAAAATGTAAAATTGCTCTCTAAATCTGAAAAAGGGGTCAGTGGAAGCAGCATGAAGCATGGACAGAGCGCAGTGAGACACATGAACAAACAAAAGACAGAGAATGGGGTCTAACATGACAGCTACTCTGCGTCTGCATGTCGAGAGCGCTCCGCTCTGTTGACAGGGGCAGAATCGATGCTGCAATCTAGTCAAGTGTAGGTAGACTGTCATTAGGCATGAAAGGGTGCAATTCCATCAAGTGTTCATTTGGGGAATCGAGAAGCCACATCAGACCTCAAATGACGTGAAATTGTTTGAGCCTGGAGGGTTCCAACCTCCCAGGTGCCATCACAGAAAAATTTGTCCCACTTTCTCAGCCTAGCGAAAAGAAATCGCGACTGTAATGCAGACTTTGAAGTAGGTTGAAGTGGTTTGACGAGATTTCTCTAAAGTTTTGCATTGCCCCAAGTTCAATTGAAAGCAGCACAGTTAATTTAGGTTCCAGGGTTTGGCGTACATACAGAGGTGTGTATGTCTGGGGGCAAACATGGTGTGTTTTGCTAAATAGGAATAATGAATCTCTGAATGAATTGTAAAGCCCAACACTTCCACTGGTAACTAGTGGCTAATAGTCCACTTCTTTCTTTCTCCACCTGACATCTTACACTTCCTAAGCCCTTTCCTTTGTGCCTCCTTAGGAAACTAGGTACAAGGACTTGACCGATGCCTTCGACAGTGGGGTTGACGGTCTGACTGCAGACACCAGCTCCCCCTCTCAGGTCTCTAGCCTGTGGTTCCCCGGAGCCTCCCGGGCTCAATCTTCAGGAGCCATTCACCAAACAACCAGCGACGCCGTCCGGCAAAACATCTACGAGAACTTCATGAGGGAGCTAGAGACGGGCACCGGACAGGGAGCAGGGTTAGGGGGCGACAGAAGAGACCCATCCACTGGCACGGAGGAGGGCGACAGCAGCAGCGAGTCGGCCGAGGGATCCCTGGAGGAGCTGGACCTTCAGTTCGAAAAGGAGCAGGGGGTGGTGAGACGGGCGGGCTGGCTTTCTTTCAAACCTCTCATCACCCTGCACAAGGACAGGAAGCTGGAGCTGGTGACCCGCCGCAAGTGGAAGCAGTACTGGGTGACCCTGAAAGGTGAGGTTGAATCTCACGTCCTTGAAAGTTGTCAAGCTGTAGAATTTGCTGACTTGTGGTTTTGAAATAAGGAGATAAGTAGATTAGCCTAGCTTCTGCTCTGTGATTCCTTTTTGATCAGCAGGTATTTATTTATTTATTCTCAGGGGTTTCCTCTTAACAGCAGTCATGTCCTTGAGCGTAGCGTCAGAGTTGATGTTAAGTGACTGTGCCTCCCTTTTATCCTCAACACTTACATGGAATTGTTCTTGTGCTTCGGCCAAATGGATAAAATGAAGGCGCCAGTTTTGTTAGTACGTTCACGCACTGCTTTTATAACGCTACTCGCTGAAGGACTCTTGGAACAAAAACAGACAATATATATATGTAGGGACAGTTTTATCTTCAATCTTAGATGTTTTTACTAAGACAATTACGGTCTAGTGGAACTTGTTGGCTTGTTTTCTACACTTTTAACTTTAATTTTGTGTTTTTCACCCCTTCCAGGATGTACGCTGCTGTTTTACGAAACTTACGGTAAAGGCTCTCCGGAGCAGGAGCTGTCGCCTCGCTACGCCCTCTTGGCTGAGGACAGCGTTGTCCAGGCCGTTCCCGAACACCCCAAGAAGGAGAACGTGTTCTGCCTCAGCAACTCGTACGGTGACGTCTACCTCTTCCAGGTAATGCACATGACACCGTTTCTCTGGAATCGGTTCATCGGCGATAAACCTCAAAAATTTGGTCATGGTGACATAATAATACTGTCAATGGACTCAAAAGGAAACAGAAAGAAGCAGAACATAGTTGCGCAAGACGTACACGTGAAACTACCAGTTTTAGCCTGAGAGGAAAAAGCCCAAACTTTTTAGCACAGGGACCTGAGACATCAGTGTTGCCTGTTGTGCTCATTGACCCTCATATCTTGACCAAATCCATATCCAACCTCTTTCTATGTTACCTCCTTCACCTAAGATTAAAAGCTTCCCAGACGGCACTACTTCATTTTGTCCAGACCTACATCTAATAAAATATCTGTGTATGGACCTGACATGGGCCCCACAGGGAAGCAACTCTG